>NC_140261.1:1480951-1530951 GCF_949987555.1 Borostomias antarcticus | reverse complement strand
TCCAGATTTAAGAAGAAAAAAAGGTCATTGTTTGCACCTCCTAAATGAATCAAACTGACAAAGGACAATACGATACGATTGGTGTAGATATAATTGGGAATTGTCGTGTCTTATGACCCCTTCTGTCCAAAATCCTTCTAAAGGGAATATTTGTGGGTCAGCCTTGAGTTCCATCTCCTCTGGATCACATTTCAAGATCTATTGAGAGGGACCCCTTCATGATTTTATGATGAATTGTTCAGAGAGCTTCATAGGACATATATTTCCTATAAGACAACGAGAACAGTATCAGATTTTCTCTCTGGCACAAGATGTAAACACTTCCTCTCGCGCTCCGTTCTCTAACCTCATACTGTACATGCAGATGTTGTTCAAAGGAAAGATTCAGAAAATTAACTAAATGCCCTTTTCTATGAACTACTGACCCTCAAAAACAAGTCCATGCCATCAGTGTATTGTACACAGCAAAGGAAAGGAGATTCAAATGAATAATGCATAGCAAGTAAGTACAGTGAAAATATTCATTCTGAAATACAAGGGACATGTGTGTGTGTGTGTGTGTGTGTGCGTCAGCCAGCTGTGGACCACTTGGTGTGGTAAATTCTCAGACAGGAAGTGCACTGGCAGAGGGATCCCCTTTACCCAGAGTTCAGAGAGAAAATAAGAGCTAATGTGGCATCAGTTATGGAGTAACCACAAAATGTGGGCACCACATTTCCTATCCGCAATGGTGGAGTCACCAACACAAGCACACACACACACACACACACACACACAACCATGCATGCCTGTGTGGAAAGGACCAGTATGTAGGATCAGTCAAAAGGCACACAAAAGCAGTCACTCAAATGTCATCTACAAGGCCTACCTATAAAGTCTAGTGAAACAGAGGAGACTGATGAGGCTGTTTATTCGTACCCTCCTGGCCTAAAGCCTCCTTACGTTCCAGTAGCCGCCTCCCACTGACATCACTTCCTCTTTGACTTCCTTTTACCGGGTCTCTCCTGGAAGCCGACGTGTGTATCTTTGGGAGGCGTCTGACAGCGCTGTCCCTGGTGTTTGATCTGGGTCCCGACATTCAGCTCCTGCAGCTGGGCCGTGGCGTCGGTGGCCATGTCCATCAGAACCTCCATGCGGAGCTTCAGGGCTCGGTTCTCCTCCAGAAGTGCCCGGTTCCTCTTCTTGAGGCGGTCGATCCTTCTCCTCTCCCCAGCCTTGGGGCTTTGTCCCTGGGGTCCGTTCCGGAGGACCCACTGGCTCCCCCGGAAGGTAAAAGTGTGGCCCCCTAAGGTGAGGGTGGGGGGCGCCACGTCGGGCCCAAGCTCGGAGCATCGAGAGCTGTAGTCGAGGACGTAGAGCGAGGAGAGGGAGGCGTTGAGGCGGACGGGGCTGGGTTTGGGGTTCCACGTATCCGATAAGAAAGCTGGGATTTTCTCACACACATCTCTCAACAGGGACATCTCAGAGAGGCTCGATGCGCTCTGATGGTTTGTGTCGCCCGTGTGACCTCAGATGGTCAGAATGGTTGAACCAGGTTGAGTAAACGGTACATTTTCCATTAACGAGGGCTTTTTTCTTTTGTTGTGTTTAGAGGATAAGCTGGCTTTAAATAAAACTAATTACTGGTGTGCTGCTATCCACACTGACAGGTAGGTTATAGGCCGATGCAACTCTGACACACGTATACATAAACTCACTCACCCCTTACTTCATTCTGCTTCTCTGTTATGGTATGGAACTTTACTATACTACCATGGCAATAGAACGGAACTGTTTAATTCCATTGTCATATAATGGACAATGACATTGGAAACCATGATTCCATATTGTTCTAATTCCATATCGAAACCATTCCACGGCACACTAGTACGTGTTTGTGAGCTAGCTACTAAAACTAAGAGGACTATCCAGATGTGGTATAAACATTGTATCCTTCCTTTCATCTTAAATTGAACCCCAAGCTCCAATTATCTCTTTAATGCTGCCAGATGTTCTGCTTTGAGGTTATCTTCCTGCCCCAAAACTATCGGATTTTCCCCACATGACAAGTGGGTAAAGCTGAGGTATTTCAGCACTAACGCAGAAGTGTCCCATATGTGCGTGTCTAGTGACCTGTACTTGGATGTTAACTCTGGCTGTTCACATGAAAAAACTCAGGAGACCTTGCTCTCGTTATCAAAACAATTATCAAAACTATTTATTGAACTTTCAATTATGTCCTAGACAATCTAATATTCATCTAGTACAGCATATCATCACACTTATTGTATAAAACAGTCTTATATTATCGTATCTGCTGGGTAAAAAGCTCTTATTTTCCTAAATAGTTTATCCCAAAGATAAGCTCTGATACATTCATTGATCCCCGGATGGTGAGATGTTAGGTGCTTTGTAACGGGTATATTATACTATACTGCCACCTAGTGTTGAAAATGAACGCCTGAAAAGGTAAACGGTAGCCTATACAGTTCACCAGAGTAGAAATAAAAAGGTATTCAGAAACAACATTCAGTGTCCTGCCTCTCCGTGTCCCCCACCCCGAATTACCCAAACCCCTCGACCTTGAGTCTGGTCTCACCCTGCAGACTCCCCCCTGGCCACGCTGGTCTCACCCTGCAGACTCCTCCCTGGCCCGGCTGGTCTCACCCTGCAGACTCCCCCCTCTCATGCCCCCCTCCCCTCCACTGCTAAACCCAGAGCTGCGCTGGTCAGCAGGGTCAGATCCAAACCCAGGTAGAACCGACACAGGGAACACAGCACGCCCAGGGAGGAGAGGCCGATCAGAACCCAGAGAACCTTGGAGCTGAAATATAGAGGCGCCAGTCTGGGGGAGAGAGAGAGAGAGGGGGGGGGGGGGGACATTTCTCAGAAATAGGCTATGGTCTTTAATCTAGGGAAATGCCCAGACAGGAACCCTACTTTTTGAGCAACAACAACGTTATTTTAGAATGCTTATTCCACATTATATCCAATATGTCAACAAGGTCCTTTGCTG
Source organism: Borostomias antarcticus (assembly GCF_949987555.1). NCBI lineage: Eukaryota > Metazoa > Chordata > Actinopteri > Stomiiformes > Stomiidae > Borostomias > Borostomias antarcticus. The sequence goes on along the minus strand of NC_140261.1, from coordinate 1,527,956 downwards.
CAGAGCGATGTGAATGAATAGGCCCTGTGCACCAGCTCCACTACTTCCTGAAAGTCACTTGGCATCTTTATTTCCTGTCCTATATGATTGGATTAAGTGATTAATCAGGTGTGCGGCAGACCCAGCGCACGCCTGATTAATCACTTAATCCAATCATATTGGACAGGAAATAAAGAAGCCAAGTGACTTTCAGGAAGTAGTGGAGCTGGTGCACAGAGCCTATTCCCCAGAAGGCAAATACTGACACCAAAGACATGACACTATTGAATGAGCGCCCCCTACCGTCCGTCGGCCGACTCCGCATAGCCTGTGAAGTACAGGTAGCGTCCATACAGGTAGAGAAGCCCGCATAGCGAAGACAAGCCTAAACAAACCAAATATCAGTATCGACTTTTTATTACTATGATTGAAAATAAAGCAAATGTGTTTTTTTGCTGACCCAGCACCTCTAAGCGTATCTACCTTGACTGAAGAAGAGTCCTGACATCCACAACGACGTGATGAAGATAGGGAAGTATTCAGCGCAGTTTGCCCTAGAAATAAACAGCACAACGTTACAGCCTAACAAGCAAACATGTTTACAACGACCGTGGACATTTATCCAAAAAAGTGTTTCCATTTTAACTCCACAATGAATAAATATAATATAAAATAAAATAGCATATATAATATAATATAAAATTGCATATAGGCTATAGGCTAGGTGCGAAGAGTTAAAAAGGCGAGTGATTTGACAGCAAAATGATCCTAGATAAAAGACTTATACATCTGTCAAATGATGTTCTTCTGTACAAAGGTACATTCATTCTAGCGAACTTACTGAGCTCTGTAGACCCTGTCAAACCCCGGGGGGCCGGAGGTGCAGGGGGGGGAGACCGCGTACCTGCGTCTGGCATAGATCACCTGGAGAGAGAAGTAACCTAGGACACACGACCTGTTATAACCAGATCACCTGGAGAGAGAAGTAACCTAGGACACACGACCTGTTATAATCAGATCACCTGGAGAGAGAAGTAACCTAGGACACACAACCTGTTATAACCAGATCACCTGGAGAGAGAGAAGTAACCTAGGACACACAACCTGTTATAATCAGATCACCTGGAGAGAGAAGTAACCTAGGACACACAACCTGTTATAATCAGATCACCTGGAGAGAGAAGTAACCTAGGACACACACAACCTGTTATAATCAGATCACCTGGAGAGAGAAGTAACCTAGGACACACACGACCTGTTATAACCAGATCACCTGGAGAGAGAAGTAACCTAGGACACACACAACCTGTTATAATCAGATCACCTGGAGAGAGAAGTAACCTTGGACACACACAACCTGTTATAACCAGATCACCTGGAGAGAGAAGTAACCTAGGACACACGACCTGTTATAACCAGATCACCTGGAGAGAGAAGTAACCTAGGACACATAACCTGTTATAATCAGATCACCTGGAGAGAGAAGTAACCTAGGACACACACAACCTGTTATAACCAGATCACCTGGAGAGAGAAGTAACCTAGGACACACAACCTGTTATAATCAGATCACCTGGAGAGAGAAGTAACCTAGGACACACAACCTGTTATAATCAGATCACCTGGAGAGAGAAGTAACCTAGGACACACAACCTGTTATAATCAGATCACCTGGAGAGAGAAGTAACCTAGGACACACAACCTGTTATCATCAGATCACCTGGAGAGAGAAGTAACCTAGGACACACAACCTGTTATGATCAGATCACCTGGAGAGAGAAGTAACCTAGGACACACAACCTGTTATAACCAGATCACCTGGAGAGAGAAGTAACCTGGGACACACAACCTGTTATGATCAGATCACCTGGAGAGAGAAGTAACCTAGGACACACAACCTGTTATAATCACTCAACTCTACGTTCAAAACCAGCCAGCCTAATGGAATTAGTAACCTCTGCTCCCTGGAAAATAGTAAATAAATCAAGAGACGGTAACGGACAGCTTACTTTGCTCTAACACTCCCAGGACCGACACTGCTGCCAGACACACCACCTGCTCCAGCATCTCTGGTCAGACTGCGCCTTCTCTGTTGAGGTGCTACGACGCAACCTGCCTCTGCTACTCACATGCGCATCAGTCTACTTCCTGTTATCCCGGCAGTGACCATACAGAAGAGCATTAGGGCCAACAACTGAGTTTATTACTTTTTTAAGCTTCTGAGTTTAAAGTCAGAATTTCTGAGTTTAAAGTCTGAATTTCTGAGAAAAAAGACAGAAATGACTTCTGAGATTAAAGTCAGAATTTCTGAGATTAAAGTCAGAATTTCTGAGAAAAAAAGTCAGAATTTCTGAGAAAAAAAAAGTAAGAAATAACTTCTGAGAAAAAAGTCAGAATTTCTGAGATTAAAGTCAGAATTTCTGAGAAAAAAACTCGGAATTTCTGAGAAAAAAAATTCTGACATTTTTCTCAGAAGTTATTTCTGACTTTTTTTTCTCAGAAATTCCGAGTTTTTTTCTCAGAAATTCTGACTTTAATCTCAGAAATTCTGACTTTTTTCTCAGAAGTTATTTCTTACTTTTTTTCTTACGTTATTTCTTACTTTAAACTCAGAAGTAAAAAATAAAAAAAATTAAAAAAATAAAAAATAAAAACCTCTGCTGTTGTCCCTAATGCTCTTCCGTAGACCCAAAACATTTGACACATTAACCAGCGTAATAATCAGCTAGGGGCGTCAATTGTCTAGAACAGTGGTTTTCTAACTTTTTGTGCCCCTCAGTGAACAAGCAGAAATCTCAACGCACACTTGTGTTCATATCCGAGAGGCTGTTTCTCTGCTGCTCCTCGGGGGGAGAGAAGTCAGTGAGCTGTGTGTTCAGAGGCAGTTTGACATGACTTTACGAACATTTTTAGATTTTATTGAACTTTTGTCTTTAATTTGCCTGCCTGTGTAAAATTCCCATTCCTTTCCATTTGACAGGGTAATTAAATAGCCAAAATAAACATCTTATTTGACTCTACAGATGGAAACACTGCTCCGAGGATTTAATCAAAGTAATCGTTTTATAATGTTTTAATGACAACTTGGTGGGGGACAACGTATTTAGGGCGCGCTCGTGCTCGTCTGGCCTGATGGTCTCATACTTGGGTGTTACTGGCTGCTGTTGATTGGTGGGCAGAGCGTAAAGGGACATTCTGTGAGAATTAAACTTGCTATAGAGTCATGGTCTCTACAGTGTAATAAAATCATTAGAAGCTGTTTGCTTTATCTTTGATTCCTGAAACACTGCATCCCCTGCATCCAGAAAATAGCCCACACACGCACGCACACACACGCACAGAGTGATCACACAAGAGACAATTTCTAGAGAACTATATTTACATAATACTCTTGTTTTACAGAGAACCATAATAAAAAGTATAAAATACTTACAAAAATTCGCTGCCATATATAAAAATAAGATCTCTTTTCTGCAGAACAATAGGAAATGCATACATACAAAAAATATATTTATATAAATTTACAGTGCCCCCTGACAAGCGGGGGCAAACGACATGTAAATTCCTAGGTCCAGAGTCGGGGGTTAGCCTACGCTCAACAGAACGGCAAAGGATTGGCAGCAATGTGTTTGAAGGCAAAAGTGAGCACACCACAAACTATCTCTTTGAAATGATATTTTGAAATCAAAATTAATGCTGAAAAAGGATGTGAAACCAAAAAAAGGTACAATGTTTCTTGGAACTACATTTGACAACCATTTAATCGCATCACCTGGTCAGTGTAGTTTGAACTAGGGAGGGCATTTTAGAAACGTATAAAAATAGATGGTTAACTTGTAACATTTGTGTAACTTGCCTCCATTGGGTCATTTCCCAACCATGAAGAACAGAACGGTAAACAGATAGTACCCACGGAAAGACGCGGCGTCTCAGATGTCTTATACGGGCACCAACTTCCCAGCATGCATCTGTCACCAGACAGTATTAGCTTCCAATTTTACAGGGAATTTCTGTTCGGTTGGTAACTTCTGTGTTTTGACAAAATGGCATCTATGCTGCATATATGATCACCATACTGCATAACATGACATCTGACGAGTGTACCTTACAGACAGCCTGGTGGGGGACCGAACTAAGATGGCCCCGGGGCCCTCGGCTCGCGGTAGTATGAGATGAGAGGGTACATGATGAGAACTGACCATGGACAAGGACTCCACTGTGTCACCGGTCATTAATATACACAAGGGGAATGTGTTAGAGGATTCATCATTTGCATTTAAGGCCGCAAGTCCAAACAAAGCATGTCAAAGAGGAGGTTGGGGGGAGGGGGATGCATGTGTGTGTGTGTCTGTGTCTCTGAAACCAAACTAGCAACCCTAATACGGTTGTTGTATTTGTTTGGTGAGCTTAGGGAGTGTGTGTTTGGTAAGCTTCGGTAGAGAGAGAGAGAGTGTGTGTGTGTGTATTTGTGTGCAGGATTCAGTGGTTTAGTACTGAGCCACAGGTTCAGTAGTAATAATAATAGTAGTAGCAGTAACTTAGTAGTAGTAGTAGTAGTAGTACTAGTAGTAGTAGTAGGGTTTTCTCTATGTCTTCCAGTCCGGGGAAATATCCATAACAATCCCACAGGCTTGTATTCCTGTGCACCATCCATCCATTCATTCTCCACTCATTATACACACTTCGTATATACACACTCACAATACTGAGAATGAAACGTCTCTCAGCCAAGCCGGTACAGTGATGAGGCATCATTCGCCATCAACGCTTCCATTCACGACCCAGGTGGCTGTTACAGCAATTCATTGGCTATCAGCTCGAGAACTCACACACTCGCTTCATCGCTGACACTTAAAGTCAGCGCTCGAAAGACACAAGGAGAGCCGGCTTGTTCATACTGTTGAGATGCATCCCTTCTTTCTTTCACTCAAAGTCGAGTTTTCCAACGAGCAGGCGGTTTCAGGAGAAGGCAGCAGAGGTCGGTCAGTGATGGCTGGCTAACAGCTCGTCCAGATCGTCCATCCACTCTTGTGTGCTCTGGCCTTTCAACAGAGAGTCCACCAGGTCACTTTCGCCGGGGAAGCTCGGCAGACCGCTGGCACCCGATCCGGTGTTGTAGCCAAACGGCAACTGCTGCTGTTGTTGTTGTTGTGTCCGGTTCACTTGGTAACCTTGGTTACACTGAAGCCCCTGGCGGTTGCCCACCTGGCCGGCCTGCGCCTGCCCAAACGCCCCGAGGTCAGGGAGAACCCCCTGGCTCTGTGCCGCTTGCTGCTGCTGAGTTTGTTGCTGCTGTTGGTTGGGTAACGCTTGTCCTAAGGTTTGGCCCAGGGTTTGAGGGTTGGGTACGGTCCTCTGCTGGGCGGCTATGCCCGACTGCATCATTTGCTGCGCGGGGTTCATGCCGCCCATGGCGCGGCCGTTGGCATTGGGCCCGAAGGCGGCGCCGGCCGGCGGCATCTTGGGCATCCGGTTCTGCTGCTGCTGCATGTGGAAGGCATTGGGGTTGGCGAAGGCGTTGGCCGGCAGACCGCCGTTGCTGGAGGGGGCCTGGGCGCCCATGGCTTGCTGCTGCTGGAGGCCCGCGTGCTGCTGCTGCCAGGCTTGACCCTGGACACTCTGCATGGCCCCGGACATGGCGCCGGGCAGACTCGCACCCATGGAGCTAGCCAAGGAACCAGGCAGCCTGGCCAGCTGCTGCTGTTTCAACAACGCAGCGTTGGGCTGGTTTTTGAGGTGCTGCTGCTGTTGCGCTAGCATGTTTTGCCTATAGGGGGCGCCCATGCTACCCACAGCCTGCCTCTGCATTGAGTTCTGTTGGGAGGGGTGGCTGGGGTGCATGTTCATATTGCTGTACAGGACCTGTTGGACGTCCATGCCACCCCCACAGGCGGGTAAACTCATGTCAGCCTGGCTGGCCGCAGGGGGGGCGGCGCCAGGGGCGGGGCCGCCACCCTGGCCCATGTTCATACCCATCATGCTTTGCGTCTGAGGAAACATGCGCTGGGTTCCGGGGGCGGGGCCACCCAGAGAGCCCACATTGCCCATTGGCTGAGAGGAGCCTGTAGGAAGAAGAAAGAAAAGATGTTACGTCACCAGGGGCCGAAGGTTGGCATTTATGAAAATTGACTGAGACAACTGCAAAAGCAAAGTTTGTTGTGTATCTATCTACATGTCCTTGTAGATATGTTTATGTGGGGAAATCAAAAGGAGAACTACATGTATGTATAATGGAACACTAGTAAAGGAGAACTACATGTATGTATAATGGAACACTAGTAACATTAGAACCCAACACTAGTAACATTAGAACCCAACACTAGAAACATTAGAACCCAACACTAGCACAGAAACATTAAATGCATAGAAGGTTTCCGGAATGTACAAATTACAATACCTATAAACGCTGACATGCATCAACCTACAGAATATCATCATATCAGCTCAGAGGTTTAAAAGCAGGCAGAGAGGCCAAGTCACTGAGTTTCAAATGGCTGTGAAGGCTATTGCACGCATGTGGAGCAGAGCACACACAAGCTTTCCTTCCCGGGTCAGTCCTGTCACTGGGCTCAGACGACAGGATCACACCTCGTGATCTGACTAACTTCTGTAATCTCTATGCAATCAGACAGCAGATGTAGCACGGGAGTTTGCCTAGCATCTATCCACCTGCTGTTGCTTTATGGCTAATTGTAGCCATAAAGTGTTAACAGGGGTCGATCACCATGCTCATTTCATTTCCTCATGCACAATTTTAGGTTTAGTTTAATGATTGGAAGCATGTGTGTGTAGGGTATACCAAGTTTTTTGAATATAGCTTTTTGTATGCAAGTCCTTGCGTTTCTACGTAAACCGCTGTGTAGCATAAAATACACAGAACGTTTTATACACCAGGTTTATCAAAACTACCTCGGAAAAAACACCTGATAACGACAGGACTGTCATGGGGGGAAAGATACAACAGAAGGAACTGGTGGGACTAACGTACGTTCGTTCAGTCAGTCCATTCAAATAACTAGTTTGCCATTCAAATGAGTCATACTGCGAGTATCATTTACATTGAGGCGATGTTTATTTACATGTCAACAAAGAGATGCCAGTGTGAGCAACATCGCTAAAACAAAACCTTACAACACCACCAAACTTCCACATACAGCCTCGGGCCACAGTCCACAAATGTGACCCCCCTCCGTTGGAAGGGAAGTGTGGGGTGGCGGCACAGCACGCGTGTGAGCGGATCATGAGAAGAGTCTGTGTGTGTGTGTGTGTGTGTGTGTGTGTGTGTGTGTGTGTAAATCATGTCTATGGTGAAAACAAGTCAGCAGAAGAAATGAAGGCCAGCTGTCACCGGAACAAAGAGACCTAGGTTACGCGACAAAGAAACGGGATTCATCTTCGCACTTGTTTGAAAACATTATTCAATTATAATGATGTTTTTTACAGTTTTAATTATATTCGAATTGTGAAACGTGTTCCCACAGCTTGGTAGGGGGTACAGATGCGTGTAGAGGGGTGGTGTGTGTGGAGGAGGGGTAGTGTGTGTGAAGGAGGGGTAGAGAGTGGGGGTCGTACCAGGGAACTGGGAGACCTGTTGCTGCTGGAAGGGGTTCTGGTTGGCAGACGGGTTCTGCTGGTCCTGGTACTGGGGGGGGGGCCGGGTCAGGTGCCTCTGGAGCTGCTGTTCCTGCTGCTGCCGCTGCTTCTCCTGGGGGGGGAGACAACAACAACACACACACACAGTTATTAGTTTTCACACAAATACACTTCACACGTCACCCGGCTGGCTGTAGCTCAGTTGGTAGAGCGGGTCGTTCAATGATCGAAGGGTCAGCGGTTCGAATCCCAGCTCCGACTGTCCACATGTCGAAGTGTCCTTGAGCAAGACACCTAACCCCAAATTGCTCCCAATGAGCAGGTTAGCACCTTGCATGGCAGCTACCGCCATTGGTGTGTGAATGGGTGTGTGAATGGGTGAATGTGAGGTCATTGTAAAGCGCTTTGAGTGCCGCTAAGGTGGAAAAGCGCTATACAAGTGCAGTCCATTTACCCAGGTAAACAACATAAAAAGGAAAAAATGGCAGCTTTAGAGACGGACACTAGGTACACATTGCTGTGCAGCTTTGGAGCAGGAGGAAAACCAAATGGCTCCCTCTAGTGGGCATGTGTAAAACCGGAGACAGGTCTGGCTAAAGCTCTGCTGACGCAGGTCGACACCACGTAGGTTCAGACGACTTAGGCATAGTCGTGGCGAAGTTACGCAACTCCTACGAACCTTCAACTCTGACCTCTCACCTGTTCAACCATCATCTGCTGCTGTCTCTGGCCCAGCAGGTACTGTTTCTGCTGCTCCATCAGCTGCATCTGCTGTTGTTGTTGTTGTTGTTTCAGTGCGGCCGCCACTGCTGCGGAGTTGCTCAGGTAGGCTGCGTTGCCGTGGTTAGTCGCCATGGCGTTCCCCCCGGGCTGGGGCGCCATGGCGTTTCCGGGGCCCGGGCCGTGCGGGGCGGCTGGGTAGGCGTTCTGGTCCTGCTGGAGAGAGAGAGAGAGAGAGAGAAGAGACAGAGAGAGAGAAGAGACAGAGAGAGAGAGAGAGAGAGAGAGAGAAGAGACAGAGAGAGAGAGAGAGAGAGAGAGAGAGGAGAGAGAGAGTGAGAGAGAGTGTGAGAGAGTGAGAGAGGAGAGAGAGAGAGAGAGAGAGAGAGAGAGAGAGAGGAATGTCATGTTGCTGTTGTTCCAAATGTGTCCACCAGAGGGCGCAGGGCTGATAATTAGGCAAAATTGGGACTAAATCTTAGGACGTTGGGCCCAGTCAAGCAAGTGTGTTGATTGATTTGATTTGAAGCTGTGGAAAAACAGAGTTGGCGATTGATCCCTGAGTAGCGTGGATATGCTTAAACCCATCTATTGCCTCAACAGTCAGTCGTCAACACAGCTTCCTTAGAGCAAAGAACTACACTACCCACACTTTGGTTAAGGCTGAGTATTACATGCGTTTCAATGTGGCCTCAACAGATATTTCACTTGACTGACTTGCTGGAAAGTTGGCTTCAGGACTCTAGATCTGCCTCTGGGATATTTTGGGTCCGACCATGCCACAGAAAAGAGTTGAGTCAGGGAGGAGAGAGGGAGAGAGGGAGGGGGAAAAAGGGGTAGAGCAGACGGAGAGAGAGAGGGGTTGAATGAGGAGAGAGGGGGGGGGGAGGGGGAGAAAGAAAGGAATGGACAGTCCATCTCGCGAGAGACGACAAAACCCAAGTGGGTTAGCAGCTATATTTAAATGGAGAGTAGAGAGAGAGAGAAGGGGGGAGGCTGCTCCCAAAATACACTGGTGAGGAGGACGGGCGAGCCAGGGAGAGGAGAGGGGAGGGAGAGAGAGAGAGAGGGGCGAGCCAGGGAGAGGAGAGGGGAGGGAGAGAGAGAGAGGGGGGAGGGAGAGAGAGGCGAGGGGAGGGAGAGAGAGAGAGAGAGGGATGCATGAAAGGCTGCTTTGTCGTGACTCTTCCCCTCCTCCTCGCAACCCCCCCGTGAGCCTGTACGCCAGCTTCTTAGCAACCAGCTGCTTGACCCAGACACACACACACACACGCGCGCATGCACACACACACGCGCGCACACACACACACACACACACACACACACACACACACACACACACACACACACACACACACACACACACACACACACACACACACACACACACACACACACACACACACACACATACACACACACACACACAATCCCCTCCAATTGTGGGACCCGAGCCAGACTGGTGGAGACAAAAAAACTCTCAATAGATGATCCACAAACAGACACAAAACAAAAGATCTTCATTGAGTAATAAAAACTTTTTGGCCTGCCTCTAAATTGAGTACTAGTAGAGTACCTTAAAACCTTCTGGTCACTGTTGGTGTAGGCCATCTTCACGCAATCAATGTGGTATTGTTGACAAAGTCACAAACCGTCTAGACGACATGGTGAAATATGTGCATCATAGTCTTGTTTTTAACTACTTTGTATACTATGAAGAGGCCCTTTATTTGGCGGCCCTCTTTCAAACTGAGAACATTTCTCCAGCTCATTGTGTGGACACAACATGGCCCTGGAATGTCCTGCAAGCCTCATCTTCAAACTATTTGCTGACTTTGGGAGAAAACGGGGAAAGGACCTTGGACATGTCACAGTCCCGATGAAGCAGTGTGATATGATGTGAGGCTTGGAGGATCACCTTGACTGAGACATTTTGAGAGGACAGGATATTTTTGTGAATCAAATAAATTGGCATTTGTCATTGAGCAATCTTCTTCGTGGTGTGGGGGGAATATAACTCAATAAGTGTCACTGACCAAAGATAGGGCTGGGTATCGAGTCGAATTTCAAGAATCGATTCGATTCCGATTCACAAGATTCAGAATCGATTATCACGATTCAATTTGATTCGATTCGATTCAATATCGATTCGGTTAGTGTTACTAAAACCTCTTTTTTAGCTGTAACCTTAATTACATGACTGCCAAGTTATGCAACACATCAATACTAGGGCTGGGTATCGATACTGATTTCCAAAAATGAATGAATGAATGAATCATTGAATGAACTAATGAACTATTCATTCCTTCATTTATTAATTCATTCATTAAATAAAAGATCGATTTTGGGATTCATGAATCGATTCTGAATCATTTGATTCAGAATCGATGAATCAATTTTTTAAACCCAGCCCTACTCAATAAGTGTCACTGACCAAAGAGAAAGTTAAGAGAAAGCTCACGTTATTAGTTTCACTTAACCTATTTCCTTAGTAGACCGTTACTTATTTCTCTAATGTGAGTGCAATCCACAATCTACTCTTTGTATGATCATTTGTGTTAACAAATAATGGAACGCTAATGTGGCCAATCTACTTCCTATTGTCTTTGGTCAACATGGTAATGTTAGCTACGGGTAGTAATGGGTTGGTAAACAAACCCGTTATGTGGATTGCAGCGTCTCCAAGCCTGGGAACTTCTATCAAGACGCAACCAAGCAAGTCTGCTCGTGTGATCTCAGGTGATCTCTCCATCAAATTGTTTTGGGGCGGCTGTAGCTCAGTTGGTAGAGCGGGTCGTTCAGTGATCGAAGGGTCAGCGGTTCGAATCCCAGCTCCGACTGTCCACATGTGGAAGTGTCCTTGAGCAAGACACCTAACCCCACATTGCTCCCAATGAGCAGGTTAGCACCTTGCATGGCAGCTACCGCCATTGGTGTGTGAATGTGTGTGAATGGGTGAATGAGAGGCCATTGTAAAGCGCTAAGGTGGAAAAGCGCTATATAAGTGCAGTTCATTTACCATTTGTAAGAAAGGTGTGTTGAGGCTCTTACCTGCGCGTGGGGCAGGTGAGGGCGGAAGGGCAGGCCGGCGGCCTTCTGCTTCATCTGCTGCTGCTGCCTTATGAGAGACAGCAGGGCCGCCTTGTTCTGGGCGTTGGCGGGCCCCCGGGGAGGCCCTTGTGCCGCGGCCTCGTAGTGGGACAGGGGCTTGGTGTTGTTGTAGCTCAGCATGGAGGAGGGAGCTTGACCCCCGGCCGACCCGGGGTGGCTGAGGGGAGCCCCCGGGGCCGGGTGGCCCAGCATGCCGGGGTGACCCCCGGGGGGCTGCAGGTAGCCGACGGCCCCGGCCTTCGGGGAGCCCTTGTTGGGCTGGCCCTGCATCATCAGCTGCTTGGGGTTGCTGGGGAAGTCCTGGGGGTAGAGAGAGGGGCTGGTGGGCTTCTCGAGTCCGTAGGCGCCCCCCAGGGGACTTTGGGACGGGTTGGCCGCCGGGGGCCAAGACGGCGGGTGAGCGTGAGATCCAGCGGGGTGGAATTTCACGGCCTGCTGTTTCTGGGCCTGCTGCTTCTGGGCCTGCTGCTGCTTCTGGGCCTGCTGCTGCTGCTGCAGCTGGTTCTGCATCTGCTGGGCCCTCTGCTGCTGGGCGGCCAGCTGCTGGAGCTGCTGGGCGGGGGACAGGTCCTTGGAGACGGGCCCCGGCGGGAGGAGGTGGTTCTGGGGCGGGAGCTGCCTGGAGGCCGGGGGTGGCTGCTGGTTGAGAGGCTGGGGCTGCTGGGGCAGGGCCGGGGAGGAGGCCGTGGAGGCGGCGGCGGGGGAGTTGGTGGGGTGCGCCGGGGGCCCCGAGGACGTGGGCCTGACGTGCGGCGAGGCGGTGCGGGGGTCTTGCTCGAAGGTGGCGGACGCAGGGGAGAACTCCGTCTTGACGTTGGCCAGGTCCGGAGGGAGGAGGCCCTGGGACGCCGCCGCCACGGAGTTCACCTGCGTGGCTCCTCCTCCTCCGCCGCCGGGGCCGAGGCCGGACGCCAGCTCGGGCGTGTCCTTGCGGTCCTCGAAGCCGTCGTTGAGAATGTCCTGGATGTCCTCGTAGGCCACCGAGCGGTTGAGCTCCTCCATCAGCTCCGTCCACTCCTGCTCGTTGAAGTTGAGGTCGGGGAACAGGCTGTTGTTGGCCCCGCCCGCCGGCAGCATGCACGGCAAGATGTCGTCCATGGGCTCCTGCTTCATCTCCTTCAACCGGAAGTCCTGCTCCTGGGCGCCGGGCTCCCTGCCCCCCCCGTGGGTCCCGTTCGCCACGAGGGGGTCGGCGCCGATGCCGTGCTTGGTGTCCATGGGGGAGCGTGGCGGGATGCAGCCGTTGGAAGTGCCGTTGTCCATGCAGGCCTTCTTGGGGGGCGGGTAGCCGTCGGCAAAACCGTTGACCCGGTCTCTGCCCAGCGGGGAGCCGGCGCTCTCCAGCTTCCTCTTCACCGTCTCCTGCAACTACAGGAATGACCACGTTAAATGGACCCTCGCTACGACAGGCCGAACAAAACGAGGACGCATGAGACTGTACAGCACATGCTGATGAAGATGCAAGCAAAACAACCCCAAGGAAACATGATTATACATTAGTCAGGGCTTACTGGTGATCGCTGTCTGGGAGCACACAGGATTCATTCGTAAGCGAGCTCATTAATCTCTAACGCTCTTACATAAAGAGGTTTAAAGGCCGATATTATATTATGGCTAATCTATATTCACACCCACCCAGAGAGGGGGGAACACTAGAGGGATTTAACAGTCACTGAATTGTCTGATTCATCGGACACAGAAAGTTAAGAGGGTGGTAATGCCAGCCCTTGACTTTGCTTCGGTTAACTTCTCATCACTGTACTGGCTGCGTGTCTCAAGCCATGTTTCCATCCACACGTTTTATGCGAATTAAGATTTATATCGAATTAAAAATGCCTTATGGAAACAGTAAAATTCGAAAATCATGAAAATCAACAAAAAGTTTGTACTGTCGATCCCATCGGATGTTCTCTTGTTCGCTAAAAGTCTTTTGTGATAAATGCTTTATCCGATTTAAAGCTCTAGATGGAAACGCACGTTCACCGGCTTTATTCGCATTCATATTTTTAGCGATCCTCACACAATTCGATTGACAAGCGGATGGAAACATGGCTTCAGACAGACAAGTGGGCAGCAGGGGCAGGTGGAGATAAATCAAACGCACTCTGCACCGGGGGTCAGTCCTCCGACGACAGAGAGGCAAAGTTCACACACGACTATTAGGCTACCCTTTTCATGCTACCAGAAGAAATGCTGTAGGCAAATATTCAAAGAAATATAAACCTTCAGTATGCTTCAAACCTTGAGTAAAGTTCAAAATACAGGTCTAAAACCTACAATGTGCAAAAGAACCCCATGAAAATGCCGTCTGATCCTGTAGAGTTTCACCCTGGCCAGTTATGCTCAGCAGTGGCTAGACCGTGAGGGCCAGACTTGGACCTCCATACTGCCATGTCCTATTCTTGTGTGAAGGCATTTGGACGACGCACTGGGGCGATCCATGCGTGGATTGAGAGAGGGGACGGGGGGGAGAGAGAGAGGGGACGGGGGGGAGAGAGAGAGGGGACGGGGGGGGAGACAGAACTCTAGAGAGGACGGTGTGCTCCTCTGATCAGGCGGTGTTTTTTACTAAGTTCTCTACTCCCCCATGGGGGAGCGAATACAAACTGTGGTGACTCACTCTCCACTCCGGCGCTTTATGAACTTGAAAAACTGGTCTCTGTCTTCCCCCCCCCCCCCCCGCCCCCGCCCCTCACTCTCCCCACCCCTCGGCCCTTCTCCCCCCCCCCCACCCTCACTCTCCCCACCCCTCGGCCCTTCCCCCCCCCCCCCCCCGCCCCTCACTCTCCCCACCCCTCGGCCCTTCTCCCCCCCCCCCACCCTCACTCTCCCCACACCTCGGCCCTTCCCCCCCCCCCCCCGCCCTCTCCTCTTAGCAACCAGCGCCACCACCACCACAGACCCGAAGCCACATGAAACTAATTACCATGTGTATAGAGGGGAGGGGGGGGGGGGGGGGGGCACAACAAAAGAGCCAGCACCGGAGCCGTGGAGGGGAGCGGGGAGCGTGCCGAATTCCTTCCCGGGGCCCGGCAAAAGACGTCGGCTCGCCCCTTTGAAGCCCGACCCCCAACCCCCCACACCCTCCCGGCATCGCTGCAACAGGCCTCCCCCCCTCTCTGAGAAGTGCAGTTTTGGAGCGGGGAGTGGGGTCGCCGTGCCGCTGGCCTCCAGGGCCACGTTAGAGGCTTTAACCTCGCCCGGGTCGGGGCCGGGGGGACGACGGCGCCGCTAACAGGGCAGTGACTGACAGCTAGGCTTGTTTCGTTAGCTAGCACTGGCATGCGTGCTCTGACCTGGACGCTATTACAGGCATCTTACACTGATGACGGAACACACTGGGTGGATTCAGACTCAATACACATGTTCAATAGTCTCATTAGGCTTCTGGGTCTCACTTCTCTCTGCTACGGACAGGGGAGTCAGCGCACCCCGCAGAGAACGCTGCTTCCCCCAGGCCACCCGGCCCCTGAATGACACTAGTGTATATAGGGTCACTAGTGTATATAGGGTCACTAGTGTATATAGGGTCACTATATCTAGTGTATATAGGGTCACTATATCTAGTGTATATAGGGTCACTATATCTAGTGTAGATAGGGTCACTATATCTAGTGTAGATAGGGTCAGCATACCTAGTGTATATAGGGTCACTATATCTAGTGTATATAGGGTCACTATATCTAGTGTATATAGGGTCACTATATCTAGTGTAGATAGGGTCACTATATCTAGTGTATATAGGGTCACTATATCTAGTGTATATAGGGTCACTATATCTAGTGTAGATAGGGTCACTATATCTAGTGTATATAGGGTCACTAGTGTATATAGGGTCACTATATCTAGTGTATATAGGGTCACTATATCTAGTGTAGATAGGGTCACTATATCTAGTGTAGATAGGGTCAGCATACCTAGTGTATATAGGGTCACTATATCTAGTGTATATAGGGTCACTATATCTAGTGTATATAGGGTCACTATATCTAGTGTAGATAGGGTCACTATATCTAGTGTATATAGGGTCACTATATCTAGTGTATATAGGGTCACTATATCTAGTGTATATAGGGTCACTAGTGTATATAGGGTCACTATATCTAGTGTATATAGGGTCACTATATCTAGTGTAGATAGGGTCACTATATCTAGTGTAGATAGGGTCAGCATACCTAGTGTATATAGCGTCACCATATGTGTATACTAGTGTATATGACAGATGGCAGTATACCGGCCCACACCAGGATTATTTATATTTATAACATGTCAATAATACATCCATGTCTGTATTTGTATTGTTTTTGCGCAATTTGTAATTATCTGTTGATTGAGCACGTGGTGGAGCTGGCAGTAACATTTCACCGTACTATACATATGACAAAATAAAAATCTGAATCACACACAGGCATACATATCCGTCTAAACACACACACACACACACACACACACACACACACACACACACACACACACACACACACACACACACACACACACACACACCAATAAACAGCTAAGCTGTGGCATTGTGGCATCATCCGGAAAGGGCAAGGATGAGTCAGAGAGCAGCGGGTTGGGGGTGGGGTGAGCCACCAATACTCCTGAGTCATCTTTTGGCTGCAGAGACAATGTCCTTATTACCCTGTGTTGCTCAAAGGTGGGACAAAGACAATTATTGTTGTTGAAAGAGTGTACCACCATGTCCAAAAGTGTGAGAAACTGCATGAAGAACAAATTTGTCAATCTCCTCTGCACTGCCTAAAACTATGATTTTAAGTCTGATGTTTTAGAGTACAGTTTTTGAGTCACACTTCTTGAGACTTGTGGGTGAGTCAGTCAGGCCTGAAGTTGTAACTCTGCTATATTGAAAACTCAAATATCCAACGTCGGCTGTGCCATCAGCCCTCATAATTCAGGAATATAAATTAAGATAAGTTTAAGAACATGCCAGTGAAGGACAATGACATGACAAAGCCCCAACGAAGAGCCGACAGAGAAGACAGATTTTGCTTAACAATGTGAGACAAAGATGCCTACTTGATCAGACTTCCATTACTTAAAGTTCATGCTTGTTGTATAAGTACATTCTTTCCTGACATGCAATAACGCTGGGCACTATAAGGGGCTATGCAGTTTAATCTCGGCTGCTGGACTGTTGTGGGCCGGAGCATGCCAACATGCGTCTAGTACACACCACGACAACATTGAGATCATGTGACAGCAGCCGCCCAGCACGCATGTTACTGGCTACAACTCTTCCGTATCAATCACTGCATCACCCACTGCATCGGTTTCTCTGCTTAAAGGTCTGCATTCACTTTGAATAACAACACTGTTATAACTACGGTGTTTACGCGCAGTTCTCTTGTGTTTTTCCACACACACCCCCCCCCCACTTAAAGGTACCCAACGAAACGTGAATCAAAACAATCCGTTCTGTTTATTTTCGAAATTCCTCGATTATATGGTTCCATGTAGTCTAATAAACATGTCGAATCACTTGAATGTCGTTCCTACCTTGTAATTTCTTCACAAAATGATATTCAGCTAATGTTTTGAAAACAACAAAGATGTGTGAAACGACACTATTATGTGCTCCCACGTATTGACGCAATGACGTAGTACGCGATTTTCGGGGACCACCTTCTCAAATTTGCTCTAGAGCGCATACCAGTAGTCAAAAACTACATTGGGTACCTTTAAACTCCAGAAGTGGTAACTCACCGCAATCAAAGTGCTGTTCCTGCTCTGCTCGCCGGGCGGGTGGAAATTAGCTGTCTAGCTATAACCTTGTACAGTGCATCTCTCCCTATTCTATAGGGTAAATGTCTACTGTACCTTGTCCCTGTCCCTGATAAATAAAAATCAATCAATCAATCAATTACAGAAGTGGTAACTCACCGCAATCAGCGTGCTGTTCCGGCTCTGCTCGCCGGGCGCACCTCCATCCCCCGCGTCCGCGCTGCCGCCCCCCGTGCCTCCTGGCCCTCTCTGCTCGGGGTTAGGCTGTGTCTGCCTGTGCTTACTCGACCGCTTGGCCTTGGTCTGCAGGCATCGCTGGTGCAGTGCGAAGGTGTGCTGCCTCTCCAGCTCCAGCCTCTCCAGCGCCGTGCCCTGGTGCCGGGCCTCGCAGCTGTTGTGGTGGCTGCGGAAGAGCTCGATGCGCCTGCGCAGACGCTCCATCACCGCGCTGTGGCGCGGCACAACAAAATCCGCCATCAGCAATAAAGACGGGTTGTTATAACTCTGGGGTTTGGGCAGATCAATAAAGACGGGTTGTTATAACTCTGGGGTTTGGGCAGATCAATAAAGACGGGTTGTTATAACTCTGGGGTTTGGGCAGATCAATAAAGACGGGTTGTTAGGACTCTGGGGTTTGGGCAGATCAATAAAGACGGGTTGTTATAACTCTGGGGTTTGGGCAGGGGGTTGTTATAACTCTGGGGTTTGGGCAGGGGGTTGTTATAACTCTGGGGTTTGGGCAGATCAATAAAGACGGGTTGTTATAACTCTGGGGTTTGGGCAGGGGGTTGTTATAACTCTGGGGTTTGGGCAGGGGGTTGTTATAACTCTGGGGGTTTGGGTAGTCCGGATAAAATGCTGAATTTGCTCCTTTTTCAGAGTGGGCGTCTACTACACCCCCTAGACGTTTACAAAGAATGGTGTGCTGCCATAGTGGACCTTTGTCTTGCTAATGGGGGGATCTATACTCACAAAAACACACTTTTACGCACGTAAAAAGGGACAAGTCAAAGTTTTTCATTCAACCATCCAGGTTATAGGAGATGGTGAAGTGTAGGTTTTGCATCCTGAACAGAACCAGCTCAGTCAGGGGTTGACTAGCTGTCAGTAGAAAAATCTCTCTCATTCACCCCGTATTCGTCATTATGTCCTAAAAAACAACAGATATAATTCAAATACCACGGATAATGAGAAGGGTACAAGTTGGTATGCTTGCTAGTGAAACAATGACACGTAATTTCAAGAGCAAAACAGCTAATTTAGCTAGTTTATGCTACATTCCTCTAGTCTGATAAAAAGTTGGGAGCTCGCGAAGCAACAAAGCTCCAGAACTTTCACACAAGTAGCTCGCGGCTAGGCTAGGCTAACGGCTAGGCTAACGGCTAACGGTAGCTTCACTACACCCAACTGGGTTACTAACTATTAATAACAATATTAATATAGTTAATAACTATATTCCGTTTCAATAAACATTTCAACTGTGAATGATAGCAACTCCCACAACAAATTATAAACAAATAACTTCTAGCGACTTAACCAACTTTTTACGTAGCTAGCTAGAAATGCTATGCTAATGCTACGAGCAACACATCAATCTCATGGTGAAAGTTAGCTTGCGAGCTAGCATCGGCTAACCCAAGCTAGCATGCTAAGCTAACAGAACGAGTGACGGTTGGTTCCTATGGGCTGTTAACGTGAAGCTCGAGCCCCACTACTGGGCTAGCTAACTTGGCACGAGCAGACCAGGTTTAGATTGTTTATCCTTCCGTGTAACAACAACAACAACAACAACGTGTCAATAACTACAAAGAGAACGCCTACATGTTAACCCAACTTTAAAAGCGCAAACGTTGCTGTGATGTGATGCGAGCTAACAGCTGATCCCCGGTCTGCCTGAACCCCGCTAGCGAGCTAAACACAGCGGACTGCTACGGATGTGTGGTGCGTTAGCCTAGCTAGCTAGCTCTCTGTAACAAAGCATGAAACACAGACTTTCAAAATGACTTCTTTTTAAGTAGTCCATGTGGAAATATATACTAACCGACTGTGGTCCTGGGTAATTGCACAAGAAAAAAGCAAGTTACGACGGCACACATTAATCCAACTGTGCCCCCTCTTTGATATTTCTATTGTTTTCCAGTGGACAGGCATATCTTCGTCGCCATTTTGGTACAAGTTTTTTTTTTTTGGTCTCAAACCTTTTTCACAACCGACCCGAGAGGCGTCACCCGCAGACAGGGG
The DNA here is from genome assembly GCF_949987555.1 of Borostomias antarcticus. Taxonomy (NCBI): domain Eukaryota; kingdom Metazoa; phylum Chordata; class Actinopteri; order Stomiiformes; family Stomiidae; genus Borostomias; species Borostomias antarcticus. The sequence goes on along the minus strand of NC_140261.1, from coordinate 1,508,567 downwards.
TGTCTCTGTCTCCTCCACGGATTCTGTTCCCCTGTCTCCTACTAAAGAACCTTAAGGTTCTGTTCCCCTGTCTCCTACTAAAGAACCTTAATGTTCTTTTCCCCTGTCTACTACTAAAGAACCTTAAGGTTCTGTTCCCCTGTCTCCTACTAAAGAACCTTTAGGTTCTGTTCCCCTGTCTCCTACTAAAGAACCTTAAGGTTCTGTTCCCCTGTCTCCTACTAAAGAACCTTTAGGTTCTGTTCCCTTGTCTCCTACTAAAGAACCTTTAGGTTCTGTTCCCCTGTCTCCTACTAAAGAACCTTTAGGTTCTGTTCCCCTGTCTCCTACTAAAGAACCTTAAGGTTCTGTTCCCCTGTCTCCTACTAAAGAACCTTAAGGTTCTGTTCCCCTGTCTCCTACTAAAGAACCTTTAGGTTCTGTTCCCCTGTCTCCTACTAAAGAACCTTAAGGTTCTGTTCCCCTGTCTCCTACTAAAGAACCTTAAGGTTCTGTTCCCCTGTCTCCTACTAAAGAACCTTTAGGTTCTGTTCCCCTGTCTCCTACTAAAGAACCTTTAGGTTCTGTTCCCCTGTCTCCTACTAAAGAACCTTAAGGTTCTGTTCCCCTGTCTCCTACAAAAGAACCTTAAGGTTCTGTTCCCCTGTCTCCTACTAAAGAACCTTTAGGTTCTGTTCCCGTCTCCTACTAAAGAACCTTAAGGTTCTGTTCCCCTGTCTCCTACTAAAGAACATTTAGGTTCTGTTCCCCTGTCTCCTACTAAGGAACCTTTAGGTTCTGTTCCCCTGTCTCCTACTAAGGAACCTTAAGGTTCTGTTCCCCTGTCTCCTACTAAGGAACCTTTAGGCACAGTTAAAAAAAAAAAAAATGACAGGACCCGAGGGGAAGGGGGTCTATACACCTAATTTTCTTATGCTTGATAAGCAATAGAAGCGATTTACATAATACGTTCATCAGTACTGGTATTTAAAAACATTATTAATTTAGTAGCACATTATCCACCCGTGGATGTGGGATGGACAGAGCAGGAAAAGCAAAGTGTGGAAACTCAATATAGGACTGTTTTTTTCAGTAAAAGGTTATCTACAAATATCGTACCCAGATTGAAATAGAATTAGGCTAGCATTATTATTGTTAGCTATCAAAAGTATCAAAACATGACACATTTCAGATACTGACCTCGATTCTTCATGGTTTATGATCCTATACCATAACCTGGGGGGCCCCCAGGCCACACAACACCCAAAGGCACAAAAGTGTTACAGGGAAATCCCCCCAATTGGTTCCTTTACTGGTGAGTTTAGCGTCACATCAAGCCGGTGTCACAGCTTAAATTAACACTTGGTGAAACTTTCACTTCTAATCAAATAAGCTTGTCTAATTCAATGTTAAGTCTGCCCAAAATGTCTCACACTCAACTGAGGGCAACACGACCATCTAGGAACCAATTTAATGCCTCATGTATAATGTTATTGAAGTAAAATGCCATCACATCAATGTTCTGATCGATCATCCGTTGCATATTTACCTTTGCTGCTTTAGTAAGCACGTTTAGCATAATACCAAGGGGCTTGGAAATATTTCAGACCTGAGTTACTGGATGCAGGCCTATTATAAGCGTATTAGTAGACAAGTTTATTTATTTCAAATGGGGGGGGGGGGGGGGGGGGGTAACTAAAGGGAAAAACACAAATCCTAGTGACTAAGTTTCCATTAGGCCTTTTTATTAATCAAAAACAAATGGCATCCCCCATTCATAGATTGCTGCATTCACAAAACACTTGAGTCAGAGGAGCAGTCTCAACATCCGTCTTCACACAACATGGCTATTCATGATCACAGTATTTTAAAAAGCTCCGAACTCATAGCTCAGCATCACCATGTGACATAAAATCTCAACCGTGATAAACACAAGTAATCTCAACAGCGTCCACCTCTATTGTGCAGGTTTTGAAAAGAGACCTGTAGCCACCAAATCATGGAGCTCCATTTTTGTATTTTCAACAGACCAGGTCTGTCCCGTCTCAGATTCTCTGATCTAGTCAGCTGTAGGCAGACATCAATGGAAATGGAAAATAATAAAAGCCTAAGAAAATAAACATGTTAAACCAAAGTGTAAATCGATGACATGCATGTCTAGAATGTTATTTTGAAATGGGCTATTTTCACATCATTACATTCTTTTCTTGTTAAATGCAAATCAACATTGGTTACTTGAGAAAGGTGCATCATCACTCATTTTCCAAGGCCCTCATATCAAGAGCACAGTCCCTCATCCCTGGGGGAGATGCAACAGTACAAAAAAAAAAAGACAACTCTGGTTACAACAGAAACTAACTACCTCACATGTACCCCATGAACCGCAGGTCAGAGGTCAAATGTCAAGAGGATACTAAGAAGAGAGCAACTACAGTGAAAGATGTCAATATCCTCGAGACTGAAGCTTAATATACCATCTTAATTCCAGGGAGGAAACCCCATTACAGAAAACCATGACGAATACAGGAAAAACACACTTCCAACCTCCCATCTCTTAGTCAAATCTATTTTATTTCTGCTTTGTAAGTAACACAACTGCACGCTCTACCCTATTCCCTGAACCCCCCGAAAGACGATTGAATCAACAACACTCATCACCCAATCACACGCAGTTTGTCGGTGGAGGGAACCAATCCCCTTCTGCCTTGCCACAACCACAACACCCAGACGCTGAAGAAGACGGAGCAAGGAATTCCTAAGCATGGATGACTACGAACGCAGAAACCGGGTCCTGATCTCACAGAGAAAGAAATCAGGTTTGCCGTTGCTATGAGTGACAACTGTGTGTCTGTTACCTTGAAAAGTGCCAACTCTTTAGACATGGGGCAAACCTCTAGTAATGGCTTCTGACTTCACCGTTTTATAAAAGGTGTCATGAACAGTGTATACAGGTTCACCAGAATGTGAGTCAATACAAGGAACGTAAAGGACACCTATGGGTACATGTAAGACCCACTGTTTCCCCCTTAGTGCCGCCTTCAAGTTATATGGGGTAGTTTGAAGTAGAGTCTGTAGTGGGAGAGTGACGTAGGACAGAACTTTGCTTGTTTTCAGAGTCAAACCTCAATAGGAAAGAATACGAGTTTGAAAGTGTTAAAATGCTGCCACTTCTGACTGTACGTTCAGGAAACTCTCACAGGACGTGCTCACTCATCTCATCTACCAATAGGGGAGCAGGGGACAGACTCGTCACCAATGAGGGCTGAATTCATGACTTACAAAAAAACACCAGTCTTGACAACCTTCACATCTCACCTAGAAGCCTGCCGGCATTAACCGTCATCTACCCCCGAGCACCAGCCCCTCCCCCCCTCCTACCCCCGAGCACCAGCCCCTCCCCCCCTCCTACCCCCGAGCACCAGCCCCTCCCCCCCTCCTACCCCCGGAATGCCAGCTTTTCACAGACACACACACGTTGCCGTACAGTTACACTACATCCCTACATTACACACCAAGATCAGAGAGCTAAAAAAAAACATTAATGGAATCAAAGATGTTTAGAAACAGAAAAAAAACATGTACATGGTATTTTGTTTTTAAAAAAAAAATTAAAGAACTCACAGTACATTCACAAAAAGAAAAAACGCTAAATCAAGCAAAACTCGCTGTCTAGGGCTGTAAGGCTGCATACTCTTAACCTACGGAAGCCTACTAGGGAACTCTCATCCTCCTCCTCGACCTCTGTCCCACGCCCAGCCCACCCGGCGCTTCTGAGCATGTGCAGTGGGACCTTGCCAGCAGCTGTATTGTATGAAAATACATCCATGATGAAAACTCAAGATGGAGCCCTATCTACTGCCAAACCATACATACTGGTATCTTAAACACACGCAGTGGAAGTCAGATGGAATTAAATCACCAAGGAGACGCATGCATGGGAGATATCTACCAGCACCGGAGAAATACAACTAGAGAGTTATGTGCTGAAAACGCCACATAATGCTTTTAGTTTTTTTTTTGCTTTTTTAAAATCATCCTTGAAATGACATGTTCATGCTACTTGAATCTCCCCCTCTGACACAAAGCGTACGAGAATGGACTAGACCAAGCGAGATGACATGGAGAGGAGTAGAGAGGGCGGCTAGGGCTACGAGCTGTAGTGTTGTCGCCCTTGACTGTCGCTTGATAAATACTGTCTAGATTCTGCAGGATGGGCTAACTGGCGGGAGCTAGGGTGTCATGGTGCTTGGTTTGGGTGAGGCGGGTTTACGAGGAGAAGACGGGAGAGGGAGGGGGGGGGGGTCCCTAGGTAAGGGGCTGCTCGCGCTGTTACAGAACGGCATGGGAAACTGGGTTTTATATTCTTTATAGAGAAAAGCCCATCTTTCTACTTTTTAAAAACTCTATCAGTCTTCATACTGGAAACACCATCATCATCCACATTGGAGGTTATGACTTTTCTGTTAATCCTGATGAGACGGTGTGCTGCTTGGTGGCTTCGTCTCGGGGGGGGCGGGGGGGGGGGCTGAGGCATCGGTAGGCTTGAGGGGGGGGGGGGGGGGGGGGCTGGGGTGTGGTCAGGGCTGTTGGTTAAAACCAGACATCCAGGGTGGTTGGAACAGCTCCCGTCAGTCCTTTCTCACTTTCTTGTTTCGGGGGGACCTTCTCAGGACATCATCCTCTTCTTTCTGGGGATGAGGTGAGGATGAGGGACGGGTCAAACAACATACTGGTCTTTACATTCTCCACCACCCGCCCGATGCAATCTACAAACTCACGATCGCAGTCAAGAGCGTGTAATGCCAACGTTAGGTTGGTCTTCGTCGACGGGCTCACCGACCTCTTCAGCTGCGGCCTCGTCCTCCTCCTCTTCCTCTTCTCCTTGCTCCTCCTCCTCCTCCTTTCCTGCTTCCTCCTCTACCTCCTCGTCTTTCTCCGCAGGGCTGTCCTCTGCGTCGCTCTTCTTCTCTGCTGAAACGCAAACCCGACGCACCCAATGAGCCGTGCACATGCAAAACGGTGTGTGTGAGGTCGATGACCCTACGTGTGAGAGCGTCCGCAGGAAGATAAATAAGGATTCATTCACTCGAGGGAATAAACATGGATTCATTTCTGACCTGGCTCGCTCTTCGCCTCCTTGACCTGGTCTGCCTCGATCTCCTCCTCCGCCTCCTCCTCCGCCTCCTCCTCCTCCTTCACGTCAGGCTGGGGCTCGTCTGTCTTCTTGTAGTCGGCCGCGGCGGGAGTCTTCTTCTGTGAGAGGAGAGGGGTCAGGAAACGGACAGTGGGATTCAGTCACATGACCTTCGCTACATTCCCAGTAAAATAATCTGGAAAGCGTTCGCGTCGCCTGTCAAGCTCTAGAACATTCAGCCGGTGTAGTTGAGACGATAGGAGGATACTACTCTTAAATTTGATTTACAAAAGTGTGCTTATGTCCACAGCAAAGTCCGAAACCAAACAACAATATCATGGAGCATAGATAGAAATATATCAGTTAAAATGAGGACTGTGGTTTGTGGTTCACGTGTGTGTGTGTGTGTGTGTGTCCTCACCTTTCCGGAGCAGCAGTAGACGATGAGGAGGACGAGGGGCAGAGCCACGCTGAGGACGTAGACCACCCACAGCCAGGGGCGCTCCTCGGCGGCGGTCATCATCTGGGTGGCCAGACCAGGCTGGAGGAGACGGAGAGAGTCATGATCAGAACACGGTCACCACACGGTCAAGAGGGAACCTGCAGTCACGGTTCTAGAACACGGTCACCACGCGGTCAAGAGGGAACCTGCAGTCACGGTTCTAGAACACGGTCACCACACGGTCAAGAGGGAACCTGCAGTCACGGTTCTAGTCGGTACACCGGTGGCACGGTCCACAAATAAGGCATGATAATACGACAACGGCTTCACGATATCTTCCCTGTTCCAACTCTGCTGTGTGTAGGGACGAATACGCACGCTCGTACGGCTGGAGGGAAACGAAACGGATCGACCGCCACGTTACTTTCGTAGATGGGATGCGTGCGTTACTTTCGCAGATGGGATGCGTGCTTATGGAACGAGCTTTGTGGGTTTCCACATCCTCCTGGCTTCCTGAAACGCTTCATACGGGGTTTCCTTTTACTTTGTGACCGAGACCACAACACTCGTCTGTGCTTCCTCTGCGGAGCGCGTTTGAAGAACACGTTTTGGCTCGACAACAAACAAAAACACAAAAAAAAAGAGGACTCTTTCCTCAGTATTATCCGGCATCCGGCCAACTGACGAGAGACGCGGACGAACGCTCTCGTCCACCTGCTGGCACGCTGTGGGCTACACCTGCGCCGCAAACAGGAACAACTACGCCCTGTCAGATGACTAGCAGGGCTGGGTTTAAAACATGGCAGATGGTGCGGCCGGCGTCGAACCAACAGCTCCTTCTGAATGGCGGCAGAGGACTGGCGCACCGGAGCGGCTGGCTGACGACCGGCGGGGGACGAGGGGGCCGCTCGGTACGCTCTGTGGTTCACTGTGATTACCAATGTGCTACGGGGGGGGGGGGGGGGGGGGGGGGGGCAAGTAAGAGACGGAAAACAGAAGGAAGGAAAGAAAAGGAGGAGAAGGAAAGTGCACGGCAGAGCATGAGAGAGAGGTGGAGAGATGAGACGGAGAGAGAGGGAGTCAGTATGCTTGAGTGAGAGAGAGAGAGAGAGAGAGAGAGGAAGAGGAGAGAGGAGAGAGAGAGAGAGGGAGAGGGGGAGAGAGAGAGAGAGAGGAGAGAGACAGAGAGAGAGACAGAGAGAGAGACAGAGAGAGAGACAGAGAGAGAGACAGAGAGAGAGACAGAGAGAGAGACAGAGAGAGAGACAGAGAGAGACAGAGAGAGAGACAGAGAGAGAGAGAGACAGAGAGGTGAAGCAACGAGACGGAGAGAGAGAGAGAGAGAGAGAGAAAGAGAGAGAGAGAGAGCGGACCGTGTGCAGGGTTCCATTAAGCCCAGTAACATGTCAGGCATCCGAGGAATTCACCTTTAGGAAAAAAGCCATCGGGGCCGCAGGAATTTTGATGAGGCGGCCAAACTAACAGCTAATCCCCGGGTACAAGCCGCCAACAAACCCCGCCACACACACACACACACACGCACACGCGAGGGGTTAGGACTGGATGTAGTAGGTCACACAACAACACAGTGATGGAACATTTGTAACCACAGCCACAGAAGGAGCCGCCCTACCCATCTACAAATGTGTTTACAGCACTGATAAATATCTTGCCACAGATATTTCAGAAAGTCTGCCGCTCACGATGAATTCCAGCTAGGGCCAGCTCACCAGTAGTGATGGGAGTAGCTAGGCGAGTAAACGCAGCTCGCTCTAAAATGCGAGCTAAGTGCTAGCCTGAGTTTAGACTAGCGATGACACGGGGACCGTTCGGTCTCTCTACACACCATCGCGTGCGTATCTGTTTCCACTTAGCCGGCTTTCCCTGACATGTAGCGTGCGCCTCAGCGCTAGGCTAACCAGCGGCGTGCCTCAGAAGGGTGTGTGTGTGTGTGTGTGTGTGTGTGGGAGGGGGGGGGGGGGTGTCTGGAGTGCAGCATGGTGCCCCCCCCGTCCCCCTAACCACTGACCAAGGGACTGCTCTAGTCTCCATGACGGTTGTGGTCGGATTGGAGCTGGGAGTGCTCTGATCCCGGGTGCACACTCCCAGCCGAACGCTAGCCACAGGCTAATGCTAACTCCAGGCTAATGCTAACTCCAGGCTAATGCTAACTCCCTCTGGACAGGGACTTGCATCAGAAACAAAACACTAGTGCTGCTATAAAAAAAACATTTGACGGGTCCCTCTGGTCTCGGTAGCGACACAAACAGCCCACTGGGGAAGACTGACGATGTAACACTCTGCTTCGTATGACTTCACAGAAGACTCTCAGGAGTGTGTTCGTCTTGTGTTAACCTGCTTATTCCGGCGTGTTTAATTCGATGTATGCTGAGGTTTACTTGCATGTGTCCTGCGTGTGTGTGTGTGTGTGTGTGTGCGTGTGTGTGTGCGCGCCCACCTCGGTGACGCCCTCGGCGGCCTTCTTCAGGCCCCAGCCGTCGGCGGCCCAGCGGTCGGCGGTGGCGCGGTCGTTGGTGATGAAGAAGTTGTCGAAGAAGATGTCGGAGGACATGGACCAGAGCTCCAGGCCCACGGCGCTGAAGGGCGTCATCCTGAAGGGGTGCAGGTCCTCGAAAAACTCCGGGTTGGCCACCTTCCTGGGCTTCCACACTCCCTGGACGGGGCGGGCGGGACAGAGAGAGCGAGAGTTACACCCCTGAACTGTGACGCGTCTAGGGGAAAAGCGCGCCATTGGCTGGACAGAGCACGCGTTCGCCGTTCGCCGTTCGTTTAGAAGCTAGGAGAGAATAATGAGTGATGTGGCATGAAGGTCACCCGGATACAAATATTGAACAATGGCATTTCTTTCATGTCTGAAATGTCTACCGTGCCCAGGATACGGACGATACTGTGTGTGGGGCTGCCAAGGTTACCTGGTAGTTGGGGTTGTCAATCATGGATGCCTTCCACTTGCCCTTGTAGTTGGGGTTGTCAATCACGGGCCGTTGCCAGGCGCCACAGCCGGGGGCGGTCTCACAGGCGGGGTTAGGGACCTGAGGGGCCTCCCACTCGCCATCCATATCCTCATCCCTGAGAGAGAGGGAGAGAGAGAGAGAGAGAGAGAGAGACAGAGAGACAGAGAGAGAGAGAGAGAGAGAGACAGAGAGAGAGAGAGAGAGACAGACAGAGACAGAGACAGAGAGACAGAGAGACAGAGAGAGAGAGAGAGAGAGAGAGACAGAGACAGAGACAGAGACAGAGACAGAGACAGAGAGACAGAGACAGAGAGAGACAGACAGAGACAGAGACAGAGAGAGACCGAGAGAGTGAGAGTGAGAGTGAGAGTGAGAGTGAGAGTGAGAGAGAGACAGAGACAGACAGACAGACAGACACAGAGAGGATGAGAACTTACTGCAGAAAGACACCATACATCTTACAGCTAGCTAACAAGATGACGACTGTAGGCAAGAGGCCAGGAACACGGAGAGAACGAGGGTGCGTTTATAGAACCGTCCATGTGAAGGACGTCCCAGAGAAAACTAGACCCTTCCTCTGCCCCTCGCTCTCCTCCCACAAACCCAGGCCACATCCATCCCCCTCTCTCGTCCTCCACTCATCCCTCCATCCGTTCCGCCCGGAGGGGACCGATCAGCCTTATGGGCAGCTACAGAAGCTGGACCTCAAAGCCCGTTTGCGTAACGTCTTACCGAGCTCTTCAGAGAGAGCAGAGCCCAGCTCGCCCGTCCCCCGGCCATGTGGGGGATATTAGCTGCGCTGTCTCTCTCCCTCTCTCTCCAGGACGTTTGGTTTATACTGTGGTCACCCCAAACGTTTTTTATATTTTATTTTTCGTAGAAACTGTGGTGGCAGACGGACCGGAGAACAGTCGTTTCCAGAAGATGCGCCGGCCAAAAGTTGGAACTATTTTCAACTCGAGCGCTCCACCCAAAATGGAGATGGGAGCCGAGGCCACCGCTCCCAACTGATATCAACTGCACCATGACCATGACCTCACTCCAGATAGGGAGAGGGATTCTGAGAGAGGGAGGGGGAGGGAGAGAGAGAGAGAGAGAGAGAGAGAGAGAGAGAGAGACAGGGAGAGAGACGAGAGAGAGACAGACAGAGAGACAGACAGACAGAGAGAGAGAGAGACAGAGAGAGAGACAGAGAGAGAGACAGAGAGACAGAGAGAGAGACAGAGAGAGAGAGACAGAGAGAGAGAGACAGAGAGAGAGAGACAGAGAGAGAGAGACAGAGAGAGAGAGACAGAGAGAGAGACAGAGAGAGAGAGAGAGAGAGAGAGAGAGAGAGAGAGACAGAGAGAGAGACAGAGAGAGAGAGAGAGAGAGACAGAGAGAGAGACAGAGAGAGAGACAGAGAGAGAGACAGAGAGAGAGACAGAGAGAGAGAGAGACGGGGAGAGAGAGAGAGAGAGAGAGAGAGAGAGAGACGGAGAGAGAGAAAAGCTGAGGGAGAGGTACAGAGAAGTTGAGCGGGGTAGGGAGACGGTAGGGAGACGGCGTTTACCAGTCGTCAGGTTTGACGGCGTCGGGGTCGCTGGTGTACTCTGGCTCGTCATCCAGCCAGCCGTCCGGCTTCACCGCGTCCTCGTCCGAGATCTGAGCAGGTGCGTCCTCATCCCTGTAGGACGCACGAGGGATGGTCACACACACACACACACACGCGCAAACACGTATAGAAAGTACTAGGGCTGGGTATCGAGTCGAATTTCAAGAATCGATTTGATTCCGATTCTCAAGGTTTGGAATCGATTATCACGAATCAATTCGATTCAATATCGATTCGGTTAGTGTTACTAAAACCTGTTTTTTGTTTTTTTTAGCTCCAACCTTAATTACATGACTGCCAAGTTATGCAACACATCAATACTAGGGCTGGGTATCGATACTGATTTCCAAAAATGAATGAATGAACTATTCATTCCTTCATTTATTCATTAAATAAAAGATCGATTTTGGGATTCATGAATCGATTCTGAATCATTTGATTCAGAATCGATTAATCGATTTTTTAAAACCCAGCCGTAGAAAGTACACCTCACACACACACACAGACACACACACAACACACACACACACACACGCACACACGCACACGCACCAGTCCTCAGGCTTGACGGCGTCCGGGTCCTGGATCTTGGGCCTCTCGTCCCAGTCCTCCGGCTTCTGGTCGTCAGGGTCTTCGATCTCGGCGGGAGGGTTGATGGCGGGCGTCATGTCGGTCAGGAGGCTGCCGCTGTTCACCACCAGCTGGTCCACCAAGACCTCGAAGGTGTTGTCCGGATTCACCACTAGAGGGAGACAGAGGGAGAGCGGAGGGGAATGGTAACTCATTCATTCATACCGACCTTTATTTATACTCAAAAACACATCGAGGTTATCCTCATTTACAAGTGCGTTGAGTGAACTCACACTCGCTGCTCAGATGTGACGTTGACGTTTGAGTCAGTGGAAGGAACAGACAGGTGCATGTCCACAGGATTTAGGGACTTCGAGAAACTTTGGCTCAATTTAGCAGGATTTCTATTGGGCGATTCTTAAGAGTAGACAGAGATTTCTACACCGGCGGTTTTCAAACGTTTGCTCTGCCTACACCCATTAACCATCACATTGGCTGATAATTGCAGACTACACTGTTGTACGCAGCTCGCTAAGGAAACGCCTTTAATCCATCCATCCCTCCATCCATCCATCCCTCCATCCATCCATCCATCCCTCCATCAATCCGTCCGTCCGTCCGCTGCCCGAGTGCGTATGGCGAGCGTGACGTGGGCGCGGCCCCTCCCACCTACCCAGCGTGTAGAGGTGGGTCTTCTTGTCGGTGTAGTAGGTGCGCAGGTCTCCCTCGGGCTTCTTGGCGTGCTTCTCCTCGTACTCGCCCGTCTTGGGGTTCTTGTGGCGGAAGATGAAGTGGAGCTTGTAGTCCTCGCCGCACTTGTCCGGTCCGAACATGATGCTGTAGCCGGTCTTGTCCACAAACTCGTCCTGGAGAACCGCAAGAAAGGGGGGGGGGGGAGGGGGGTTATATTAAATTCTGTCTGGTCACTCTTCAAAATTGCGAACTATAGGGTGTGGATGTTTGTGTACAGGGCGTCGGTGTTGGTGCGAGTGTGTGTGTGTGTGTGTGTGTGTGTACAGGGGGTCAGTGTTGATGCGAGTGTGTGTGTGTGTGTGTGTACAGGGGGTCAGTGTGTGTGTGTGTTTACCAGGTTGAGGTCAGGGGTCTGGGAGAGCAGCTTGACGTAGGCGCCGCCACAGTCGATCCCCGTCTGGAAATTCACCTCATATCTAGAGAGAGAGAGAGAGAGAGAGGAGAGAGAGCGAGAAGAGAGAAGAGAGAGAAGAGAGAGGAGAGAAGAGAGAGAAGAGAGAGGGGAGAGAGGGGAGAGGGGAGAGAGGGGAGAGAGGGGAGAGAGGGGAGAGAGGGAGGGAGGAGAGAGAGAAGAGCGAGAGATGGCGACGCAGACAGGGAACACATTCATTACATCCAGCACAGTAATATAGATAAGACAGACAGATCATCTGACAAGAAGAAATGAAGCAAGGCTGGGTTGGGGCATGCGCCCGTGTGTGTGTGTGTGTGTGTGTGTGTGTGTGTGTTTGTGAGAGACTCACTGGAGGATGAGGGGCTTGGTGCCCGTGTGTGTGTGTGTGACTCACTGGAGGATGAGGGGCTTGGTGTCGAAGATGAAGGGTCTGAGCAGCTGGGCTGAGATGGCGTGATGTTTGGCGCGGGACTTCAGGACCAGACCCTTGTCCCCTGGCAGCTTGCTGTCCTTCATATCCTCCACCTCCCATTTACCTACGACACACACACACACACACACACACACACACACACACACACACACACACACACACACACACACACACACACACACACACACACACACACACACACACACACACACACAGTTAAGGTGACTGCAGTATCCACACGACGGCATCCTGTTCAGGTGAGCGTGGGGATTTTGGTCCTGATCCAAGAGGAACCGACGCTTTATCGTTAATGTTGTCGGAGGACGTCTTAGCGTGCCGGCCTACCGTCGTACTTGGCGATCTCCTCGTCGATGCCCTCCTTCTTGGCCTTTGAGAGGACCCAGCTGGAACGAGGCCAAAAACGGAAGAGTGGAGTGAGTCAACTTGTCCCATAGGGGGCGCCCCATGCACATGACCCAGGGCGCAGCTTACAACGGTTTCAATACAGTATGAAAAGCCCATTTATTACATGAACCTATGATGACATGATGACCTATGATGACATGAGGACCTATGATAAGGCTGCTGATGCTTCAGCCCGAGGGTGCTCACCTGTCTAGTGTCCCCCGGTCGAAGGACTCGGCGAAGAAGTGTTCCCCCATAGGCTCAGGAGCTTTGTAGGTCACCTGGAGAGCAGAGCCAGAATGGATCAATCGCAGGGGTGCAAACTCATCAGGGGTGACAAAAGTGACAAAGATGACCCCCCCACCCCCACCCCAGGGAAGATTATTATTATTATTTTTTTAATATCATCTTTAAAACCTGGATTTAGAGTGGATTTTAGAATGAGGATATAGGGATCTGTCAACAGCATTTTTATTTTCACGCTGCATTTTTCCAGGTGCTGGTGTCTCCTTAGCTCCTGCTGTCTCACTTACTGAAACCTGTAGCGCCCTAATAGCTAGACTCACAACCTGTAGCACCCTAACAGCTAGACTCACAACCTGTAGCACCCTAATAGCTAGACTCACAACCTGTAGCACCCTAATAGCTAGACTCACAACCTGTAGCACCCTAATAGCTAGACTCACAATACAGTCCGACTTAATCGGTTCAGTTTCAGTCTAATCATTTAAGATTTGAGTTGACTAAAATCTAAAGTCTAACAGGTTTAGTTAAAGTGTGATGCATTATTGAAGCGTTTCTCTAGAATTTCCTAACTCATACACCTGTGAAAGCACACGGAGCTTCTTCATCGTACGACAGGAAAGCAGGTCTGCCGTTAGATTCACATGGAGGATGAAGCACTCGATGCTATGAAACAGTACGATCATGTAGGAGTTGGAGCGAGCAGTAGTGGGCCCCCAGCACAGAAACAACTCAGAAGACATCATGTTATTTCATTCCATGTGACTGTTCTCGCAGACTCAGCCCCCCATCTCAAAGACTCACCGGATCGACACAAATCACACAAATGACCTCATAACTGAATTTCGCCGAAAGGTGACAAGTTTGCCCCCCAGAATAGCTTAGCTATTCTATTGGCTAGGACGAGACACGGTGCTCAATGGTTTAACCTGGTTGGTGTGTGTGTGTGTGTGTGTGTGTGTGTGAGAGAGAGAGAGAGAGAGAGGGGGAATGAATGTATGCATGTTCAGTCTGCACATTCAAGAGAGCTAGGATCAAACGTGTGAGGGACGTGGGTCGGTAAGATGGGCAGACTTAGGACGCTAAGATGAGTACATTTCCAGTATGCTGGTCAATGAATCACTTGTTTGAGTTTTGAAACACCTCAGTAATGTCATACCTTACTGGAAACATCATTAGAGACTAGCCAATCAGCTACCTAACCTGAACAGAGACTAGCCAATCAGCTACCTAACCTGAACAGAGACTAGCCAATCAGCTACCTAACCTGAACAGAGACTAGCCAATCAGCTACCTAACCTGAACAGAGACTAGCCAATCAGCTACCTAACCTGAACAGAGACTAGCCAATCAGCTACCTAACCTGAACAGAGACTAGCCAATCAGCTACCTAGCCTGAACAGAGACTAGCCAATCAGCTACCTAACCTGAAAAAGCATGACAGCCATAGAACAGAGAGCATTCTAGAAGGCAGCTCTGTCATTCTTGTGTTCATGTGTTTTGTGGAAGAAGCTCATATTTACTTCTTCCATTGCTTTCTTTTCACACCGTTTTGTAATCCTAAATATCCAAAACAAGAGTGTTTGCTAAAGCATCAGAAAAGACCTTCCTCTACCCATCCAGCTCCTGAGTGACCATCTAATCCACCCCCCAGGATTGATTTATTATAGTTAATTATTAATTAAGTAATTATATAATTATTATTATTAATATTATAGTATTGTACATAACTCACCCATGCCCCCCCCTCTCATATCCATATATAGCATGTACATAATCCATCCAGACCTTCATCTATCCCATTGCAGCTTAATTTTAAACATTTGTAAAATTGTAAAAAATATGTAATATAAATAAAAAAAATTGTGACTGTACATCACATGTGACGAATAAAAGGAATATTGAATTAATAAAGAACATAACTATGTAGTTCCTTACAAGCCAATGAATCAGCCTCTTCTCCAACCCCCCCACCACACACACACACACACACACACACAACTCACTTTAGGTACAGGGGGAGGTCCTGGGGGTGTGTCCTCCCCCTCTTCCGGCTCCACCTCCCCATCCAGGAGCTCCTCCCCCAGGGTCAGGTCGTCCAGCTCGTCCTCCACGTCCATGTCCAGGTCCGCCTCCTCCAGCCCAGGCTCCTCGTCCTGGGCCCCGGCCCCTGGAACCAGCAGCAGCAGCGTGGAGCACCAGCCCACAGCCAGCAGGAGCACACACAGCCTCACCTTCAGCTCCATGATCTGAGAGAGAGGAGGAGGGGACAGCAGGGAGAGGGAGGGAGAGAGGAGAGAGAGGAGGGGAGGACAGCAGGGAGAGGGAGGGAGAGAGGAGAGAGAGGAGGGGAGGACAGCAGGGAGAGGGAGAGAGAGAGGAGAGAGAGGAGGGGAGGACAGCAGGGAGAGGGAGAGAGAGAGGACAGCAGGGAAAGAGAGAGAGAGGAGGAGCAGACAAAATGGGGGGGGGGGGGGGGGGATAAAATGCAGTTTAAAAAACGAACTCTTCCTTTAACTTGGTACAGTCCATGTGCTCATCCATTCATTCCTACTGTCTTCCAGTGACGCCCCCATGTTGTGTCACAGTGCAGCGGCCTACGCTAGAGTACGATGCACCTGGGGGGCCCAGGGTGGAGCTGCCTCCCCACGCCCACCCCTTCCTCCACACGCCCACCCCTTCCTCTCAGAGGGCCGGGCCTGGAGCAGACTGCTGGAAGAAGCCCTGCCATGTTCAGGAAATACCCCACCTCCTCAGCCTTGAGCGTTTCTTGGCCTCTGCCCAACGTAGTCCACACACACACACACACACTCAGACTGTTGCCGGGCATACGGTCGCCATGCCATTAGGGCTTGCCTGGCACCCATCGCCATAGCGACGAGTGATCGCCTGGGGGATATGCAGCTTCAGCCCCTTTGCTCTGATGAGATTAGAGAACCAATGAGATTACACTACCCCACCCTGAAACACACACACACACACACACACACACACACACACACACACACACACACACACACACACACACACACACACACACACACACACACACACACACACACACACACACACACACACACACACACACACACACACACACACACAATCATTATTCACGGCCAATTTGATTGCCACCATCAACAAATTAAAGACTAATGCACATAGGCAGGTTACACCAACTATCTGCATCAGAGAGGCAATATGGACACAATTAAAACGAGATATAGCGTGGGACACTATACCTGAAAATATAAGTGAGGAGACGCATGACATGAGTGTGCATGGCTTGTGTGTGTGTGTTTGTGTGTGTGTGTGTGTGTGTGTGTGTGTGTAGGGTGGTGGGGGTGTCAGACCTAAAGAATTATCAATTCCACAGGTGAGTGGAGATAAAAACCATCTTCACACTGCCAACAATAACACATTGGCTTGCTAGCTTTTCTGTCAATGGGATTACCGTCTAGCCAAAGCGCTAAGTTAACATGTAGCCAAATTAATGCACATACCATGCACACATAGCATGCCCCGCTAATGAGCTTAAACCACACTGGATTAGCGTGTAGACCTACAGGCTAATATCTCAGGCTAGCGTAGCGTAGACTCATGGTAACTACTAACCCAAAAAGTCCCAGTAGCTTAGCACAAACCCACTGCATGGCTAATAATCTGACCATACTCAGATGTTGCACATTGCAGGTGAGCGGTCGATGACTGGACCTAAGATTGAGAAAGAGGGAAGAGAGAGAGAGAGAATGAGAGAGAGAGGGAGCGGTAGAGAGGTGTACCCATCCCCCCAGTGACCATCCATCTGTCCATCCATACTGGTAACCATGGAGCAGCACCCTAAAGGCACACATCACCTTCGGGGACGAGTCCCCAACCCCCCATGGACGGGAACAGACAGAGACTGGGACAGCTCAGCGCAGACAGCAGACAAACAACGCTGTGAATAGGGGCTGTAGACCATAACAAGCTTTTCTCAAACTCATTGGCTGCATAGTACTAAATGTAGGCTAGACATTTATTTGTGAGTAACTCAATGTAGAAATACTGGGAGGCTCACCATTTCAGGACTAACACTTTGGCTCAATCCCAATACCCCCCCTTAGCCCTAGCCCTTTGCCCTACCCCTACGTTTTGCGCGTTCACACGTAAGGTAGTGTGTCCCATTCCTTTCAGCTTCTAGGGCTAGGGGGCATATCGAGGGCTAGTGGACGTTCAAACAGCCCTCCAAAACCAGGGGTTTCAGATGCTGACGTGAAACCGAGGGGTAGATGAAAACTCACAATGCTTTGCGAACCGAGGGGCTGCCGGTGCCGTGAAAAAACATGGGAGTGAAAAAACATGGGAAAGAAGCTCTATATCTTCGCAAATACACATTAAAAAAAATCCCCCAAAAAATCGGGGGAATAGCTTAGTTTAAAGTAGATGCAAAGGAACATGTCATTGGATTGTTATGACATGCATTTCAGAAAGAAAACGCTATTCACAATGTCAACTGCATTTCATTGTTAGCCTAACAGCATTTTGATGTAGGCAACGGTGCAACGTTGAAACAAATCTAGGCTAATCAATAGAAGCAACTATTTTTGAGTGACAGTTGATTCCATGTCCCGTTCATGAAGTCTGAAAAATAAACCACTCGCATTTTTTCTGCACTTCTCTGCTCATCTGATATCAGTGCATTTCTATGGATAGGACTAACGTTAACAACCGATGTGTAAACACTTCTTCCTAGCTGTACAATTGATTAATCTGTCTTGTTCTGTCCTGAAATTTGGTCAGATAATAATAATAATAATAGTAATCATACTGTAACATCCCAGGGACTCCGCAGAAAATCAGGCAACTAATAAAATTCCAATTGAAGACGTAACGAGTGGTGTCCCATTTCTTAGTTAAAGATTTCAACCCCTAGCCCTTGTGGCTCCGTTCTGAAGGGCCACTACCCAGTCGAGGGCACTCCAAAACCAGGAGCTAGGGCTATTGAGATTGGGCCTTTATCACAAGATAAATGCTAAACTATGTAGCCTACTGGAATCTCCACTTTGGCCACTTGAGGCCAAAAATAGCACCTAAATGAATCAGTGACCATCAAACCACCACAGGAAACACAGGTCATCTCTGTGAACTAGAGCAATTTTCAACAATATCATCTTAAAAGTGATTTGTCACCACTGCGCACAATCAATTCTGTTAGCCCATTGACAAGTTTAGCTGGTGGTTTAGTTTTGACAAATGATGCGTTCATCTCCCCCCAAAAAAAGGCTATGTTGGGACACAGAGACGGGGGCGTTTTGCACACCAATAGCCAGGCTGCCAAAAGAGGCGCAACTACAACGCCAAGCAACTTGAACGCCAAGCTGCCGAGCGTCCTCTTTGTAAAACATGACCGACTGACCCAGTGAACGCCGGAGGGTTTTGGGCTGGGTGATGCCGGCGGTATCTGGCAAAGCCTATACTCATTTCTGTTTGGGGGATTCAAGAGGTGAAGGGGTGGCTAGTGCCTCGGGGCTGGGGAAAGACCCAAGATGCCCCGAAGCCCAGGGGGGGTACTGGGGAGGCACGGTGGGGTGTTGAGGAGAAATGTGAGCGGGGCGCCGAATTTCACAAAGCACAGGCCGGATATGTCACAGGGCAAACAAAACACACAATGATGGTAAATGGACTGCACTTATATAGCGCTTTTCCACCTTAGCGGCACTCAAAGCGCTTTACAATGGCCTCTCATTCACCCATTCACACACACATTCACACACCAATGGCGGTAGCTGCCATGCAAGGTGCTAACCGGCTCATTGGGAGCAATTTGGGGTTAGGTGTCTTGCTCAAGGACACTTCGACACGTGGACAGTCGGAGCTGGGATTTGAACCATTGACCCTTCGATCACTGAACGACCCGCTCTACCAACTGAGCTACAGCCGCCCCCCAATGATAAAACACAAACAAACATACACACGTGAAAAGAAACAGGGTAGGCCCAGATGTGTTGCCAAGTGTGTAAACCCTTCCCCCCTTTCCCCATCACGCCTCAGTGGTCACATGTAAAGTGAGGGCTGTGGTATGGACAGGGGGAGGGGACCACAGCCTAACAAATCAGTCCCCAGTCAATACATCCAACACTAGGCCATATTATAACCCGGCCTTTGGAATTCATTATAATGAATCAACTCCTACTGGAAGCAAACCTTATCTTCGAGAACTGGGGTCACAGATATAGCATGGACCAATGCAAAACATGTGGTAGCCAGATCTTGCGCAGTATGTTGCACAGTGTGTTCTCTCTTGGATAAGCCTGCAGCCTCTGATATGGCATACTATTATAGCGCACACACACACACACACACACACACACACACACACACACACACACACACACACACGAGATGAGGGGCGGTTGGGAAGATAAGGAGACAGAGGTTGAAGGCGGCGGCTGGTTTTCCATTCAGGGCTCTCGAGATGAAATTACCCCATAGATGCAACAGTTCCACAAACTATACATTGTAGGAATTGTCGAATTCCTTATAAAATAATATTATCGTTACTTGCAATTCTTATTTAGACAGTCAAACAATAACTAATTTAACCTTAACCTATTTAACAACAGGGATTGTCGAATGTCCATTCAAATTATTATATTCTTCTTTGAAGACAGTTAACATGTCTGACTATAAATGGGGACCAAAGGGCTGATGGGTCTAGTTACAGTATGACGGTGTTGAGTAATGAGTAATGACCTCTAGCAGCTTGACGGAAGTCTAATGGCAGAACTGGCCAGACATCCACCTAACCTCGCCAGACATCCACCCAACCTCGCCAGACAGATGAAGCATGGACCACAACGTGGATACGAATGCATGTCACAGTTATGAGTAATAATAAGTGATTTTGGCTTATTTACTAGCTAAGAGCCATCAACTCAAGACTGTTTCATAGCTAGTTGTCCATGGAACTTGACACAGCAATTCAGTCTGATAAAGTACATCAAGAATTGACTTCAGTTGTCGTACAATGTCTGATGTTTCAGAACAGATGTTTTAAATAGAGAACTAGTAAGGGTCTCTCCTTCTATGATGAAGTAACCCCCTGATCCATGTCCCTGCTCTATCAGCCCGTACATCTAATGATAGCATGCTAGCTATAATAGCCAGATCTAATAGTTAATAAACATTCTCATCAGCCACGACATCAATCACGCACGCGATACTCAATTAAGCGACCCAATTAACTAATTAACACGCGTTGCGTCTGGAATTAAGGAATTAAATTGGTCAGGAAATCCAAACTGGGTTGGAAACAGGCTGAATGAGCTTGACTCGAGTTAGATGGCCTCTGTCATTCTGGTCCATTCCACGCACTGACTCACCAGCATATCTAGAACTAGCAAAATGGAGTCTATTTGTATAACATGCACGCAAAAGTGTAATAGAGTATATGTTTCTAATGGTATAATAGTCTTAAGATGTTCATTGGTAAGAAGTATAATTTCTCCGTCATGTCTTACCTTCCGATTTTCAGTGACCACCTGGAACTACAGCAGGATCACGTGTGATTTAGGGACGTGCTATCTGGAGGCGTAGTCCCACCTTCCTCGCTTGCTGATTGGTTAAGAAACGAAAATCGTCTACGTTTTCCGGCGATTGTCAACATTTGATTGGATGTACTACATGTCGATCAAAATGAAGGTCCACGCCCCCAATCTGAACTTCGTGGACAGCGATGATTTGTCCAGCTCTAAGAGGAAGTGCGCATTCATTGGTTGTAGTAAAGCTGCTTTGGGATTCAGCCGGGCGGACTCTTTTGGTCAGATGCTATGAATGAAATACTGACCAGTACATGTCAAACCGGATGAATAACAAGGTTAACCGGTTGCAGGCATATCTGGGTGTGAACCAGAAATCTATAGCCCCAATCTCTAGAAAAATCAGCTCTGAAAATAGAATCCAGGCTTCTCATACTATTGTAAAATAGCCATCAAGCATATCATTGACAGATAAAAATAAATAAATAAATACTGTATTCGTTTGAAATTCCGTCTTTATTACAATTCACAGATTGGATAGAAGGTAACATCATTAAATATAGTTTATCTAAATGATACAAAATACAACACAATATATAAGCAATGCATTCCAGTGCATCTTACAAGAAAAAATCTGCATTTTTCTGAACAGTTAGGGCAGGTCAGAGAACTGTGGGCCTACATTTCAGATTTGCCAGCCATAAAGCACTCTGTAGCCTTCATGCTTCCATATTCCTGTCAATAGAGTTACAATACCAGCACAGGGGCTCTAAGACTAATTGTTTGGCACAACCCCCATCTTGTTGTCTGCTGTGTGAGTAACCCGGTGTGTGTACACAAACCAGAATCTGTAACTGTTGCCTCTTTGTTGCCTGCCTTTTCAATAGAGTATTGCATTTCTTCCAAGTATACTTGTGTTTTGCAGTTTTAGCTGTGCCATCCAAACTTCAGATTTGTATCAGGGGGCTTGCACTGACAATGTGGTGGGTTCTTAAAAAAACTAAAACATAAAAATTCTAGCAAGTAAAAGCACAGAAAATGGGAGTGAATCCTAAAAAGAAAAATAACTGAAAAAGCACTTCCTCTACGTTAGCATCTGATATTTCAACACGACCCTTGGATGTAGCAGTTATAATTAACCTAGATTATGTCAAAGTCTCCCACTGGGATACTTTGAGCTAGAGTTGCTCGAGTTACCGTGGATTACACTTCACAATCCGGACTGGGGGTAAGTGCCAGATACATATGGGGCAGTTGAAGAGGTCCATGACCACAGTGATCAGTAATAATGAGAAACATTTACATCAGAAGGTGAGATTCCTCTTGCATTGGCTGGAGCTACATGTTTCTGATTCATGTTTATCTAGTTTATTTGGGCGTATTTTCACATTACCCTCCCCCATGTCCTCCTCATCAGATATGAAGCAAACACTCAAACCACTCAGATGTATGTTTCCTGTGCTCACAAGTCTGTTTCCTAACTAATGTAATAGTGGGTCTAGCATCTGGTCTTAGCTGACAATGATTGATCCCACAGCCTGCTTAGTTCATGTAACATTAAGGCAAAACCGATAGCTGAGGGAAGACAAACAACGTTAGCAAAGATGGTATATGAAATAAGAAACAGAGACAGATGCCATTTTCCATCCCTACAATGTCTTCTGGCTTGAGAACGGATGCATTAGGCTTTAGAATCTTTTATTTAAAATAAACAAACACTTTGTGCACTTCCTGGCTACATTTCTACTTCCTTCAACAGACCTATTGTACCTTTCTGACTGACCTTTGGGAAAACTCACTGTATTTATATATATCAACACACATAAAGATCATTCATATGATTGTGTGTGACGTAAATATGCATATAGGTAGCCACATACATAGATATTACATGTGGTGTATTCTTGAATAGGACAACCAGAACATTATTCAAACATGATTATCAATAGTGTCATATCTGAGTGACGGTCATAGAAAGATGAGAGGTCTTACTTTCCCAAAGCAGCTATTTCATTGTCATATCTTTGTCAAAGGGCAAAGCAAGCTCGCCAGCCGTTTGACAATTACCAGTGTTTCAAACATAAACCTTATGTACACATAAATACAGTTTACTAAATACAGCCTTGTCTGTGTCATCTTCGCTTTCTCCAAATATGCGCATCTGGGATTGGTCATCCATTCAGCAGGCTCTCACTACGGCCCTGTAATGGAAGAATCTCGCCAGCAGATGGGGCTGTCGGGTCACGCTGGAGGAACCCATTGCCATGAAGCCAGGGAATGAGTCGGCTGTAGCTGGGAGGGCTTCCTTCCTCTGCTCTGCCGAACAGTCAACGGTTGTCTGAGGTATTGCTGTGGGGATGATGATGTTCACTCCACTTTCTTGATGAATATCTGAAAAGAACATTGGCGGTGATGTGAAAAAGTCAAAAATAAACATGAAAGTGAAAAATAAGAGGACTTTAACCCCAGGCTCCCAAGGCCCTGTGGAGATGTGAGTGACGGATGAACCAGCTTACCTCACTGAGGATGACCCAGACGGGGGAGTCCGTCGTCACAGAGAGACGGAGGGCCTCCAGGGGCCCGAAGGTAGGGTCCACCTCCCCCTCAGCTATTCCATTTTGGAACATTCCTGGAGGGCAGAGTGGATCGAAACATCAGACCACAGAAGCTGTGGGCCGTGGCTGGAAAATCTATAGGTTTCATTTATTAACACAAGCCTGCATGACCATGGAAGATGTGTCTAAATAGGCTACATCATTAAACCTGTATATCAACATAAAATGTCCCTGTATTATGGTTTAAAATGGCTGTTCTCATTCAGTATTCCATGGTGATGTCACCGTACTGTGAATCTTCCTTCTACTATAGAGTACTGCTGCCAATAAAAAACGTCTTTCGTATCAGTCTTGTTCCACAGCGTAGAGTATCAAATCAACGGTGACAAGGGTCAAGTGAGCTCTGGTTTGGGTTACCGTTACCGTAGCCTGAAAGAGAACATTCTGCTCAGGAGGGGGGGGGGGGGGGGCATTGTCCTGCCAACATTTAATACAATATCATAGAATTAATTGATTGGATTCAAAAGTGAACCCGTGCCAGATTCGTATCGATTCCCACCTAGTCCCCTCCACCGCCTTGCAAAATTTATGAATGAGAGAGTGCTTGTTGTTGTGATTGAAGGAAGGAAGGAGTTCCTTTTTAAAGGGGACACACGCTAGAACAGAGAGAGTGGATTTGCTGCTACAGAACGAGAAGAAGATGAGGAATCTGTCCAATACAAGGAGGGACGAAGAAGTCCAGCTACAGCACCTAGCGTACAGCGCGCCAGCGAGCCTTTTCAGAGCCGGGACACCTGAGACACTGCTCAAAGCGTAGGGGGAGCCTCGTCGGCCCAGATCCTGTGAATCGTCTGACTGAGCGGGCCGGTCCCGACAGAGCCCACGTGAAATGTCCCCGTCTGACAGCAGTCTGGCGCTGGGTGTCTGCTAAGCCGAGAAACGGACGGATGGATGAGAACTAAGGGGAAAGAATGTCTGGGTATTCTGTCAAGCAAGATTCACGGGGATTCTATTAAAAGATGACATCATTGTTATGACAGGGGCATGTCTATTGCTCATGCTGTCCTTGGTGGCGGGAGGACCTCTAGTAAAAATCCTCCTCTGTCGTTAAAAGGCCCTGGCATGACATGAAGAGCCATCTTATGAGGAGATGCAGTCATGCTGACAGTCGTAACACAGTCGTAGCAATCCGCACAAAAAAAAAGACCCATTCGTCAACGTAGCCTACTGTTACCGGCAACTTCCGGTTCACTATTTACTTATTATTTATTGATTGATTTTAGATTTTTAGAATATTTTATTATTTTATTAGAAGCTTGTCCCTTGTTGTGTTCATAGATTAGACATTAGTTTGAAGAAAATGGTTCTTAAAACGTATAGAAATCTGCCCTGCAGGCTGCTGTACCACAAGAAAACAAGCTGTAGGCTACGATGCTCCACACCTCCCTCCACACATCCCTCCACACCTCCCTCCACACATCCACCTCCCTCCACACATCCACCTCCCTCCACACATCCACCTCCCTCTACACATCCACCTCCCTCCACACATCCACCTCCCTCTACACATCCACCTCCCTCTACACATCCACCTCCCTCTACACATCCACCTCCCTCTACACATCCACCTCCCTCTACACATCCACCTCCCTCCACACATCCACCTCCCTCTACACATCCACCTCCCTCCACACATCCACCTCCCTCCACACATCCACCTCCCTCCACACATCCACCTCCCCCCACACATCCACCTCCCTCCACACATCCACCTCCCTCCACACATCCACCTCCCCCCACACATCCACCTCCCTCTACACATCCACCTCCCTCTACACATCCACCTCCCTCTACACATCCACCTCCCTCCACACATCCACCTCCCTCCACACATCCACCTCCCTCCACACATCCACCTCCCTCCACACATCCACCTCCCCCCACACATCCACCTCCCTCTACACATCCACCTCCCTCTACACATCCACCTCCCTCTACACATCCACCTCCCTCTACACATCCACCTCCCTCTACACATCCACCTCCCTCCACACATCCGTTTACTCCACACCTCCCTCCACACATCCGTTTACAGCAGCGCCGACACAAAAAGCTACGAAGCTAGAACCTCTCTAGGTGCTTGATATACAGTAGCTAATTAGCCTGCAGCTAGTAGTTAACAGATCATTCTTACAGGTTTATTTTCTAAGAATGGATGCCACATCAGGTGCTATTAAGTCGACATTTTATTAACTTCTCCAAAGCTTGTGGGGCATAGCAACAGTAACGAGGGGGTGGAACTTTCCGTCTGAATCGTAAAGGTCTATTATTTTAAGTCGCTTTGGATAAAAGCATCAGCTAAATGACTAATATAGGCTAATGTAATATCTTATCTTCTCCTAATCTATTCGCGCCTCATTTATTGATGATAAGGTTTCATAACCCTCTATGAATTCAATCTTGCTAAATGCTGTATAAAACAATGATTAAATTGGATGGCCTAAATGAAGAGATAATTAAATGACAATCATCCAGGGTGGAGTTTGTGGTTGTGATCCGGCAGCTCGGTCCCGATCCTCACCTATCCGCAGGAAGCCATCTTCCGTTCGCTGGTATTTTGGTGTTTTCTCCCTTCCTTCCTTCAAGGCCTCTTTCTCCGACTGGACATTCTGTAGGTACAGAGGAGATGCGACGAACAAGAGTAAGATGAGACAGAATGCGTTACCCCGCCCACACGCGCCGACGCCCCGCGCACGCACAAACGCGGCATAATAGATCAATACAGCCGTTTGATCTCGCCTCGGATCTCGGCTTCAGTCTATAGATCAGTGGCGTCTCCCACAGGAGCGCCGTGTCCTTAAATCTCTGCTAGAAGTTGCACGTCCAGCGAAACCTCTTAGAGTATCTCCTCCATCACAGCGCCGGATCGCGCTCACATCCTCCCCAAACTCAACCTCAGCCAACCCCCTCCCACTTGTGTGTCTGTGTGTGTGTGTGTGTGTGTATCGTGTATGTGTGTCTGTTCAAGTGTGCGCTTCTGTGTGTTGCGTGTTGAGCTCATTGTTGAGCTCATGTTTGTGAGAGCCAATCACAGCGCTGGGGGAAACATTACTTTGACTCACTTATCGGAGCCGATGGGGGGGGGGAGGACCGAGAGAATAACCTGACCTTTGAGAGAGGATTTTCTTGTGGGTTGTTCTCCGAACCACAATCAATGCTCGCTATCACACAGGTGATTGCCCCCCGTCAAAACATGACATTTCCCCTCTCCCCTCTCCGGGCGCTCCCAGCCTGAGAAGATTCGTCGCGCGGTGTCCGGCGGGAGCGGTTTAGCGGACGCTCTCTTTCGTCGCGTCTTCTCCTGTCCGCTTTCCCGTTCTCGCTCCCTCCGGGGCGGCGTCTCTCTCTTCTCCCGTCCTCTCTGGGCGTCCCTCCCTCCCTCTCTCCCTCCCTCCCTCCCTCCCTCCCTCCCTCCCTCTCTCCCTCCCTCCCTCCCTCCCTCTCTCCCTCCCTCCCTCCCTCCCTCCCTCTCTCCCTCTCTCCCTCCCTCTCTCCCTCCCTCGCCACCAAGCGCCTCTCCCCGCCGCTGTGCTCGCCAGTCTCTTCAGCTCCCTGGGGGCTAGGAGTCTCCTGTATGTCCCTCCCTCTCTTTTCCTCTCCTCCCTCTCTTCTCTTCTCCTCCCTCTCTTTTCCTCTCCTCCCTCTCTTCTCCTCCTTCTCTTCTCCTCTCGTCCCTCTTCTCCTCTCCTCCCTCTTCTCCTCCCTCTCTTCTCCTCCCTCTCTTCTCCTCTCCGGCTGCCCCAGGTCAACATGAATGAGTGAAACTGTTCTACAGTCAGTCTCTCTACTTTGCAGACGTAAGTGAATCTGTAAAGAATGAATCTGTAAAGGGTGAATCTGTAAAGGGTGAATCTGTAAAGGGTGAATCTGTAAAGAGTGAATCTGTAAAGAGTGAATCTGTAAAGGGTGAATCTGTAAAGGGTGAATCTGTAAAGAATTAATCTGTAAAGAATGAATCTGTAAAGGGTGAATCTGTAAAGGGTGAATCTGTAAAGGGTGAATCTGTAAAGTGTGAATCTGTAAAGAGTGAATCTGTAAAGGGTGAATCTGTAAAGGGTGAATCTGTAAAGAGTGAATCTGTAAAGAGTGAATCTGTAAAGGGTGAATCTGTTAAGTGTGAATCTGTAAAGTGTGAATCTGTAAAGAGTGAATCTGTAAAGAGTGAATCTGTAAAGAGTGAATCTCTAAAGGGTGAATCTGTATCCGCCGGGTCTTACGGACATACCGTACGTCCAATCCGATTGCACCTGACGAAGGCCACGCCGGCCCAAACGTTGTGCCTCATTAACGTCACTATGGGAGCTGTTTTAACAGTGTGCAGACTTCTCGTCTCTCATCACTCATATTTTGGGGGGGTTGAGCACCTCTTTATTTTCGTTCTTGGACGTGCGTGCATTCTTCCGCTGCTACTCATACGGACACGCGTCCAGTCCACCCATAGGGACAGGAGGACGGGGACATGGTCTGGCAGACCGGGGAGAGTCTGCAGATGGGTTATGTGACTGTGGCTTCGGGCGCTTGTCTGTGGAATACTGATGGATGGAAAGCAGTAGCAGAGC
>NC_140261.1:1458451-1475951 GCF_949987555.1 Borostomias antarcticus | reverse complement strand
ACACACGCACACACACACAGGCCTTGAGGCGAAATGCTTTGAAATGAAACTATGCTGACTTTGTGACGAGTAACAGGAGAGGCTTGACTAAACTCACACAGGAGAAATGTGCAGCTACTATAAACACTTACTAGTCGGGGAGCAACTCAAACACATTATACTCAAAGGCATACATGGTAAAGTGTGCGTGTGTGTGTGTGTGTGTGTGTGTGTGTGTGTGTGTGTGTGTGTGTGTGTGTGCCAGTTTTCCTGTGTAATACCAGCGAATGCTGACTGAGTAGATCATAGGTGCCAAGGGATACAGGGGCGGAGGAGGTGAATTTACATCAGTATTACACTGTGCTGGTGACAATGGAAGAAGTGCTGAATTAGCAAAGTCAACAACACACAAATACGACACAATCCATGCATGTGAAGGTATAGGTACTATATGCTCTAGCCTTAAAAGAGTGGTTCCTCTGCCTGTTCCCTTCATCGGCTGAGGCAGGAGAACAGCTATAGGGGATGTCAATGGAAGCCTGCTGAACGCTAAAGCCTTTATAATGCTGTCAGTCACGTTCCCATTTGTCGCCATGGCTACATTGTCCCTCTGGGGTCCATTTTAAGTCACCATGGTGACTTTCAGCCATTTCCCCTCGGGGATCAATAAAGTACTCTATTTATTTATCTATTTATCTGGGAGGAGTTAGAGATTAAATCAGCATCACTGATTGTTTAGTGTTTTGTGTATTTATTTGTCATTTATATCTCATGATCAAGGATATGCAATGAAATATAAATCTAGTACATAATAACTGTCTAAAGCAAACAAGGTAGAGGCCTTGGGCAATTTAGTCTACAATCTTGTCCCGAATGCTTGATCTGTTAAGAGCGTTGAATTGAACAACATCTGATTATGCAATCAAAGGCAGTTACCAGACTTAATCAGACCAGACTAAAACTTCAGACTAAATCAATGTGCTTGTCAAAACTAATGTTGATGATTTCCTAAATCCCTCCGCCCTGTTCTCTACTGGGCGTTCTGCTGAGCTGCTCTTTACAGACAGCTCTCCAGACAGCCTCAAATTAATTATTTGTTGAGACCAGCGCTGGCCTCAGATTCTAATTGAGCTTGCTCGCTGCCCAGTCTGCTGCGCCACTTCACCAAGAGATGCTAACGAGCTAACAAGCTAACGAGCTAACCGCTCCCAGCTAGCAGCTAACCTGCTCTGGAACACCTCCGACAGGCTCAGCGGAGCACAGCCATCAGATTAGTGCTCAAAGCCTCAAATCGCCCAGTGGGAATCATGTATTTAGCGCTGCAAAGCTTATCCTGAGAGGAGAGAAACTAGTTATGGAGCATATCTGATCATTATCAGTTGGCTAATTACATTTTCATAATTGTATTGTACATCCCCTGACACGACTAAGACAACAACAACAACTGGCCTACATAATAAACTGGCCAATATTGAGGTTACGTCTCCATTATTGACTAACTTCTTTAGTCTAATAAAGTAGTGAAAAGTTCACTTACTAATAGTGAATCAAAACAAATGGGCATGGCGACCTTGGAGGTTTTTCAAAGGGTCATAGAAGTAAAAGTGTCTTCACGCCAACTACCTCAAATTATCTGTAATGTACCTCACAAGAGTGCCAACTACCTCAAATTATCTGTAATGTACCTCACAAGAGTGCCAACTACCTCAAATTATCTGTAATGTACCTCACAAGAGTGCCAACTACCTCAAATTATCTGTAATGTCCCTCACAAGAGTGCCAACTACCTCAAATTATCTGTAATGTACCTCACAAGAGTGCCAACTACCTCAAAATATCTGTAATGTACCTCACAAGAGTGCCAACTACCTCAAACTATCTGTAATGTACCTCACAAGAGTGCCAACTACCTCAAATTATCTGTAATGTACCTCACA
This sequence comes from Borostomias antarcticus, assembly GCF_949987555.1. Taxonomy (NCBI): domain Eukaryota; kingdom Metazoa; phylum Chordata; class Actinopteri; order Stomiiformes; family Stomiidae; genus Borostomias; species Borostomias antarcticus. The sequence continues at coordinate 1,474,035 of NC_140261.1, read as the reverse complement.
AGAGTGCCAACTATGAACTGTAGCCTGCGCTGGAAAGCAACACAAATCTTCAAAACAAAACCAAAAAATCGGAGAGGAGAGTCTCCACGCTGATACGCCCTCATCTATAGGCTACACTCTGACGGAAGAGGAGAAATTGAGCATCGGCGTCGTCTGTGACCAATGTTGTTGACGGCCGAGAGAGGAGAGGGATTTGGAGAGCGGCTTGTTCCGGCGGTCTGGAGACGCGCGCCTGTCGGATTATCAGAAACATTCCCTGCGAGGCCGAGAGGGGGGTTTGGTCACGGTTGGCAGACAGAACCTGCGGTCCTAGGTTACCCACAGCGACCGAGCACTCCAATTAAATGTGAGCGACGAGATGGGAGGAGGGCTAGAAAAAGAGAGAGAGAGGGAGAAAGGGAGAGGGAGAGAGAGAGAGAGAGAGAGAGAGAGAGAGGGAGAGAGAGGGAGGGAGAAAGGGAGAGAGAGAGAGAGAGAGAGAGAGAGAGGGAGAGAGAGGGAGGGAGAAAGGGAGAGAGAAAGAGGGAGAGAGAGAGAGGGAGAGAGAGAGAGGGAGAGGGAGAGAGAGACAGAGAGGGAGAGGGAGAGAGAGAGAGAGAGAGGGAGAGAGAGGGAGAGAGAGGGAGATGGAGAGAGAGGGAGAGAGAGGGAGAGAGAGAGATGGAGAGAGAGAGAGAGGGAGAGAGAGGGAGAGAGAGAGAGAGAGAGGGAGAGCGAAAGATGACGTTCCTCCCGTCTCGTCGGCGCGGGAAGTCATATTTACAATCTTCGACTCCAAACTGAGACGCGGGCGCCTCGCGCTTGGTTGAGCGCAGAGCGCGACGGTGAGGGAAACGTCTGTCAGAAGCTTATTGGACATGGTTCTTCGTTTTGCGTGTGATCACTGATATAGGAGAAAGACAGCGTGATGGAGGGAGGGGAGGGGGGTGGATTCGTGCCTCTGTTTATTTTAAGTGAACAGCCCACCAACTGGTGTTTGTATCTGCCCCACAGGGCAAATCAAAACACCTGATGCTATATATTCCGTCGGAAAGAATTTATTTAATCAATACTGATCAATTATTCAGTACCTGACGGCAAGGTCTACAGGGATAGATGAGGCCTCCAACTGTAATTACATGAATTCTCCCTGACTGTTAAGAAAACCTTGCCCCTGAAGATAGTCCTCCGTCTTCTGAGACACTCTTCTTCATGTACTACGGTAATTGGGTTTAACAGCTCTGCTCCCCTAATGGCTGCCGAGCCTCCTAGTACAACGGGACTAGAGGAAAGTTGTGCGGGCTCCTCTCTTCTAATCTACAGGCTCTCTGAGGAGAAGTCTCCCTGAGGATCCGGTCTATGGTCCGCCTGTCCGCCATGGATCTCAACCCTGACCGTCGGGAACGGAAAAGTTGAAATTGAACTTAGATTCGGGTCACCCTGCCTCCCTACGGGGCAGTAATGAGGGAGGTCTTTGCTGGGATGTGGTTGGGATGGAGCGAGGGAGGACGCATCAATCACTGGTTAAAGCAAGGCCCCTAGGAGCACTCAGGGACCTATTAGACTAAAGTGGAGCAGCAGAGGCTCATGGGAAGAAGGGGGTACTGTGTAACTGTGTGTGTGTGTGTGTGTGTGTGAGAGAGAGAGAGAGAGAGAGAGAGAGAATGAGGGGGAATGGAAGAGAGAATAGAGAAAAGAGAGAACCAGGACAGGTCCAGCCTGGCTTATGTGCGTGGCTGGCTTGTTTCTGTTCAGGACTGGTAGGACGGAAGCTAGTCATGCCACTGAAATAACTGTGAATTGAAATGACATGAAATAATGTCTGATAAATTAAGATAGATCTTGTCGCCTGGACACATCAGTTCCAATGCTTCCAATGCTAATCCAGCACAATAAGAGCGGGATAGCCAGTTAGCTCATGAGCTCACAACTAGCATCAGCTTCCATAACATTAATGGTAGCGGTCTGTAGGTGGTGGTGTACATTTGTTGATTTAGGTTAGGGTTTCGGTAGTAACTAACCTTAACTAACCCTAACTAGTTATTTCTAAGGAGATGACTTTATGTCCATCCACTATATTGAGCTCATAGCAGTCACGTCAACAGAGTTGATCCCGTTAGCTTTCTTTCTCCAAAGCTTTTCCATTTCTACGAGAAACAATGTTCTCTCAGTTGTCATGTGCTGGAGGGTGCGCTCGAAGTGAGCGTGTGTGTATCTTTTCAGGGAACCACAGGCCACTCTCTTTAGTTCTTAACCCGTCAGCAGAGAGTCACAAGACAACCGCCCCCTCCACTGTGGAAGGAGAAGGTCAGGATAGGGCAGAGTTCGCAACAATAACAAAGTGGGATTTATCCACATCCAGACTATGACCGGTCTCATGACAAAAACAGACCTGAATTCTTCTCACTCCTGATCCAAAAAATTGGCTCCGGGGGATTACTTTAACACTTTCCTTTTCCGCCCAATCATCTCAAATTAAGTTGGTGCCTTATTTCTTTCTCAGATGACTGCTGACCGCTAAGAATTTAAAGTGCCATTCCCTTTCACTAGACAGAATTAACTCTGACATGAGATTGTGAGGGTCGTCCTTAAGCTATCGTGGACCCTGATGTCATGACTGTGTTTAGCATGTGACGGAGGCCACGGCCATTTGGTTCTGTTTAATTTGGGCTGCGGCTGGCGAGCCCTCTTTACGTCGGCGCCAGACAACATTGACGAGCCTAGAAACACACGAAACATGCCGACCTCCTTTTCTCTGGCTGATAACATGACCAATGAACTCTGATGCCATTTTCTTCCTCCAATGCACTTTGGGTCTGTTCCCTTCCTTTCCTCCAAATCAATTCACTTTCAATCAGTTCCAGGGAGCTGAGCTCTGTATTTCCACATGCCAGACACTACTGATAGACTCTGGAAGATATATGTAATTGATTAGTCTTGACAGTATAATTAGACCCAAGATCAAATGAAGGTTGACGTTTCAATTAATTTGGCAGATCTAATTCACAGCGAGTGCTTTTTTCATGTATAGTTCTAAGAAGTTAGGTATCTTAAGAAAAACTTTCCGGCAAAGCAATCTTATCAAGAACCTCTACTATTTATCAGGATTACGTATTTGAGAAACAGAGCAGCTTCAGAGCTCACATACCTTGCTTAAAGCTCAAATATTAATGTCCTATCTGAAGTTAAAGGAGTAGTAAAGGGAAAAATCATGTTTAGCCCTGTTTTAAGGTAACTTATGATCATATACAATGATTTTCCCCTTAACTCCTTTAACACTTTTCAGGTTCATATTCAGTCTCTCATTAAACAGTATCTAAGTTTGTAGCTTAGATACAGCTCTGTTGGCAATATCTGGTTCTGACTTTCCACTCTTTAATTCACACCCAAACGGGAGCATGCTAAGCTAACTGTACCTTGGCTCTCTGGTGTTGCACATGAGTGGTTGCTCTTGTTGCTCTCTGTCACCACTCTAAACGGTAGCGTGCTAGGCTAGCTCCTCTCTGTCACAGCTCTGAACGGTAGCGTGTTAGGCTAGCTCCTCTCCGTCAGAGCTCTGAACGGTAGCGTGTTAGGCCTCTCTGTCACAGCTCTGAACGGTAGCGTGTTAGGCTAGCTCCTCTCTGTCACAGCTCTAAACGGTAGCGTGCTAGGCTAGCTCCTCTCTGTCACAGCTCTGAACGGTAGCGTGTTAGGCTAGCTCCTCTCCGTCAGAGCTCTGAACGGTAGCGTGTTAGGCCTCTCTGTCACAGCTCTGAACGGTAGCGTGTTAGGCTAGCTCCTCTCCGTCAGAGCTCTGAACGGTAGCGTGTTAGGCCTCTCTGTCACAGCTCTGAACGGTAGCGTGTTAGGCTAGCTCCTCTCTGTCACAGCTCTGAACGGTAGCGTGTTGGGCTAGCTCCTCTCTGTCACAGCTCTAAACGGTAGCGTGTTAGGCTAGCTCCTCTCTCTCACAGCTCTAAACGGTAGCGTGTTGGGCTAGCTCCTCTCTGTCACCGCTCTAAACGGTAGCGTGTTGGGCTAGCTCCTCTCTCTCACAGCTCTAAACGGTAGCGTGTTGGGCTAGCTCCTCTCTGTCACCGCTCTAAACGGTAGCGTGTTAGGCTAGCTCCTTACCGATGAAGCCCAGCTGGGAGAACTCCAAGATCATCCACTCCTCAGAAGGCTGCTGGAGGGCAAAGTTCTTCATGGTGGTGAAGTAATTCGGGCGTGCAACAATGTCATCCTCCAGCTGTGAGAAAAAAAGAGAGAAGGAAGAGAGAGAAGAAGAGGGCGAGAGAGCAAGAGAGAAGGAATAAAAAAGAGAATGAGAGCTTTAAAAACGTCAAATTTACTTCTATCCCTTAACAGGGGAGGGAATTAATGTGTCAAATCCCTCTCATTAGTTCTAATTGAATCCTAATATATTTAATTTATGGAAATTGGTGTAGGTGATTGCAACCATATGGCTCAAACTAGTCAATAATTGAAAACTCTGGAGGGGTTGTAAACATGGGTAACAGTGTGAGTGGAGTTGTGAAACACTTTGTATAATAGCACCATAACATCCTCTTTACCCTTGAACCGTGAAAGTGAATTTAAAATACAATTAATTGCATATTGTCTCAAATTAGTTCCAAACCATTTCGAATTAGACAAAGTTGTTAACTCATTACAATCCAAGACCTCACAGTGACTGATACTGATACAAACCAGGTCCAGCCTGGCTTATGTGCGAGGCTGATTTGTTTCTGTTCAGGACTGGTAGGACAGAAGCTAGTCATGCCACTGAAATAGCTATGAATTAAAATTACTTGAAATAATGTCTGATAAATTAAGATAGGTCTTGTCACCTGGACACATCAGTTCCAATGTTTCCAATGCTAGTCCAGCACAATAAGAGCGGGATAGCCAGTAAGCTCATGGGCTCACAACAACTAGCAGCAGCTTCCATAACATTAATAGTAGCGGTAAGTGGCTAAAGCAGTTACACTGATGATTCCTGTAACGTTCGATATTTTGCTGTAATTGGTTCAACTTCTGTTTCTGGACAAAGGTAAGGGATAAAAAGATTGGAGTGAAAGGATGAACGTGTGCCTGTTTGTATGCGTTTATAGTGTGTCTCTGTGTCCCCCCAAACAGATGAGGTAATTATAGAAGGAATAAACTGGAATAATGTGCTCGTCTCTGAGGCGAGGTCCACGCAAACGTGCCAGTTCCCATCTCCTCGCGCCGGGGCCCCTTCCCATCGCCCCGTACCCCCCCGCCCACCCTCAGGACCAGCGGAGGAGGAGACAGACCGGATGGCCGCGTGGAGAGCCGTGTGCGGAGCGCCAGTTCATATATATATGGACCATGACAGATGGCCACAGCCCCGCCACCAGCCGGGGAGAGGATACACACGCTGGTTTCTGCCCGGTCTGCCCGGTAACTAGAGGTGATTGGGCGTGCGTTTAATCATATGGGCATGCTTTGCCTTGTTTGCTTTTGGAGATATTGCATCTGTCTGGGGACTGCATTTGGTTCTGCGTGTTTATTTTTGTGTGTTTATTTGCCCGTCTCTATTTCTGTCTGTCTACTTGCTTGCCTGTCTTCCACTATCCAATCTTATCATTTTTGGCGGTTCTTGAAATGGGGTCGTGGAAAGGTGAGAACCCCCAAAATGACGGAGCGTTTCAGATTGTTCAAACAACGTTCCAATAAACCACGGTGACCAGATAAGAACCAATTCCCTCCTGGCGGCTGGAACCACTCAGGCCATATGTTCGAGTAGCAGAACCAAATGTTCCCGTGCTGTGATCAAAGCCTGCGAAAATTTCACTTGGAACAAGGTTGGCGCCAAAGTCATCTGCCGCACATGCGATCTGTCCGCCTGCTCTGATCGTGACTAGAAAGCCGTTCTCCTTCCAGAGTGGATGTGAGGCAGAGAAGGGGTGGCGTGTCAACATGTTTTATCCAGAAGAAGAAGCAGATGACAGTGGTGTATACGGGGACCAAACCACAATCTAATCGCAACCAAATTTCAATCCCCGCCCCAGCTAACCAGCTCCACTCGGCATTGCGTTTGCCTGACAGAATTTGCGTCTTCCACTTCCTTCTCAGGGACAACGTTGTGGAAGTAATTACTCCTGAGCTTCACCAGTGGAAAAAACCAGGCCAGGTCAAGCCTGGCTTATGTGCGTGGCTGGCTTGTTTCTGTTCAGGACTGGTAGGATGGAAAATAACCGGAATATGGACAATAAACCGAATATTGAGTGCCTGTAAACGTAGTCAGTGTCCTGTGGGGAGTCTGGGGACACAGATGATCAGGTAAGAAATGGACAGTGAGACTGAAAACAGCTGGATACAATAGTTTCAACCTACAGTAAGCCTACATGTCAGCAGTCAATACAACTAGCTTTAACTTCAACCATCAATAGAGCCCACCAAAAGAAGCAGGGAACCTTCCGGCAGGGCACGTTTAGCAAACGGCAAAAAATAATAATTTGCAGACAAGTCAACTTATAAGCGTTGTCCCCCCCAAAGTCTACAATATGGTTACACACCTGGAGGGAGTGACAACCGGACATTTGCTGTCCTAGGTGCACTGTCTTACAGCCACGCACAAAAAACCTTTGTGATGTTCAGAGAGCTTGTCACTGACGCTGACCCGGTGGTGGCCATGGACACACGCCTTAATGTCATTGCTCCATCACTGTCACCACCAGCAGTAGACAACCCAGGTACAGTATTTTACGTGAAAGTAGCAGAAGCCGCTTAAATCGACTTTCCATCGCCAAGGTCAAATTTTGACACCTTTTTCATATCAGCTTTCCACACACAGAACAGTAATGGATTCAGAGACCTGGAGTTTAGACTTTGAACGTTGAAATGCAACCGTTTCTTGGTCCTAGGAGAATATGCTGCGTATGGAGGTGCCTACCTGAACATAGTAGGTTCCTTTGGACTGGGCGTACATCATAAGGAAACAGTAGTCCAGATTCTGTTTCGTTCGCCATCTGGAGAGGAAGAGGAGGGTGGGACAGGAGACAGCGGTTACATACTGTACCCAAACACTCCCACACACACACGCACAGAAAACATGTCTTAACACACACACTTATATGCACACATTCAGTACATGCACATACTTGTATGCACCCAAACACAATTGAGTACACTGATATTGCACTGCTACAATTTTACACCATTACCTTCTCCAAAACACTCAACCCTGTTACCCTCTCCAGAACACTCAACCCTGTTACCCTCTCCAGAACACTCAACCCTGTTACGTCCTCCAGAACACTCAACCCTGTTACCCTCTCCAGAACACTCAACCCTGTTACCCTCTCCAAAACACTCAACCCCATTACCTCCTCCAGAACACTCAACCCTGTTACCCTCTCCAGAACACTCAACCCTGTTACCCTCTCCAAAACACTCAACCCCATTACCTCCTCCAGAACACTCAACCCTGTTACCCTCTCCAAAACACTCAACCCTGTTACCCTCTCCAAAACACTCAACCCCATTACCTCCTCCAGAACACTCAACCCTGTTACCCTCTCCAGAACACTCAACCCTGTTACCCTCTCCAAAACACTCAACCCCATTACCTCCTCCAGAACACTCAACCCTGTTACCCTCTCCAGAACACTCAACCCTGTTACCTCCTCCAGAACACTCAACCCTGTTACCCTCTCCAGAACACTCAACCCTGTTACCTCCTCCAGAACACTCAACCCTGTTACCCTCTCCAAAACACTCAACCCCATTACCTCCCCCAGAACACTCAACCCTGTTACCTCCTCCAGAACACTCAACCCTGTTACCCTCTCCAAAACACTCAACCCTGTTACCCTCTCCAGAACACTCAACCCTGTTACCCTCTCCAAAACACTCAACCCTGTTACCCTCTCCAGAACACTCAACCCTGTTACCCTCTCCAGAACACTCAACCCTGTTACCTCCTCCAGAACACTCAACCCTGTTACCCTCTCCAAAACACTCAACCCTGTTACCCTCTCCAAAACACTCAACCCCATTACCTCCTCCAGAACACTCAACCCTGTTACCTCCTCCAGAACACTCAACCCTGTTACCCTCTCCAAAACACTCAACCCCATTACCTCCTCCAAAACACTCAACCCTGTTACCCTCTCCAGAACACTCAACCCTGTTACCTCCTCCAGAACACTCAACCCTGTTACCCTCTCCAAAACACTCAACCCTGTTACCCTCTCCAAAACACTCAACCCCATTACCTCCTCCAGAACACTCAACCCTGTTACCTCCTCCAGAACACTCAACCCTGTTACCCTCTCCAAAACACTCAACCCTGTTACCCTCTCCAGAACACTCAACCCTGTTACCCTCTCCAGAACACTCAACCCTGTTACCCTCTCCAGAACACTCAACCCTGTTACCCTCTCCAAAACACTCAACCCTGTTACCCTCTCCAGAACACTCAACCCTGTTACCCTCTCCAGAACACTCAACCCTGTTACCCTCTCCAGAACACTCAACCCTGTTACCCTCTCCAGAACACTCAACCCTGTTACCTCCTCCAGAACACTCAACCCTGTTACCCTCTCCAAAACACTCAACCCTGTTACCCTCTCCAAAACACTCAACCCTGTTACCCTCTCCAAAACACTCAACCCCATTACCTCCTCCAGAACACTCAACCCTGTTACCCTCTCCAGAACACTGAACCCCATTACCTCCTCCAGAACACTCAACCCTGTTACCCTCTCCAAAACACTCAACCCTGTTACCTCCTCCAGAACACTCAACCCTGTTACCCTCTCCAGAACACTCAACCCTGTTACCCTCTCCAGAACACTCAACCCTGTTACCCTCTCCAAAACACTCAACCCTGTTACCTCCTCCAGAACACTCAACCCTGTTACCCTCTCCAGAACACTCAACCCTGTTACCCTCTCCAAAACACTCAACCCTGTTACGTCCTCCCGAACACTCAACCCTGTTACGTCCTCCAGAACACTCAACCGATGTGTTTTGGTCTCACTGACATCCAGGGACAGGCATACACTCAGTGAATCGGTCTGGCACAATACAGACACATGTTCTGAATCATCATTAGGTAGGATCTGAATTGCATTAAGGGATGGTGTAGTCATGGCTTTATCAGACGCAGAACTGTACTCTGCACTGTGTGAACGAGAGCCCTGGAGCAGCTGAAGGTCCATTAGACAGCGCTCCTTTAGATCCACAACTCTGGATATCAACAATGAGGCTTTCTAAAGGAAGACCAACAACTCCTATTCCAAGATACTGTGTGCTCTCACACACACACACACACACACACACACACACACACACACACACACATCCAGAACTCACTGGATATCAACAATGAGGCTTTCTAAAGGAAGACCCACACTCCTATGCCAAGATACTGTGTGCTCTCACACACACACACACACACACACACACACACACACACACACACGCATGCACACAAATATACACTTCATATGCATGCTCACACACATGGATACACACACATACCGCACACACACTCGGTCTGGGAGTTATCAAAACAAACTGCTCGGAGGATAATCTGTGCTAAAGCTATCCCCCGTAGACTGAGACTTCCCTCCAGGAAGAGTGATTTGATTGGCTATGGGAAATGAACACAAATGTTCACACACACTAACACACATGCACGCATACACAATTTGGATATGAAACACACAATGCATCTTGTTATTAAACACAGAGATAAAAAAAAAAGAAGGAATATCTAATCTGTAATGTAATGTGAGCCCACAGCCTAAACAACCAATCACAATACAGGAATGAAATATATATATACATATGAAACAGCGCTCTGAGTAGCAACCAGACAGAACGCAACCCCACACATCCCTTAATCCAATGTTGCCCTCCGGCATAACCTGAAATATTTGTCAGCTTTTGCTATTGTATATTCCAATAGCATCATGGGCAAAAGATTCTGGAGGCGTTTAATCCCCCAGGAGCGAATAAGCAACAGCTATTGTGTGTATTTCAAGTCAATAGGAAATAATAAAATGTATCCATTTGTATGGAGCATCTAAATCCTCCCACAGGCTGGAATGTGTGTCTATAAATAAGATGTTGGAATAAAACATACAAACAGACAATTAGCCGGAACAGAGACGTACTGTAGGTGTACATTGTGTAAGCGTGTGATTCAATATTTGCGGTTTGTTTAATTGCTGGAGAAGCGCCGGGAATCCAAGCTGCGCCCGCGAGATAGGCTCGACGCTTCCGACTCATCACATGAGATACAGAGTGGGTCTTTATCTACAGCCTTTACCAACGTCAGATACATTTGATGGCGACGTTTGCCAGCACAGACACATGACGGGGAACAAAGACCTGTGTATGTTGCACCCTGCCAGTCCAAGGCTGTACGATGTCACACTCTGTCTGGGGTATTTCCACCTAATCGAGCCAATCAGAGGCTCCGTTCTTTCAAGGTCAAAATAAGGGCCTTAAGGGTAATCATGTCCATTTCTATAAGGTCAAAATAAGGGCCTTAAGGGTAATCATGTCCATTTCTATAAGGTCAAAATAAGGGCCTTGAGGGTAATCATGTCCATTTCTATAATTGCCACTGAACTCCAGTCCCAAAACTATTTTTTAGAGAGATACTGAGATATATGTTTCTAGTATCTCTGTTTGTATAGAGATACTGTTCTATGTTTCTATTATCTCTCTATTTATATAGAGATACTGTTCTATGTGTTTCTAGTATCTCTCTGTTTATATAGAGATACTGTTCTATACATTTCTAGTTCTCTGTTTATATACTGTAGAGATACTGAGCTATATGTTTCTGGTGCAGTATCTCTCGGTAGATACTGTTCTATATGTTTCTAGTATCTCTGTTTATATAGAGATACTGTTCTATATGTTTCTAGTATCTCTCTGTTTATATACTGTAGAGATACTGTGCTATATGTTTCTGGTATCTCTTGGTAGATACTGCGCTATATGTTTCTGGTATCTCTCCGTAGATACTGCGCTATATGTTTCTAGTATCTCTCGGTAGATACTGTGCTATATGTTTCTAGTATCTCTGTTTATATAGAGATACTGTTCTATATGTTTCTAGTATCTCTCTGTTTATATACTGTAGAGATACTGTGCTATATGTTTCTGGTATCTCTCGGTAGATACTGCGGTATATGTTTCTGGTATCTCTCGGTAGATACTGCGCTATATGTTTCTGGTATCTCTCGGTAGATACTGCGCTATATGTTTCTGGTATCTCTCCGTAGATACTGCGCTATATGTTTCTGGTATCTCTTGGTAGATACTGTGCTATATGTTTCTAGTATCTCTCCGTAGATACTGTGCTATATGTTTCTGGTATCTCTCGGTAGATACTGTGCTATATGTTTCTGGTATCTCTCTGTAGATACTGTGCTATATGTTTCTGGTATCTCTCGGTAGATACTGCGCTATATGTTTCTGGTATCTCTCGGTAGATACTGCGCTATATGTTTCTGGTATCTCTCGGTAGATACTGCGCTATATGTTTCTGGTATCTCTCCGTAGATACTGCGCTATATGTTTCTGGTATCTCTTGGTAGATACTGTGCTATATGTTTCTAGTATCTCTCCGTAGATACTGTGCTATATGTTTCTGGTATCTCTCGGTAGATACTGTGCTATATGTTTCTGGTATCTCTCTGTAGATACTGTGCTATATGTTTCTGGTATCTCTCGGTAGATACTGCGCTATATGTTTCTAGTATCTCTCGGTAGATACTGTGCTATATGTTTCTGGTATCTGTTGGTAGATACTGTGCTATATGTTTCTGGTATCTCTCGGTAGATACTGTGCTATATGTTTCTGGTATCTCTCGGTAGATATTGCGCTATATGTTTCTGACATTTCATTTCCAGCGCCTGTGTGTGTGGGAGGGAGGAGACGGGGAAAGCAGTTTCTACAGCATGAGTGTTACTGCCTGGCCAGACTCCAACACAAACATCGCTTATTTTTAAAGATTATTTTCCCCCTACAGATTTTACAGAAGCCATTTGTCTTCTTTTTTGTGCGTGTCTGGCCAGCCGCGCAGCTAGTGTAGTGTTTGTCGGGTTATCACTCCCTCCCTCCCTTACTCCTGCATCTTGGCCTGCATCTGTCTGTTGGCACCACAAGAGGCAGTAGTCCCAGCACACCAAAATCAAGAAGGACACCAAAATCAACCTGCCAATCTCCACTGCACAAGTAGAGTAGTGGTGAGAGCATTGGACTCCCACCCGGGAGACGGGGGTTCAAGACCCGGTGGGGATGACTTTATGGGACCATACCTCAAACCTCCACACGTTCATCCTTTCACTCCAACCTTTTTATCCCTTACCTAAAATTCCACAAGTAGAGTAGTGGTCAAAGCATTGGACTCCCACGCTGGACATTCTCAAAGATTACCGTCTATGCTGAGCAAAACTCCTCTAGTCTGTAGCTAAACAAATGCTGTTGTTTACATTTTGGAACTGATGTGTCCTGGCGACAAGACCTATCTTAATTTCTCTGACATAATTTCCTGTCATTTCAATTCACAGCTATTTCAGTGGCATGACTAGCTTCCGTCCTACCAATCCTGAACAGAAACAAGCCAGCCCCGCACATAAGCCAGGCTGGGCCCGGCCTGGTTCTTTTTCTATCTAAACTCCCCTCTACCGGTTTTACGACAGCAGACCACCCAGATGACGAGCGAGTGAAAGCGGACGGGCTGCACGCCACACGCCTGCTCAAACGTCACCACCCCCGCGGCATCGCCGCATCAGAGAGAACACAACACCGCCACCGCACACGCTCAGAAATGTTCCAACAATAAAAAGTCCAGTCAGGGCCCCGCTGGCTATCTCCCGCGGCACACGGCATCCTGGGAAATCAGTCGTCAAAACAGGACAGACACAGACGCACCAGGAACATGCTGAACCCACGAGACGACACACGCATAATAAGTTCAAGAGGGCGGCACAGAAGAAACGCAAGCGCTCGCACGTAAACTGAATTCCTGGAGGAACAAAGTCAAACTCAAGTTTACCACCACATAAAGCTACAGCTGATAAAACTGCCATTTTGAAGGATGATGACAGGATAGTTTAAGATAACAGTCGTGTTCACAACATGGAGCCGTTTCCCTCCTCCAAGCGGGGGGTGTATCTAGCATGGCGGTTAGGTTTTAGGGTGCACCCTGTGGTGGAGAAGCGTGTTTAAGGTCAAGGTCATGGCGTTCCTTTATGTGCACTTCTTTCCACCCTTAAAATGAAGCATTAGGGTGTTACCATGGCAATAGGGTCCGCAGGGAGTAAGGTTTAATGGGTCTCATATCCTTCCACCTCGGATAATTGGGAGCATCATGCACACGCACGCACACACACACACACGCATGCACACGCACACACGCACACGCACACACACACACACAGACACATGCACACACACACACACACACACAGACACGCAGACACACACATACACACACACACAGACACGCGCACACACACACACACAGGACACGTACATGGATCTGCCCTCTCTCTCGATCGCGTGTGCACGTCTCTCCTCCCTGTGCTTCCCACCTCATCCCTCCATCCTCCCTCCCCTCTTCCTTTGTGTCTCCTCATCCGCTCCCTCCATCTCTCCTGCCGTCTACATCTATATCTATATCTATATCTGGTCTCGGGGACGTGCGCTCTAGCGGTTCCATCCTCCTGCGCTGTGAAGCGCTCGTTCTTAACGCGCTGTCCGAGTCTCACAACCACGCAACCGACCTTGATCCGGCACGGAGCCGGCTGTGGACACACATCTGTGTCCCAGTAAGCCCAATATCGCCAGACTATCCACTGTGTCCCAGTAAGCCCAATACTGCCAGACTATCCACTGTGTCCCAGTAAGCCCAATACTGCCAGACTATCCACTGTGTCCCAGTAAGCCCAATACTGCCAGACTATCCACTGTGTCCCAGTAAGCCCAATACTGCCAGACTATCCACTGTGTCCCAGTAAGCCCAATACTGCCAGACTATCCACTGTGTCCCAGTAAGCCCAATACTGCCAGACTATCCACTGTGTCCCAGTAAACCCAATACTGCCAGACTATCCACGACGCTTCGCCCCGCGGTACGAGGCCGGTCGGTTAATCGATAAGGAACATTGTCTCGTTCTCCCGGTCCAAGCCGGGAGCTGGCATAGAATGATAGAGGGAGAGGGGGAGGAGAGGGAGAGGGGGAGGAGAGGAAGAGGGGGAGGAGAGGGAGAGGGAGAGGGGGAGGAGAGGGAGAGGGGGAGGAGAGGAAGAGGGGAGGAGAGGGAGAGGGAGAGGGGGAGGAGAGGGGGAGGAGAGGTAGAGGGAGAGGGGGAGGAGAGGAAGAGGGGGAGGAGAGGGAGAGGGGGAGGCGAGGGAGAGGGGGAGGAGAGGAAGAGAGGGGGAGGAGAGGGAGAGGGGTAGGAGAGGGAGAGGGAGAGGGGGAGGAGAGGGGGAGGAGAGGTAGAGGGAGAGGGGGAGGAGAGGAAGAGGGGGAGGAGAGGGAGAGGGGGAGGCGAGGGAGAGGGGGAGGAGAGGAAGAGAGGGGGAGGAGAGGGAGAGGGGGAGGAGAGGTAGAGGGAGAGGAGAGGGAGAGGGGGAGGAGAGGTAGGGGGAGGAGAGGTAGGGGGAGCGGGAGAAGAGAGAGAGAGGAAGATGAGAGAGAGGTGAATAAGACATGGTCGCCAGGGGAAATCGATGGAGAGGGCTGAGATTTAGCGGAGCCGAACAGACTGGCTTTAATCTCAATAGTGTTGGTGTCATCACTCCACTCCTGCTGGGGTGGTTCTATTATAGCAGGTTCGCTAAAGCTACGGTAAGCTACAATAAACTACAGACCCCAGCTAGCCTAGAATGCTATGACTCATTTTGCCAGTGACAACTTGCAGGTGAGGCCAAGTTCAAAGGGGGGGGGGGGGTATTTGACTACTACCCATCGCTCATGCTGAGGACATTGGAGCGATACCTGTGAAAACATAGAAAGCGCTTAACACAAGTCCCACCGAAACAAGGGATTTCCTCACCTGAGAGAAATGTAATAATGTAATGTAAAAATTGTTCATTCGAACATGACAGCACTTTCTAATTCCTGCCGGTGAGCCCAAACATTTTTTCGCGGTTCACATAATCCTGCAGAATTGGGTGGACACGTGCTAATGTTACAGAGACGTGGTTTCGATGACAGGAAATGATCCGTCTTGTTTGTCTGTCTGGGTTGATTTGATATGGATCTGTCTCTGTTTGAGTGATTGATCTGTCTACAGTCGATCTGATATTGATTTCTTCTGTCTGGATGACGTGGGAACGATTCTGGATCTACAAAATAATGATGGGTAAGACCAAGCAAATTCAGATTTAGTATCCGATGCTGTTTCACCATTTGAACAAAAAGGGAGTATTTTAAATCCCTATTTGAGAGTCCGTTAACACTGTGAGTAGCAAACGAGTAGCTTTCCCTCACCCCTCTCTCCCTCTCTTTCTCCCTCCCTCATCCCTCTCTCCCTCTCTTTCTCTCTTCCTCACCCCTCTCTCCCTCTCTTTCTCTCTCCTCACACCTCTCTCCCTCTCTTTCTCTCTTCCTCACCCCTCT
>NC_140261.1:1448673-1453673 GCF_949987555.1 Borostomias antarcticus | reverse complement strand
TAATTAGCCTAGCGCTGCTCGTATGGAAATCCTAGCTGTAATAGCCTGTGCTCCAGAGATGTTAGCGATAGCAGCTAGACTGGGCTGTTAAGTGGGGTGGGGAAGGATTGTGTGTGTGTGTGTGTGTGCGTGTGTGTGTGTGTGTGTGTGTGTGTGCAGGTGGGAGAGGCGCATGGTAGTATTACTTATTACTGTATCTGTCTCCAGAACACTGACCTTCACACACACACACACACACACACACTTGCACGCACCTCACAAACGCACAAACACACACACACACAACCGACTTACACACGTGCCTGCACACACACACACACACACACACACACACACACACACACATACACACACACATACACACACACACACACACATACACACACACACACACACACACACGCTACATTCAATGATTCACTTTTGTAGAGTCAAGGTGTCTTTGGATGGTAAAGACACACAAACACACTCCAGCTCACACACACACAAGGTGTCATACACACACATGCCAGCCTGCACACACAGACACACACACACAAAAACACACACTTAAACGCTACATTCATGATTCACTTTTACAGCCTCAAGGTGTCTTTGAACGGTAAAGACACAAAGACACTCCAGCTCACACACACACACACACACGCACACACACACACACACACCTACACACACACCTAACATACAGACACATGCCCGCCTGGACACACAGACACACACACAAAAGCACACACTTCAATGCTACTGTACATTCATGATTCACTTTTAAAGCCTCAAGGTGTCTTTGAACGGTAAACACACTCCAGCTCACACACACACAAACACACTCCAGCTCACACACACACAAACACACTCCAGCTCACACACACACACACAAACACACTCCAGCTCACACACACACAAACACACTCCAGCTCACACACACACAAACACACTCCAGCTCACACATACACAAACACACTCCAGCTCACACACACACACAAACACACTCCAGCTCACACACACACAAACACACTCCAGCTCACACACACACAAACACACTCCAGCTCACACACACACAAACACACTCCAGCTCACACACACACAAACACACTCCAGCTCACACACACACACAAACACACTCCAGCTCACACACACACAAACACACTCCAGCTCACACACACACAAACACACTCTAGCTCACACACACACACAAACACACAAACACACACACACAAACAGGGGCGTGTGTCTCACCTCAGCGATGAAGACCACGATGACGCAGTCCTCCTTCTCGGCGGGACTCAGCTCCGTCATCAGGGAGCTGAGTGTGTCCGTCAGGTACGAGTGCACCTCCCTCCTCACGCTGGGCACGCCCATCACCATGGACACTGACGGACAGACACAACAGCCAATCACAGTCAACATGGGATGGGAGATCACCAAAAACGTTCCAGGGGACAGAGCAAACGTTACTGTACAGTACGGGTTGACTTGGAAATATTTGGCACAGAACACTTGGCTTTGACAATGGTTCTCCCCACGACGGTTCTCACAATGGGCCCATTGTGTTTATTTCGAGCGTATCTGAGAACAATATACGGAAAAGACGGAAAACGAGTGGAACGGCGGATGGAAAAACCCATGACAGAGGGAAGGTCGGAGAACGTGGCGCTAACGAAAGGTTGACAATCGATTCCAGGCCCGGCTATCTGGCAGGCAAACGTTTTAACACACTGGCCCGTTTTCCACCGAGAGGACGCCAAAATCAATAACTGCCGTTCAGACTCTTGACCAGCAACAGCTGATTATACGATCCTCCCGCCCGACTCCGCGTTCCTCCCCGCGGCGAGCTAGCCTCGGTACGTCCTGGTGGCTTGTGAATGAATTTCAAGTCTCACCAAAGTGTTCTGTTTTCCTACTTGACTGTTATTCAAACTTTGTAGTTCGTTCTCATAGATCAGTCTGTTAAAACTACAAATTCTTCCTGTGTGACATCACTTCCCTGTCCTCTTCATCCTGAAACTATGTCACTTCCTTTTTCACTGTATAACCTATCGACCTCGTCCACATCTGACTCGCCCGGCCCGGATTCACTTCCTGTGCTCGAGTCCGACTCTGCAGAATCGTAACAGAATAAAACAATTGTCTTTGTTTAAAACCAGCTTGACCGACCACTCAGCGTGTTCTTTGAAATCTAAACTAAACCAAGTAAGGTTTTTCCTTTACAGGCTACCTACTGTACATTTAATATGCCCATAAAAGTGACTCCAATTACTGGAGCCGTCTTAGCTGTTCCCTCCCCAGTGTGCACTCAAAGAAGCTGGCGGTGTTATCGGAATGGAGGGGCGTCGGTGCCCAAAACGTTCATCTCACACACACACTTCCGCATACTCATTCATAAGAGGGCGCAAAGTCACACACAGCTTAATGGGCCTTCCTGGCAGGAGACACTGGACAGACTCTCCAGGTTGTTGGAGGTAAGGGGAGGTCAGGAGGCCTGTTCCCCAGGGAAGGTGGATTCTGGCAGGGGGTGCTGGCGTGGTGACAGTGGGGGGCACAGAGCCAGGGAGGGCAGGAGGATGGTGGATGTGGTGGTAGAAAGGACCGGAGTACAGCTTGGAGCAAAGCTTTGATTACCAAGAGATGTTTATGTTTGCTTTGGATCCCGTTAGCGGTCGCAGAATGACTAATCTTCCAGGGGTCCACAGATATTGTTGTACTGTGTGACTCCTCACGTACAGCCAGGCCAGGGGATTGGACTGAGACACAGGAGAGGAGACGGAGGAGACATGACGTTAGAGGTGACATAATGACAGAACCGACCGAGCCACTTAAGCGCAGCGGTGAGATGTCTTCCAGATCTGGATTGTTTTGTCTGGATTCAGTTCTTACACCCCCAACGTCTGGAATACCCAGCCAGAAAACCTAAGAATGGCTTAAAATAGCAACTTTAAAGCAAGATCTTAAGCTTTTTTATTCTCGCTTTTATTACATTACAACTACATTACATGATAAAAGGAGGATTCGCCCTTTCCTCACTGAAGAAACAGCGCAGGTGCTCATCCAGGCCCTTCGTCATCTCCCGCCTGGACGACTGCATCTCCCTCCTCGCTGGCGCCCCGGGGGGTCAGCCATTAAACCTCTGGACCGTCAGCTGACCACTGACGTCAGTCTCCTTAGGCTCAAAACTCATCTCTTCAAGAAGCGCTTCCATGATCCTCCCTCTTAAGCACCTATTGTATTTTTAGATTGCTATTCCTGCACTTTGCTTTCAGCCCTTGATTATGCTCTTAGTCACTTGTTAAAGGAGATGGCTTTGTGAGTTCTGGCAAGCGGTAGTACATTTGCTTTTCCTACGTTAAATGCAATTATTGTAAGTCAGCTAAATTACTGTAATATAATAAAATATGAATACAAAGTGCTTTGTAAGCTAATAAAATAATCTTAAAATCTATTCTAAAACTGACAGGTTAAATGAAGTGAATGTAAGACTGGTGTGATGTGTGCGAGTTTGTGTCTCTGTCCGTGTGTGTGTTGGCATCTGTCTATCTGTGTGTGTGCATTGTTTGTGTGTGTGTCAAAGTCAATTTTATTTATATAGCACATGATCATACAAGCAAATATAGCACACAGTGCTTTACAGAATAAATAATAACATCGTTTATTAGTAGATGGCTACACACACACATGGTCAGAGACACACAAACTCGCACACACACAAAATCCAGAGCTTGAAGACATCTCGCCGGTGCGCTTAAGTGCCTCGGTCGGTACTGTCATTATGTCACCTCTAACGTCATGTCTCCAAAACAAACATGACAGCTACTGCGCAGCTGGGCCGGGCGGAGTCAGAGGAGGAAGGAGACGAATGGTAAATATATGAGGGTCTAGATGTACACATACTGTCTATACACAAACTGGTGCAGGTGTTTTCCTGTTAACTGCTCCAGTTAGCAGATGGAACAAGGTTTGAGGTTGTGACACGGCCACAGCTCGTTTCTGTCCTGGCCACACAGTGAAGTTCCCACCGACATCAGCACTGCTCATATTGCCTCTGTAATATTATCAGAGGCTGTTGCCTCTGTAATATGATCTGTAGAAACGTTTTTCCACGCTTGCTCCAGCTCCAGCACGCATGCGCAGAGCACAGCGCGCAGACCGGCTTGCTGGAGCAAGCGAGGAAAAGACGTTTCTAAAGATAATATTACAGAGGCAGTGGACTACGTGAATTTATAAATACGAATACGGGTTGGGTGGATGGGACTCTATCAAAGGTTATATCAGGAGTAATGCAACGCTCTGTTCATCCAAGCTTAGAAAGGTGCGATCTGCTAGGCTGGATACACTGGAGGATCAATTTGCTCCATTGGACGCCTCTTTGGAAAACAATTCTAATGAGAGCACAGCAGCACAGAGAGAGGTGGTCTGAGAGGAGAGTCATTCACTCCTTAAGCACCGTTCTGAATGTCTGATAAAAGGCACAAGGCAAAATGATTACTAAGGCCCAGTCACTTATTGGCTCTGCGTCTCAAATCGAACGAACACTTTGCTGATATTGTGGCAGTTGAGTCTAAGGATGGGGTGATGCTCAGAGCCTAGAGAGGTAAATAAAACATTTAGCACCTTTGATTCAGAGCTCTATACCTTAGTTATCCATGTAAGAAGCTACGTGTGATCGGTTTCTGTCTAGGATCCAGTTGCCAATCAGTTGCAGTACTGAAGCTGCAGTCTTAGATGCCCCTATGTCACTAGAGGAGATGAGAGAGGCTATACAACGCATGAGTTTTCTTATTGTTTGTGGGTCATTATTCAGGTTGTTTGTAATTTGTGACTTCATGCATCTAATCTTCAATAAAAAGAAAATATTTGATTAAAAAAAACAAAAAAAACAGAGGCAACAGACCAAGGATGTTAAAACCACAACAGGCCCTCGCTCTATGGAAGCACAACTAGCGATTCATAAAAACAGATTGATGAAAACAACCGTTTCGCGGCAGAAAATACTTTTTTTTAGAAGC
>NC_140261.1:1441173-1443673 GCF_949987555.1 Borostomias antarcticus | reverse complement strand
GCAGATGGGGAGGGGGGTGCAACTGTGCATGTGTGTGTGTGTGTGTGTGTGTGTGTGTGTATTCATGAGAGAACAGGGAACAATAGCAGAATGCCAGGAAAAAAGCAGAGGACGAGACGCTCTCTCAGTTCGCTAAGCTAATGCCATCTGAACCCAAATCCCCAGTGTAATCCTACATGATCGCTCACGCACGCACACACACACACACACACGCACACACACAGTTTGCATTACTGCAACTCAGGCTTAGTAATGTGCTGTCAGAACCACTCTCCCACTCTCTCTCTCTCTCTGCTCTCATTAATATGCACTAATGGCTTGAAACAAGTATGCGGTCAGTCACATGGAGTACTACAGCGGTCGCGGAACGAGTCGTAACATAAAGCTACGTGCTAAGACCCGACGCTACAGTCAATCTGAGACAAGAGGGTCGCATTAACAGTAGCCTACAACAGGTGCTTAAGGATACGGCTTCTCTGACACCGCTGTTAGTTAAAACATCCAAGCCTGTGATTAAGAGATCTGACATGACCGGGTTTGGGCCTTCCGCCTTCCTCAGCACACACCAGCAGACAATGAGGGAGCTGTGGCACAGCCTTCTCCGGCGAATTCCCCTCGGGGGCACGGGCGACGAGAGTGTCGCCGAGATAGGGGAGGAGGTTATTACGGGGAAGTCGGCGGGCGGACGCATCCCCTCGTACCTTATCAGCCCGCGCGGCGCCGCCCGCGCTCGCCGTTTAACTCGACAGGAAGGCAATTATGAGGTGGCGCTGGCGGATATTTCACCCCGGACGGCGTTCCGGAACGCTCCGGAAGTGTGCAAAGTTCCAGCGGAGTCTTCAGAGGGATGAGTGATGGGGCGCCTAATAGGTTGAAACCGATGGAAACGAGTTAGCGTCCCTCCATGGACGAGGACATGATGAATCAGCCCCAGCACCAGGCTCTGATAGAGTTACAGACTACAAGAGTTAGAGACTATAGAACTGATAGAGTTAGAGAATATAGCATCAGGGACTGGTAAAGAGTGTGTGTGTGTGTGTGTGTGTGTAAGAGAGAGAGAGAGAGAGAGAGAGAGAGAGAGAGAGAGAGAGAGAGAGAGAGAGAGAGAGAAAGAGAGAGGGTTGAAAGGGTTGTTAAGATTGACTGACAGCCAGGCAGACGTGAAGACAGCCCACTTAACACCTTGCGTTAAAATGCCTTTTGGGTGATTGAAAGCGTCAATCCACATACAGCAACTCCATGGGCGGAAATGTACGCAACTCTTCCAAACGAGCGATGGAGGATGTGACGTCTGAGCTGGACAGCAAACTCAATCAATCGGATCTCAATCAGATCTCAATGTGGACACCAGACACATATTAAAGGTATAATATGTTATATGTGGATTAAAATAAAAAAAAAATAAAAAAAATAATACATCCATAGGGCTTTGCGAAGGCTGCAGAGTAAAAGTATTGCTTTTCCATAAAAAAAATATATTTTGTCTGAAATTATTACATTATGAAATTTTGACGGCCCGACAATGACACTCATTCTCTCACTCACGCGTTCTCTTCCCCCAGATGCGGGCTGAGTATTCCTCTCTCCGACACTCGTTAGCGGAACACAACAGTCCGGGGGTCAGGACGACGAGGCAGATAAAAAAAAATGCACTTCGTCAAGTAAACTCACACACACAAAGTCACAGACGCACACTCTCAGCAGATCCTCCTCCGCTTCCCCTAATGTGGAGTTTTTAATTATAATTCTGCACAATTACTTATCTCTGCGCTGCTTAATGCTGCTAATCAGCGCCTGTCCTCAGTATTAAATGATTAGAGGGCTGTATCTGCTCTGTGTGAGGGGAGGCACTGCGCTCGGCTGCCTAAACAAAGGAGCTCTATGCATTATGCACCATGGTCCTGGAATATTAAATCATACAAAACGCCAACTTCAGCGAGACCTTGTCCTGGTGTTTTCTTTCCTGTGTGTGTGTGTGTGTGTGTGTGTGAGGAGGATGATTCTGAGTGAATAAATCAATGCACCTGTGCGTGTGTGGAAGAGGCTGAAAGGGCTTCCTCGATGTTCTTGTGCAAGTTAATGATCCCTTTACTAGATGTGTATCTGGGAAATGGCTGATGCATGTATAGTATACTATCTGCCAGTGAACATGAGTGTGTTTCCGGTGTGTGTGTGTGTGTGTGTGTGTGTGTGTGTGTGTGTGTCGTTCTGCCTTATACCCAATTAGACGTCCAGAAAGACTCAGGACTGGTGCCTTCAAGGATTATGGGAAATATTCATCTCCTATCGCTGAGTCTTAACCTCTGACCTGTCAGCTAAGTGGTGTGTGTGTGTGCGTGTGTGCGTGTGTGTACAGTATGTGTGTGCGTGTGTTATTGCAACCCCCGTGTGCGCACAGATGCACGCGCGCACACACACACACACACACCTTTTCCAAAGCCCTCAACAACAGGACACAGGCAAGCAGATCAACATAGACTACTGACGTCAATATCCACTA
>NC_140261.1:1433673-1436173 GCF_949987555.1 Borostomias antarcticus | reverse complement strand
CAGGAAAATACAAACAAATGTGACTTGCTAGACTTTTCGTTGGGGTGTCGTAGGGCGTCCCAGACGCCAAATCGCTGATCTTCGATGATGTCACACTACAAGGCTTTTCCTCATCTCCGTTGTTCATATTCAGGCCCGATGCTGGCATTACTCTACCTTATCATTCTCATCACTCCTCTCTCTCTCCTCCCCCTCCCCTCTCTCTCTCCTCCCCCTCCCCCCTCTCATTCTCCCCCTCCCCCCCCTCTCATTCTCCCCCTCGCCTCCGCCTCTCTCCTGCAACCACAGGTGTGCTTCACTCCGTTAATTAAGACCAGGAACGCTTAACGAGGCCGGGGACACACAGCAGCGCCAGGTTCATCTCAGGTACAGCGATGTTAATAACACGCAGCTGCTGCACTCCCCCGGAAACACACACACACGCACGCACGCCCGCCCGCCCACACACACACACCTGTTTTTACATCGCCTACTAGAATCCATGTATTTCCTCACTAATGAGCTACGAGGACATTTCCAACAGAAGGCGTTCTCAGCGCGTGTGCATGAGCGTGGGTGAGAGTACGCAAGGGGCGTCCGTGTGTGCGAACGCCAGCAGGCTAAATTCGGAGGCACCCAAGCAGGCTGGGAAACTTCTGGATCCCTCCTCGATCTCGCTAGCAGGCGTGGCTCTCCGCCCCGGTGTAGAGAAGAACAACACCAGGAGAAAGACTTGAGAGGAACCACGCGAGGGGAGAAACGGGCGGGAAGGAACGAACAGAGAAGGCCTGATGCTGTGTTCACACCGGGCGCTAATTTTTCCTGCGGCGCGGCGAGTTTACATAGAAAGTCAATACAATTCGCACGAACTGGGCGGCGGGCGGCACGGGCGGCGCGAATCGCAGAACTCGACGGTGCGGCGTCCAGGATTCGCCGCGCGGCGACATTCGCAAAAGTTCAATTTTTGGATTTTTCTGCGGCGGATTCGCGCGGCGACCCATTGATCCCGCGGCGAGATTGGGCGAACTGGGCGGCGCAAATTTTCTCACCGCGCCCGGTGTGAACACAGCATGAAGGGATGAAAAGAGGAAGAGAGAGTGACAGGACGAGGAGAAAAATGAGAGAGTCAGGCGTGAGAGGATGAGTACGGTGTGAGTCCTGCCATGTGTGACCGAAGCCCCTAGGGACAGCTCTGGGTTGTGAGGTGGTGATTTTGCCCTAGTGGCCAAGCTTGGTATTGCCTGTGGCCCCAAGACTTATTTCCCATACACATCCAGTACATGGGGAAATAAACCACTGTTAAACTCAATAATTATATCACTCAAAGTCAAAAACGACTCTTTGAGTTATGAAGTTTTAAATCCTTCGGTCCATTTTTCTTTAGAAGTCACCGAGAGGCGGAGTTTTAGAGCGGTTTCTTCCCTGTGCATGTCCATGGCAGGGCCACCCTGGTCTAGGGAAGAAGGGATGAGCAGGCCCACCAGAAACCCAACTGCTCATGTGCTGACGGCCACCAACATTTCCCGGCTTCCTGTATGTGCTGGGTGAGCAACTTTCACTGCAAACGAATGGCCCAGCATCTTTGAATGCCTCATCCACAGCTCATCCATGGTGTGGACTGGCCAATGAGAGCGCCCCCAGAGGGACTGTGTATGTCTGAGTCAGGCTGTGGATGAGGTCAGATCCCTTCTGCTGGGGTGAGGTCATCCTTTTACAAGGTCAAAATAGACGGAGCGGGGAGGAGGAGGAGGAGGAGGAGGAGGAGGAGGAGGAGGAGGAGGAGGAGGAGGAGGAGGGTGTTGGGAGAGAGATAAGAGAGCAGAGAGAGGGAGGGAGGGAGGGAGATAGGAGGAGAGGGGAACGGAGAGATTGTGAGAGGGGTGACAGAGAGAGATAAGGAGACAAGGGCAAGAGAGAAGGTGGGAGAGAGAGAGAGAGAGAGAGAGAGAGACAAGGAGAGAGACGGGGAGAGAGAGAGAGAGAGGGGAGAGAGAGAGGGGAGTGAGGGAGAGAGAGAGGGGAGAGAGAGAGAGAGAGAGAGAGAGACAAGGAGAGAGACGGGGAGAGAGACGGGGAGAGATTGGGAGAGAGAGAGAGAGAGAGAGAGAAGGAGAGAGAGAGAGAGAGGGGAGAGAGAGAGGGGAGGGAGAGAGGGGAGAGAGAGAGGGGAGTGAGGGAGAGAGAGAGGGGAGAGAGAGAGGAGGAGTGGGGGAGAGAGAGAGGGGAGAGAGAGAGGGGGAGTGAGGGAGAGAGAGAGGGGAGAGAAAGAGGGGGAGTGAGGGAGAGAGAGAGAGAGACAAGGAGAGAGACGGAGAGAGAGAGGGGAGAGAGAAGGGGAGTGAGGGAAAGAGAGGGGAGAGAGAGAGGGGAGTGAGGGAGAGAGAGAGGGGAGAGAGAGGGGGAGTGAGGGAAAGAGAGAGGGGAGAGAGAGAGGAGTGGGGAGAGAGAGAGGGGAGAGAGAGGGGGGAGTGAGGGAGAGAGAGAGGGGGAGTGAGGGAAAGAGAGAGGGGAGAGAGAGAGG
>NC_140261.1:1420666-1433473 GCF_949987555.1 Borostomias antarcticus | reverse complement strand
CTCACTCCTTCTCTCACTCTCTCCGTTTCAGAGATGACAGGGGTAGTTAACTACGAGAGGAAGGAGCTCTGATCCCCTTCAGACGACTGACTGGACAACTGAGAGAGAACGAGGGAGGGTCGTTAGGGAAGAGAGGTACAGTAGATTGATAGGGGCCGCAGGGGCCGCCGCCAAGAACCACAACCAGAATCCGTGAGGAAACCTGGCAACCTGCGCCGGACCCAAACCGAACCCCCAGTGACCCCGGGTCCCATCACTGATAACTCCCAGCCCGACCCGACAATCCCGCCTGCGATACGATGTCAGAAATATAATGTAACCCGGCACGCAAAATAATTTGTGCACAGCGCCAGCAGGCAGGCCTACAATGAGAAATTCAAGTCGCTCAAACGTGGAGCGAAATGCTGTTATTTGGCACAGCGTGCAAGCTGAGGGCTGAATAGCATCACAGAATACACAATGAAGACATGCTGAATACACTCTATGAACGGAAAGCAGCTCGCCACCGAGAGGCTGTTTTCATGGTTAACTAATGTTTAAAGCCCCATTATGTAGCGGTCCAGTTTTGTGCACTTTAGCGGCCCCTAAAGGCCACTAGAGCCATTACAACCGCAGTACCATTGTCTTAAAACGCCGAGAGACGCCCGTTACGCCTCTCACGTGCATTTGTTGACAACTGACAAGCTGAGGAAAATGGAGTCTGCCGGCAAATTCGAAGAGGAAAGCTATTTTCAAAATTCCTCGATTGGTTCCTTGTAGTCTAATAAACATGTTGAATCACTTGAATGTCTTTCCTACCTTTTAATTTCTTCGCAAAATGACATTTAGGTAATGTTTGAAAACAACAAAGATGTGTGAAACGTCACTATTATGTGCTCCGCGTATTGACGCAATGACGTAGTACGCGATTTTCGGGGACCACCTTCTCAAATTTGCTCTAGAGCGCATACTAGTGGTCAAAAACTATATTGGGTACCTTTAACTACAGTTTCATGAAAGATGGACAATGCAGCATTTTAATAGAGTTCAATGGAAATGCTACCTGCCTGAAGTCACCGTTCTAAAGGAATATAATGTCACGTGTCGTTCATTACTAAGTAGTCACACAGCTCTGGCAATGAAATAGTAGGCTTCAAATTTATTGAAGCGTCTGGCAAGAAATGGGAACAAACTTTAATAAATGCAAGTACAGGTCCAGGGCAGGCTTACAGTAGCGATGCACATCTTGAAGCTGAAACCGAATAAAGTACAAATGTAGCCTATTCAAGATGAAATAAAAGCAAGGAAAAAAGATTACTCTAACTGTTAAAATATATAAAATGTAAAGAACCGCTGTTTTAATGTTGTATGATGAAAGTGTTAGTTACGGAATAGTTATGGAAATAAAAAATGAGATTCTCAGAAATATTGCACTTTATTATAAAAGGACACAGACAAAGAAGAAGTAAAATAAATATGGCAAGAGAGAAAGAGAGAGAAGAGAGAGACAGAAAGAGAGGGAGAGAGAGAGAGAGCCAGAGATAGAGAGAAAGAGAGAGAAAGAGAGAGAAGAGAGAGAGACAGAAAGAGAGAGGGAGAGAGAGAGAGCCAGAGATAGAGAGAGAAAGAGAGAGAAGAGAGAGAGAAGAGAGAGAGACAGAAAGAGAGAGGGAGAGAGAGAGAGCCAGAGATACTGTAGAGAGAGAAAGAGAGAGAAGAGAGAGAGAAGAGAGAGAGACAAAGAGAGGGAGAGAGAGAGAGAGCCAGAGATAGAGAGAGAGATAGAGAGAGAGAGGGGGGAATGGGGTGGACAATAGGAAAAGTGATTGATGAAAAACCAAACCAGAGGAGAAAGAGAGACGGTGTGTATTCAGCCATCGCAATACTTCCAAGTAAACAGGCCGCTGCGAGGAGGAGGAATATCGAATGTGTGTGTGTGTGTGTGTCTGTCTGTGTATGTGTGTATGTGTGTGTGTATGTGTGTGTGTGTGTGTGTGTGTGTGTGTGTGTGTATGTGCGTGTGTGTGTGTATGTGTGTGTGTGTATGTGTGTGTGTGTGTGTGTGTGTGTGTGTGCCACCGATTATGATCCCCAGTTCATTAACGGAGGCAGAGTTTAGAGAGGGTTGGTGGAGAGTGGAACAAGATTATCACAGTAAAGCGTCTGAGATTATATTATTATATTATATTAGAGGGTCCTGCTCCAGAGCCAACCTGAATGCACACCTGGACATAAATGAGCGTTACAGTCGGCTACGTAGCCTGAACATGAACCTGCCTCTCAGGCCGGCTCCTCCAGCTCTGCCGACGGGCTCGCTGAAAAGCCACCGCTCTGCTCTGGATGAATAACAGATGGACGGCATTTTACCTGAAGACATGGCTAAGGTTTGCTAGAGTTTGATGGGTTACACTGCGCTGGAAAATCACTTTGCACTGTTTTGTACAGCAGGTCACTCTGAAGGTTCATATTAAGGTGAGAAACGTATATATACTGTATATTTATATTTACGGACTGGCGGTTATGTTTTGAGGATATTTTCCTGCAACGTGATTTGTACTTATCATCCTCGTCTTTAGTAGCGGTTAGCATGTTTGGCTAGCTTTGTCCACTCAGTGTTGGACAGTTCTTTCAAACGACTACCACAGCCATGAGTCGGGAAAGGTAACAGCAGCTAGCTGGCACTGTTTCTCAGTTCTCATCTCAGAGTACTACCCCCCCTCAGCGTGGGGGCATCAGATGAACCCACACATCTCCATAGCACCGGAACATGGCGCTCATTTGAATAGGGATGAGGGATGACTAGGCATGTGTATGCTTGCTGGCACAGGTGTGACATTGACTATTGGCATGAACCGAGACCCCCTCGGTGCCCACCTGCTCCACCGGCAAAAAGGACGACACGACCGGGGGAGAAAGAAGGAACGGAAACGCCCGGAACCCGATCCTGCTGGTCTGTATGGGCACAGCTACTCTTCCAAACGCTCCGATGAAATCTGTTTAAATACACTCAATTACACTTGTTGATAGAGCATAGAGGGAAAATTAGGGTCCATTGCTCCATAATGGTGGGGCTATTATGTCCATCAACGGCTGAGTGTTTCAACCGAATGGAAAGTCTATTGAAGTGGATTGAAATGAAAACGGCGCCAGGGGGTAACATGGCCACAGAGGTTGTTCGAGGATGTGAGAAACCCAATTTCTCGAGCGCGAGTGTGAAAATAACCAAGATGACGATGCAGTAGAGATTTGCGTGCGCCTCACACAGCAAGAACATCGCTAGTTCGATTCCGCCTTGGGATGAACTAGGGACGGGCTTTGAAGCAAATAATCGCAATTATTATCTTTTGTCATAATCGTGCAGCCCTAGTGAGGGGCATACCTGTCCAGTGGTTGGCTATTATCTGAAGGATCTTTGCAAAGGTCATCTACAGTAGCTTAAGCTTTCCATTCCCAAACTCATAAAGCAAACTGCACCTATGGGGTCTTAACTGTGTCTCACGCCATTTTGAAAAATGTGTGTTTACGCACACCTCCATTTCATTAGCTGGCTTTCGACCTTCCTACAGTCGTTTGCGATTAACCTCCTGCTGCTGTTCCCCAAGCTGTAAGTAAACACTCGCTTACTCGTTAGATCTATCCATTTCTATAATTACTCCTCCATTTTGAAAGATAATCTTGGAAATCCCAAGTAGACACACACATCCTTAAAGTGGTGCTAATAGGCCATAGGACAAAGGAGGAAAATTAAGGGCAAAATGACTGGGACTCAATTTCCCACAATTCCACAGGGGCCTGACCTGGCTGGCCCTACACTTCCTGTTGAATGTAGTTTGTTTTGGGGCCGTCCTCAGAGTGGACTCTCTTAGGAACAAAGAGAAATCGGCGGCCGGCCTCGGTCAAACATTCAAAGGCAAATAGGACTTTGGCTTCTTAGAGTGGGCCCATTGGGATTTAGGAGTTGGATTTGCTTGTTGTGGGCATTTGTCAGAGAGTAAATCCATACATGTATGCCAATGCCATCAAGGGGGGCTTGTCTCTTAATTACTTATGTGTTTTCCTCTCTGTCTATCTGGAAAAAAAGAGTAGAGAAGGCCTGACTAAGCAGATTTCTATTGTTTTTTTTGTTTTTTTTTTAAAACTTCCTCAGCTCATGCAGTTTGTTGGACTGTGCCTTTAGAGGGGGAAACGAGGCTTCCCTTCGGACAGGAAGACGCTGCCATAAAGGCATCAGGAGGACAGGATGAGCATTTCCAAAGGGCCTCTGGCCACGCGTGAAAGACAATTCCTGCTCGCACGCAAAGTGGTGTGTGTGTGTGTGTGTGTGTGTGTGTGTGTGTGTGTGTGTGTGTGTGTGTGTGTGTGTGTGTGCGTGTGTGTGTGTGTGTTTTGGCATATCTGCATAATCATACACCCCCAGATTCAAGATCTGTTTTATTGGCCATGTACTGTATACGTTTCACACATACTAGGAATGTGTCTAGGATAATGGTTCACGTTGTTGCACCTCTCCTGCCCTTTCCCCATCCAGAGTGCCTGAGTGATGACAGCTAACCAGCCAGCTAACACATAAACGAAAAGAGTGTATGTTTGCTCCCTAAGCCTCAGTTGCCAAACGATAACTTGCATTTATTTGTCTCTGTTGTGAAGTAAGTCTCATACAGCGCCAAACAGCTGAGCATAAATTAGCCGACTGCCCACCTGCTTAACAAGCTAGCTAGTCATAATCAAATAATGGATTTAGCGTACAGTAATGATGCCCACCACACCACCAATGTCGGTAGAATTTGTTGTTGGTACAGCATGTGACGCTTAAGCCATCAGTATACTTAAGCTGAATATTTAGTATTATGTACTGTAGTAACCTTAGGCTTACAGGGCTGCCAAGTCTCATGCATCGAGCGTGAGACACGCGTTTCAACCTCTTCTCACGCTCACACGCCACACTTCTCACGCGGAGAAATGAGCAACCCCTAAATTCTACAGGCCTGTAGCCAGGGGTCAACAGCTCGCGCGACAATCAAAAAATCTCTGTCAGCACCCCCATCTTCCTCACCCCGTCAACAACTCAATCCAAATACAAATTATCTGTCTCCCCCCCCTGTCAACATCTCGCCGCGCAAGGTGCCCTCACTTTTCACCGAGCACCTGCCCCCCAAAATGTCTGTGCACGCCCCTGAGTATGGCGTACTGTCTCAACTGCCCAACGGACTAAAAGGCCAGACTTAGCCCCCGCAAAAAACATGTCTTGGCTAACCAGCTGTGTCTGCAAGCCCTGGATAAAGAGACCAGTAATCTCTTTATGTCTGGTGCAGAACAGAGATACCCAGCGAGAGAGAGATGCCATTAACCCGGCTGACCGCCCGCGTCACCACCCAAATCCCTTTGTCTAGCTCTCTCTCTTTCACTCACACACACTATCCTTCCGATGAATATTCACTCTCTCTTTTTCTGTTTATCTAGCTCTCTTTCTTCCTCTTTCTCTCTCTCTTTCTTCCTCTTTCTCTCTCTGATCCCATTTCCCTGGGCTTTTGGACCACTTTGGCAACCTTAGACTCTCTCTGGCGATAAAAGCGTCCAGCTGCGATGGGAAAAACACTGCCGGTCAGCATTACACCAGAGGGGCTTGAGAGCCATTAGACCTGTTATGGAGTCAACGGAGCGCTGGCCAACCCAAACAGACCATGATGTCACACCACATTTGACCCACATTAGCAGAAACATCACCGACTGCAGCAGCAACAACAACAACTGTGCATATCCACAACCACACAACTTTGAATACTGTTATAGAAGCCGCAGTCGTATCGACGCCAGCCCCACTGTGGTTATGAGATTGCTTACAATCTCCCTGCCTTAATAAAGGTAGAGTAAAAGAATAAAAGCTATTCCAGCAGCTTCAGGTAGACCCACTCTAGAGGGCAGTCACATCAGGTGGACCCACTCTACTGTAGATGGCATGAACATCAAGTAGACACATTCTAGAGGCCGTTCACATCAAGTAGACCACTCAACTCAAAATCAAATTTTATTTATAAAGCACATTTAAAACAACCGAGCAACAGAACACCACAATACATCACACACAATAAGCAATATAAAATACAGTACGATACAGGGGCCATCGGGTGTCCAGCTCAACCTGAGTTGAAGGCCTGGGAGAACAGGTGAGTCTTTAAAGACTTAAACATCTCTGTGGTCTGGGCAGACCTACTGTGCCAGGGCAGACTGCTCCAGAGCCTAGGGGCCTAGGGGCCGGGCAGACCTACTGTGCCAGGGCAGACTGCTCCAGAGCCGAGGGGCCGCCGCCCCAAAGGCTTAGTCACGTCTAGTCTTCAGCGGGCCAGGAGGAGAGGGAGAGGGAGTCGTGGGAACCGTCAGCGCTGCGGAACCCATGCAGGACGGTGACAGCTTTCCGGTGACAGGAAGAGCCGACCCCGCCGACCCCGTCACTTGCGGCAGCGGCTCGGGGGTTGATATGACGGATCCATCGGCCCCTGGAGGAGTACAACGAGCGTCTGACTGGGAATCGGCGTCCCTCACAGAGGAGGCCACGATCAGTCACGCGCGAGGAAGCCTGCGGGTCAGCCTCGAGGTCTCACAAGCAACGCCACCTCGCTTTCCCCGTCTTCTGAAGCGTGGAGGACGCGCCGCAGGTGTGCGGGAACGTCTCAAAGCACAGGAGGGAGACTTGCAGGTTCAACAGAGCTTTGATTGCGACAGCGTCTCACCGGCAGCTCTGATGTTGAGGAGAGCTTGGCGATCGTAAACTAGGAGAGTAGAGACAGTCCGACAGCGACGAACACAGAGAAATAGAGCAACAGCAAACAGGATGCTGAGTCTGATGGCCGCTGGCACAAAGGAGCGCCTGAACCGTTCTGTAGGTCACCTGGGTGGGAGGAGCCTGTGGCTGAAGGTGCTCCCCATCCGCCAAAGCTCGTCATGGAGGGGATGGGAGGGGTTGTCCAGGATGGACTTCAGTTTGTCCCTCATCCTCCTCTCCACCACAGCGTCCAGGCTGTCCAGTTGTTGCCCCATGAGAGCCGGCCTTCCTCACTAGCTTGTTAAGTCTGTTTGTCTCCCCAGACCTGGTGCTGCCTCCCCAGACCCAATCTAGAGGCCATTCGTATCAGCCAGACCCAATCTAGAGGCCATTGACATCAGCCAGACCCAATCTAGAGGCCATTGACATCAGGTAGACATGAGGCGAGGCTAGCAGCGAGTAAGACTGTGGAGGCAAGTAGTTGGCCAGTGAGAAGTCTAGAATGATCCTTGTCCCTCTGATGTGTGTGTGTGTGTGTGTGTGTGTGTGTGTGTACTGTGATGACTGATGATCCGTGAGTGACTGATATAAAATAATCTACCCAATTGCCTGTCTAATTGTTCGCCAATTGTTTAATTGGTCTTTTAGCCCGTCAGTCAGTTTGTCTCACTACCACACAAGCTATCAGCCAGAATGCTTGTGTGCTGTTGTCATTGTCACACTGAACCAGACCAGCAGAAAGGCAATGTTCTTTATTCACTAAGAAAACAATTACCATGGAAAGAAAAGTGACACTTCAAACCGCTCACAAAGGAGCCTTAGAGAGCTTTGATGACTCCAGCTCAAGTTTTGCGGCTATGGTGTAAAAGTGAACCCTCCAAACGTTTGATAAGTCGTTGGCGCGTGCATTCTGGGCCTACGGAGGCAGGCTCTCACTCTCCAAACAGACATAAATCAAACCTTTCAACAGTCGTGGGAATCCTTATCAGCAAATATGTACAATTACTCAACCCGAACACGACAACATGGACCGATCTTTGCTTACAGAGGCTTGGTAGTTTAAAAAAAAAAAAGTATTTATTGCCATTATCATAAACAAACATAACTGATGTTTTTTACTCAAAGTAAACCGTGTTGAACACACCGCTAGGCTTCTGTCTGTCACGCGCTGGAGATGATGGGCAGTAAAACAAGCACGATCGCTGCTGGGCTGTGTGGAGCCTTGTTCCTCGGATATTGCATATATTTTGACAGAAAACGGCGGAGTGATCCCAACTTCAAGAAAAGATCGGGTGAATGAAGGAGAAAGCAGAATGTTTGCCAAGAGAAATCCGGACTGTTACGGCCGCCCGGTTTTAAAGGATGCAGAGGCGGTACAGAAGCTCTTCTTGGAGGAAATTCAACTCGGAGAGGAACTGCTTGCACAAGGAGAGTACGAGAAGGGGGTGGACCATCTGACCGACGCCATCGCGGTGTGCGGTCAGCCCTAGCAGCTGCTCCAGGTTCTGTAGCAGACGCCGACCCCCGCCAGTCTCCCAGATGCTGCTCAGCAAACTCCCCACCATCAGCCAGCGAATCGTGAGTTTGGCAGAAGATAACATAGAATGAACGGTTGAATGAGAGGTGTTTGTTCGACTGTGTGTAATATGTGTATGAGTGTGTTTCTGGCCTTTGGACAACAGATAGCATCTCCCCGTCACAGTGCCCTTAGCAACACCTCGCTGTCGCTGCTCGACGTCATCCCATCTGGAGTTTTGTTGTTCGACACATTCCAAATCCTCAAAATAGACCTGATTTAAATGTTTTATGGCTAGCCTACATGTTCCTACACTAATTCTATGTTTAAGTCAAATCAAAAAGAATGTGACCTATTATTCTGATCAAATGGATTTTATACCTGTCATTTGTCGTTTCCTCAATTAAAGTTAAACGTATCGTGTTCATACTCGTATCTGAACAATGTCATTGTGGATCTCCCCAGTGTGATGTGTTAAGAGGGGACAGAGAAAAGTATCTTATGTTGATTTTTTTTTGTGTCAAACACCTGACAAGTGGAGGTGTATTTTTGGTATTCCAATCCTGCATATCAGAAGTCATTCATTTTTCCTTAAATTAATGGAATAAAATGTGAGGAAAAATACATAAATAAATAAGTAAACCGTGTTGGAGGTGATAAACACACTGGTATTGAAGACAGGACTTTCATCTAGGAATTATGTGCACAGTTTGCTGTTGACCTGTGAGTCGTTCCATTTTGTCAGCGTATCTGAACTCCCCCTTTAAACGAGGTCCACGTGGTATGGCCCGTTTCTCGCAACGAGGTACCTGCTTTGCGGAACACAACATCGCTAGCTCCTTTTCCACGTGGAAGGCCTTATCACTGAGTGACACCCCTCATCCGTCTAATCGCAGCACCTCCAGACAGGGGTGCTGGGAGGGAACTCTACTGTTCAGCTTGTCAGTTTACAGGCACCGGAGCGGCTCTAAGCCTGCCCATCAACATGACTGACAGGTGGAGTGGACTACCGTGTGTGTTATGTGCTGACTATCATCCAGCTACTCGGATAGAAAAGCAGAAGATGAGGTCAATCTACTGTAGTACACTAGGCCTGAAGATAAGGTCAATCTACTGTAGTACACTAGGCCTGAAGATAAGGTCAATCTATTGTAGTACACTAGGCCTGAAGATAAGGTCAATCTACTGTAGTACACTAGGCCTGAAGATAAGGTCAATCTATTGTAGTACACTAGGCCTGAAGATAAGGTCAATCTAGTGTAGTACACTAGGCCTGAAGATAAGGTCAATCTAGTGTAGTACACTAGGCCTGAAGATAAGGTCCATCTACTGTAGTACACTAGGCCTGAAGATAAGGTCAATCTAGTGTAGTACACTAGGCCTGAAGATAAGGTCAATCTACTGTAGTACACTAGGCCTGAAGATAAGGTCAATCTACTGTAGTACACTAGGCCTGAAGATAAGGTCAATCTATTGCAGTACACTAGGCCTGAAGATAAGGTCAATCTACTGTAGTACACTAGGCCTGAAGTTAAGGTCAATCTACTGTAGTACACTAGGCCTGAAGATAAGGTCAATCTATTGCAGTACACTAGGCCTGAAGATAAGGTCAATCTAGTGTAGTACACTAGGCCTGAAGATAAGGTAAATCTATTGTAGTACACTAGGCCTGCTCTGTGGTCCTGCCGCTCAGCAGTTGGCAACACAATATTATTTTCCATTTCTAAGTAGCTACATTGTTAGATTTTCTTGATAGAGAATAATCCCCATTGCCAACAAAGTAAGGGAATTGCTGTGTGTGGAATTGGTCTCCGTTTAGTGAAATAACAAAATCTGAATAATGTTTAAGAGCTTGAAATTTCCATTTCATTGAGCTTGAAATTTCCATTTCATTGAGCTTGAAATTTCCATTTCATTGAGCTTAAAATTTCCATTTCATTGAGCTCGAAATTTCCATTTCATTTAGCAGACAGACTCTGAGACGTTCAAGTGCATTTGAACAACGAGGCAAATACAGCAGAATGTGAACATTATGAATAAAACCTCCCGATTGAAACTCTTCTCAACAGCGACTAGCCCTGACCTGGAGTCAGCTTGGATGGTGGCAAGGCTCTTTGGCCAGGACACGTTTACATTTACAAACATACAAAAGGCATACTTACCTGATTGACACTTCAATCTTGCACATTTTAGGCATGTTTGCACAAACTAGACCCATGAGTCTTCCTACTGTTACACACTTGCTTATTTGCACTCTTGTATATTTGTATATTTTATATCTATTGTACATTTTTATTTACAATATTTTTTTGTGTTACTTTGTTGTCCTTTGATGCTGTAACAGTGCAATTTCTGCACATGGATCAATAAAGTACCGACTGTAGAACTAGGCTACTAGCAATACTGTATATAACCGACTGTATACAGTAATTGTCAGAAGGAAAAGCACACATGCTCTTAACAGTCAGCTCGCTGTCAAACGCATCTGCAACTTACGACCCATAGCAACAGAGACACATCATTGGAGGCCCAGTGGAACCAATCAGAGCCTTAAGGGCTGGATCCAATGGAACCAATGGGACCAATCATAATTCAGACAACACAAATAACACCACAGTTTGGACGACCCAGAGCGAAAGCACTCAGTCAACAGTGGATGGTGGAGGGAGAGAGAAACATGGCCTCATATTCCCTGGGTGGGATGAAGCCAACAGGAATGGAAACATTTGGCAGCTGGCAGTTCAAGTCAGATAATAATCCCCACTATCTCTGCCTGGAGCAGCTTTCAGCTCCGAAGATCAACACACGCACACGCACACACACACACACACACACACAGCACGTCATTATTGACTCTTTCTGCGTTTACGACGGCAGCTACAACGGGTGAGATTTAATAATTTGTGTGCATTCTAGCGTGTTAGAAATTGCGACCGACTCGTGCCGACGCATGCACGCACACACACACACACACACACACACACACACACACACACACACACACACACACACACACACACACACACACCCTTCCTTGGTCGGTAAACCATGAGCCTCCCTGCCTGCAACGATGTACTGTGCCAAGTGGGTGTCAGGCTAGGGAAGCTTCCTCAGAACACAGTCCCTGTAGGAGAAAGCTGCTTTCAAAATATATATACAACCCCCGCCAACGGCCTGCACAACGTTTCATTACATCTCCCTCATCTCGGCTGGGGACGGGGTCGAAGTTCAGATCTCGCGGTCGGTCAGAGCTCACAAACAAGCGGACGGTCGATGTGGCCAACGCTGTGGTTGCCAGAGTGGAGCCCCCCCCCCCCCCCCCCCCCCCTCCGAGTCCGGGGGAGAACGCATTCCCATAATTACATGAGACCGGCCGAGTGTGGGGGGGGTGGGGGGAGGCGTTGGCGCGGTCGCATTTGTCTCGCCGTTGACAGGGGGTGGCGTTGGGAGAGACGGGCGATGATTGGGGCAGTTTTAGTCCCGGTCGTGTGTGAAGGTGTCGAGTGTTTGTCATCTCGGGGCGGCGGCGCCGGAGCGTTATCTCGCCACGGAGCTGAGGTGAGGTGGAGGGAGATGATTTCCTGTATTTATTGGCGCTCGCTGACACAGTGTGTGAACAGCACCTGATAAACCAGACAAGATGGTCACGGGTGACTGGGCCGTCGCGGTATTTCACATGGCATACGCGTGCACACACACACACACACACACACACGATAGAAGGGACAGTGAGCTGGAGTACATGAGATATGTAGGTTACAGTGGGGTCGGCGGCCGATAGCTATCCTCCGATCAGTTACATTAATTCACCCTGATGGCTTTCTAACCGATTGGAACGTTATTTACTGACAACCTTGAGGCAGCGTACTGTTAAGTTGGCTTTCTCCATCACCACACCACCGCAGGGAGCGCAAAGCATGCTGGGAGATGCAATGTGACCCTGTGTGACAGGAAATGGAAAGAGGGAGGAGGAGGAGGGAGAGAAGGAGGAGGACAGGGAGATGAAGAGATGGCCTGAGAGGTACGGCAGAACAGAAGCTGATGTATACCCGAGTATACGTCCACTCAGGAAGAAATTCGCTGCAATGATAAATGGATGTGTTTGCTTTTTCCACTGTGTGCAGTCGCTGATAAGAGTTATATCTACGCTAAATTTAGATACGCGTACCCTTTACTTAACCTCTGTCCAGGGGGTCAAGCGTGCAGCAAGACGGAAAAAAAACAGATTTGATAACATTTCCTGGATTGGAGTCAACAGAGACTGAGGTTATTCACTTAAGTTTCCTTATCCGTCGTTCCTCTTATGTCGTCCCAACGTCCACAAAACCAGCTGGTCTGGGCCGCTGGGGCGCTGGGGGGGTCCAGGGTACTGGGACGTCCACCTGGGGACACTCAGAGATCAGGACACAGGGCTGGACTTTAACTGGAACATCTGACCGCTGTTCTCTTGTGCCAACACACTGAGGCGCACGCACACAGACGCACACACAGAAACACACACAGAAACACACACACAGAAACACACACACAGAAACGCACACACAGAAACACA
>NC_140261.1:1363166-1415666 GCF_949987555.1 Borostomias antarcticus | reverse complement strand
ATCCGGAGCGTATCAAAACTTATCGGAATGGGATGGGAACATATGTTTGCGGCGTGTTCAGAATATACGAATATTACAGAGTTCTAACACGCTGCATGCTTGGGTTCTGATATGCTCCGTATATGACAAAGATCCAATTTGGAAATTCCTGGATACAGACCCTTTTCGGCCCAGAGAGAACTATAATACTTGAAAAGCTTCCACAGTACGCTGGCATTTGCCACTGAAGGTGTGAGGGGGCGTATTGGCTCAAAGAATACTTCTACTCACCACCGCAGGATCAAGGAACTTAGTTTTCTTTTAGGTCAGCCTCAACTGCACTTACGGAGCTCTTGCGGCGTCCATCTTGGCTCTGCGGCGTCCATCTTGGCTCTGCAGCAAGGAGTATGGGACAGCTAGCTGTGAGTCGACGGCACTAGTAGAAGAGCGTAGCGTCCACGCCAGCTCTGTTGCTCTATATCTCAGCTGACTGGCTGAGTCAACGCCACTGTCAGAGCACGAGGAAGGCAACAGCCTCCATGTTGGCTCAAAGTCAACGGCCTTGCTGGAGGTGCTAGGACTCCATGTTGGCTCTGTAGCCCCATCGTCAAGACAACGGGCTTATGAGAGCGCAAGGATGACCACGGTGTCCACCTTCAGCTCTGTCTGGGGTGTATCTGGGCCTGGCCCGGAGTCAACGGGGTCGTCCCATATGTTGGGGATGACACAGGGCTGTTCGTCCCTGGCAGGCATGTGACGACGCACCGGAGACAGGATTATAAATACCTAAACATGTGCGGACTCGTCTAAGATGTCACCGTCACTTCCAGGGGCCTCTCAAACACACACACGCTGCAAGATACCATCACAGCAGGAAGTCCTGCTCCCAGTATCTTCGCAGCTGGCATTGAGTAAGTGTGTGTGTGTGTGTGTGTTAATGGTCCTCTTCACCATGTTTGTGATAGAATAAGTGTGTCGTGGGGTACATCCGAGGCTAATGTATTCATGATGTGTGTGTAAGAGTGAGTGTGTGTGTGTGAGAGAATGAAATGGCACGAGCAGATCCCAGGATCCATTTCATTGTACAGTTGAGCTCACACGACTGAACATGGCTCTTTGCTGATGATGCCCACACACACACACACACACACACACACACACACACACACACACACACACACACACACACACACACACACACACACACACACACACACACACACACACACACACACACACACACACACACACACACACACACACACACACACACACACACACACACACACACACACACACACACACACACCAATTCTACTCGTGTATCAATGGCTGCTATCACAGGAGAGAGAGAGGTGCAGGTCACAAGGAAGGGTAACGATCCCTTCCCCCTCCTGGGGTATCTGTTCTGGCCGGGCTGCCAACTTTGAGCAAAAGTTTGGAGTGAGATCTTTTCACTTTGTCACTAGCACCGCCACAAGCGTTCCTCGAGCGCGAGGGGCGACTGGGAGGCGAGATTAGCGTTCCTTAGGGGTCGGTTGGCCATTTTTCTGTGTGAGAATTGCGAAGTGTGGCGTGTG
Organism: Borostomias antarcticus; assembly: GCF_949987555.1. Lineage (NCBI taxonomy): Eukaryota > Metazoa > Chordata > Actinopteri > Stomiiformes > Stomiidae > Borostomias > Borostomias antarcticus. The sequence continues at coordinate 1,414,107 of NC_140261.1, read as the reverse complement.
AGCGTGACGATAGTCTGAAATGCGTGAGACTTGGCAGCCCTGGTTAGGAGGGAGACATGACCCAAGAAACGGTACAGCTTAGTGAGAAAAGACATGGTCTAGAGCAGGCTGCCATTCCACACACACACACACACACACACACACACACACACACACCACAACCACACACACACACACATTCCACTGACACAAACAAGAACTCTAATGTCTACATTTCTGCATATGCCAGTAACACGCAAGCTTGTTTCCTCTCGTTTCCTCTCTCTTTCACACATTCACACTCACACACACCCCATGGTTCTGTCCACCAACTGTCAGAATGGGAGGCATATCTTAAAGTAGCAGATGGTTAAAACAGTGTGTGGAAACAGCAGTAGTATGAGACTGTGTGCCTCCACTCTCCAGATCCCCCCCCCCCCCCCCCTAATCGTTTCCCAACCAGCCTTTTCCGACTACATCACTATTCAGCTATGGCATGCCTCTGTCACGACCGATCAGAGTAACGTTCAACAAAGCAAAACGTTTTGAACCCCGATAAGTTTACCTTTTGGGTTTCTGTGGAGCCGATATCGAAGCTGGATCAGACATTTTGGGGGAGTGAGGGTGGTTGGAAGTAAACCTTTCTCATGAGAGGCCTTCAGGAGTGAGAAGTGGCAAGTGATGGCCTCATAGAAGGGCACCATGACGAAAGAAAAGTGGAACCAATGATTTAAAACTTGATCATTCAACGAGTGGTTTTTGACTTTGAGTGATACCTAGAAAGTAGATAGGGGCGGCTGTAGCTCAGTTGGTAGAGCGGGTCGTTCAGTGATCGAAGGGTCAGTGGTTCGAATCCCAGCTCCGACTGTCCACATGTCGAAGTGTCCTTGAGCAAGACACCTAACCCCAAATTGCTCACAATGAGCAGGTTAGCACCTTGCATGGCAGCTGCCGCCATTGGTGTGTGAATGGGTGAATGAGAGGCCATTGTAAAGCGCTTTGAGTGCCGCTAAGGTGGAAAAGCGCTATATAAGTGCAGTCCATTTACCATTTACCATTAGAAAACTAGAAAAGTCCGGAAAGCTGTTTCTTTCTCCATGTATGACTATGAAGAAAAGTATTTTTGGGTCCAATGGCGTCAAGTGACTTGCAATAACGAGCTTGGTCACTATGCCAAAATGGCCGCCTCACAGCCCAGAGCTGTTGGCTGGGCCGGGGCTGCGACGGACGAGCTTCACACACCAGCGCGCGCTCTCCGTTCGGGATCCCGTCTCAGGTGGACCTGCTGTGGCAGGCGGCATGCTGGGAGGAGGGAGGAGGAGGGAGGGAGGAGGAGGAAAGTAGGCGGGCCTCAGCGTCTCAAGAGAGACCAATGAGCTGTTTACAGGAGGGATGCCAAGGAGACAGCCTACAGGGAGAGTGCACACACACACACACACACACACACACACACCACCATATTCCTTCACAGGCACAAAACTGCGTGACTGGTTTACAGACAAAAGCTCTACAAGAACGAACAAATAACGTGACAGTGCATGCTGGAAGTGTGTGTGTGTGTGTGTGTGTGTGTGTGTGTGTGTGTGTGTGTGTGTGTGTGTGCACCAACGTTCCGTAGATGTTACCATATGGCTACCGAGTGTTAGACATCCAACTCTTTAATTATCAATAAACACCACCTGGCTAGTGGCTACCTGCACGCACCTCATCTGTTTTAGAAGAGTGTTGAGTTTATGATTTTTTGGAGTGTGTGTGTGTAACCATGCTCATGTATACTTGTCTTCCACACTCCATAAAAAAGCCTTTGGCTGGATGCCAGCTTGTATAATGAGCGACAACAGCACAGGCAGCATCATGTGTCTAAATTAGGAGGGGCGAGTCTGTTCTCCCGCCCTGCAGGAACCCAACAGAACAGCTTTCCATTGTTAAGCCTCTGAACATCCATAGCTCTGAACATCCATAGCCTTTCCCAGGCTCCGGTCTGCGCCCCCGTACCGATAGGTAAGCCTTCTGTCCCGAAAGGAAGTTACATCACTCGTCTCTCCCCGAGAAGACATCCTGCCAAAGGCGGCCGCCGGCCTGAACTTTGGTTTTGACGCTGAATAAATCATAGTGTGAGAGAGAGAGCGCGGTGGCAGAGCTCCTGTTGTCTTATTAAGCACATAACTCTACATCAGTTCCCACCAAGTGATTTCATGACATCCTCCAAAGGGATTCATGTGTTCCCTCAAGCATGCTGATGTTGTCGACGTGCTTTTTGTCGGAATGGACTTTAGATGGACCTCAATGTCCTTTTTTCTGGCAATGCACCTGTGTGAGATATCTCAATATCAACACACGTTTGGATGTGAAGAGCAGTTAATCAGAGATTCAGTCAGAGGTCTGCGTCGGCTCGCCCCAGACAGCGCATCAATCAGTCTGAAGCCTGCGTCTTTCTCCGTGTGTTTCAAATGCAAAAATAGCTTTTGTTTCACAGCCATAAACTTGCAGACGGTGCCACCTTTTCCTGCTTACTCCGCACCCTCTCTGCGCTGAACTTTAAATATCACACCACCAGTCAACCTGAGGTTATCTAGAAGGTTCTCCCACTGCCCCAGCATAATGGGGAAAGATGTTCTGTTGTAATGGGTTCAGACAGCTAATATACGGCTCGAGAGTGACCCGGGGTCAACAGGCAATTTAGAGGTTGTTAAATATCATCTGGACCTGTAACAGTAAATGATTAATGTCGCAGTCTTAACTGTGACTAACACCACACTGCTTCTGCTCTCTATCTGCTCATGGACTGCAGCTATTGTTGTACCGTTGTGTTTGGTGGGGTCGTACGATCACGTCTTTATACTTTCACGTTTCAAGGAAAGCAAAATGATTCGTCCCCATGTTTTTTGTTTGTTGGATTGGGGAAAAGGTTATATTTATGGGTTATAGAGGAGGTGCAGGTAAGGTCATGAAAATAAAACCATAGGGGTGGTCTAGTCCACGGTTGCAGACTGTCCTCTGTAGAACCTCTTGTGTTTCGAGGAGGCCATGAGGGGTACTTGAGCCATGAATAATTAACCGTGTCCTTTCACGTCTGTCTGGGGCGGCTCCATGGTGTTTATCCAAGAAACAGACAGTGAGTTTAACAGCGACAGACACGTACACAGACACACAAACACACACAGTCTCCAAAAGGTCCATTTTTAAACCAGTCTGGTCATTCATTGCCATGACCAGGCTGAGAGGAATCCACAAAACTAGAATAAATGTTTAAACCGCTCTCCAACGAACTGCTGAATATCCACGGGATCGTATCAATGTTTAACAACAATCTGGTCAAGTCAACAATGCGAAAGGCAATATATTTGCAGAGCTCATATTCCGGTGGCACTCCCATGTATTATTTGCGAGCATACATCATTATACATCATTATTATTTCATTCAGAAGCTGCCACTGCTGATCATCAGAAAAAAAACATGGCGAGTGATTTATCTGCTTGTCTGGGAGCAAAACTAAAACAATAGTAGAGTGACATTGTCAAACAGAGGTGCTAGCAAAAAGATATTGAAGGGAACAAAAGCACAATGGTGCTTCATTCATTCCTAAAGCCAATTTAGGGGAGTAAATTGAATTTGGAGGGGGTGGGGGGGGTCATTCAACATGGCCTATCCAATTGATACAGTGGATGAACCCATATTTCCTGACATGAGTAGGAATTGACCACATACTAGACGGTGAAACCATCTAACAGCTGATAACCTCGGTCGGTGAGGCTATTTTGAGGTAATTTGACAAACTGTGGTGTTGTGCTTCACTGAACCCCAGCAGAACAGACAGTTTAATGCACAGTAGGCTAAGAAAGAGACTACGGCAGCCATCAGATATGCATGAAGGGAACATCGCTCACTCCCCAACCGCCCCCCCCCAAAAAAAGAATCCTGTAACTCCCATTTGCGCCCTTCAGTTTCCAAGGTGACCAGACAGCTGTAGACCAAGTTTTGTTGTTACTTTCTTCTGAATCTTTCCATTTCTTTAAATGTCTCAAGAGAGTCTTGAGAACGTTATAATTTTTTACATGAAATCCAGGCGGGGTCAAAGGTGACAGGGAGGTACAGTAAAAGCTTCCCATGAATGTCACAGCGTGGTATTAAACCAGACACTTTCACACCATTTAAAGAGGCATGTTCCTTTATTGTGTCACGGTAGCCATATTGCTTTTTCTGTGAAGTACCCGATTCTATTTCATACATAATGGGTCTGGTGTACAAATGCGCGCGTGCACACACACACACACACACACACACACACACACACACACACACCCAGAGACCACTATCACTATCACGACTATTCCCAATATTGACAAACTGACAAACGCATCATGTTACCCAGCGGTTTCCCAAAAGATGACCTTCATCTTCCCCCCTTGCTGTGTTCACACACTCACGTGCACGCGCACACACGCACACACACACACACACACACACACACACACACACACACACAGGGAGGCTCCGGTTCCCACTCTTATCTAGCCCATGGTCTCTTTACGGGACCTCAAAAGCATCGAGGGAATATCGGTGTCTGCTAAGACTAGCTGGCCTGCCCATGACACCTGACTCTACACATCCCACCGGAGCGAGGGAGAAAAGAGGAAAAGAGAAAAGGGAAATGAAGACGAGCAGATCTTCATCACTCTCCCTCCTCTCTACTCTGCTTCAGTGCAGACAAAGAGAGAATGATTAACAGTGGGCAATGGGTTCCAGTGGGCGCACTATAATGGAGGGCTATGCAATTAACAACACACATTTCTAAGATTTCCTTTCTTTTAGGTTTCTTTACCACAGCGAAGGGAAAACGCTTCTTCTCTGGAAAACGAAAAGCGCGAGCGGACGCTGCCCACGCCTCCTCATTTACGTGTGAGCCGGGAATATCCGCCTTCAAGTTAACAGCAGTGCGTGTGTGTGTGTGTGTGTGTGTGTGTGTGTGTGTGTGTGCAAACATAAACACACATAGCAAGCTGACTGCTTTGCCTAATTTGGCTATGCAAATGTGTCTGTGCGCGTGTCTGTAGATGCTTCAGGGACGAACACCCCACCTTCAACTCGTCCAGGGAACACCATGAGCCAACTCATTTACCAGACAGACACTTTGAGGAACCAACGTAGGAGCTGGGGTTTGAAAAAAGGAAAGCGAATGATTCCTGGGAATTTGTCCCAGAAACGATGATTGTCTTATCATCATCATCATTCTTTGTCACGGATGAACACAAAGTACTCTATAACGTCAATGTGTAATAATTACAATAAAGAAACAGTATTTCATTCTGAAAGTATTCAGCCACAACAGAGTTAATATTTGATTAGCCCCGATGTGACCCCTGAGATACGCTGGGGTCACGTAATATGAGGATATAGAAAAGGGTGACCGGACTATTCCGGATGGCGAATTTCAAATCTGACGCTCACCATGCATTCCTGTAGATGTCTTTAGTCATGTCGGGGCCTTGTCGGTTCGTCTATAGGTGAAACAACCGATTGGTGGCAGCACTGTGACGTATCGCAGTGTGTGTGCGCTATTTCCGGTAGAGCGTAGAAGAAGAACCAGAAAACCCAGAAACGAAGGAGCAGTGAGAGAAAAATAGGCTATAACAGTGGTTATTTCACCTATAAACGAACCGACAAGGCCCCGACATGACAAAAGACACCTACAGGAATGCATGGTGAGCGTCAGATTTGAAATTCGCCGTCCGGAATAGTCCGGTCACCCTTTTCTATATCCTTATATACGTGACCCCAGATTAGAGGCGCGACAGCGTATCTCTGGGGTCACATCGGGGCTAATACTTGATAGAAGCACCTTCGGCAGCAATTACAGCTTTGCTCAAGCTCCATCAAATTGGATGGATACCGTTGGGGAACAGCAATTAAGTCTTGCCTTAGATTCTCAATTGGATTGAAGTCTGGGCTTTGACTGGGCAATTCCAGGATATTGACTTTTTGGTTTTTAAGCCACTCCAATGTGGGTTCGGTTTGGGTCATTGTCCTAAAGCAGGAATGTGAATGTTCTCCACACTCCCAGGTCTCTTGCAGAATGCAGCGGGTTTTCTTCAGAATTTCTCTGTACTTTACTCTAAGGATGTAGCGATAACCGGTATAATGATAAACCCCGATAAAATGTGATGAAATTAATGGTGATGAAATTATCATAAAAACTGTGTTTGAGTGCCAAGCTTTGAAAAACTCACTGTAAATTGTATGCAAACAAAAAGTGCATAGTGCTGCTAATTATTTTTGGTTTCCAAAATAAAACTTGTGATGAAATGATTTCAGTGTCTGTATCAGTAGTTTTTGAACATTTTCAGCACATTTGAATAATACCGTAATAATACTGATAACCGTGATAATTTTGGTCACTATAATCATGATGTGAAACTTTCATACCGTTAAATCTCTACTTAACTCCATTCACTTTGCCCTCTATGTTTGAGAGTTTTCATATCCCTGCTGCAAAGAAGCATCCCCATTAAAATTGCTGTCAACCCCAAGCTTTATGGTAGGGATGGTGTTCTTAGGTCGATGTGCGTTTGGCTCGTGCCAAGCACACCGCTTTGCGTTGATGCCAAAAAGGTTTGACTTTAGTCTCAGATCATCTCCGACCAAGATTCATAAAATCTTCAAGCGAACTATCTGAGATTTTAAGCGTTGTTTTCTTCTTGCCACTCTCCCATAAAACCCAGGTTTTGTGAGGTGTCTGGGCTGTTGTTGTCCCATGCCCAGTTTCTCCCCTCTCAGCCATGGACGACTGTAGTAACTCCTTCAGAGTTGAGGAGAAAGGAGAAAAAGCACACCGTAGTCTTGGCGATGTGCCGGTAACGGGTGAAATATACTAGAAAGAGAGCTCTCGATGTTGGGTGATTTAATTAAACAGACGTTTGGGCCTTACACAATCTAGACTTTGACAAAGGCCACAAGGCCGAAACGTTGTCCCTTTGATTCAATCACCCGGACTCGAAAGATTGATTGAGCGGTTTCAACTCCTTCCTAGTTACCTCAGGCGACCTCACTCGGTTACTTCGCTTTTGAAGACAACCTGTTCTAGGGAGATTTTTTAATAATGGACTTAACTGTGCTCCGGGGAATATTAAATTCCTTGGAAATGTTCTTATATCCCCTGATTGATGCTTTTCAAGAACCGTATCCTGGATCTGTTTGGAATGTTCCTTGGTTTTCGTGGCGTAGTCTTAGTTTGAGAATGATCTAACCAACTGTGGATCACCCAAGGATGTTTCATATGAAATACTTCAATTGAACACTAGTGGAATGATCCATTCAACTAATTATGTGACTCCTGAAGAAAATGTATTGTGCAGGAGTGCCATAGCACAGAAGATGAATACTTATGAAATTATTTACCGTTTTATTCATTTAGATAAATATGTTGATTGTTTTCTCTTTGACATTAGAGTAATTTGTGTTTATCAGTAACAAAAAAACTATATTAAATCAATCATGTTGTAACAATAAAATGTGAAAACGGGTTGAATACTTTTCATATGCAACGTAGGTCATATCATTACAGACTAGAAAGATGCCTAGCTGACATTTAGATAAAAGTGTTGAGCCAGAGAAAATGTCATGACACAATTCTAGAACCATTGCTTCTCCCCTATACTTCGACAACGATAATGTACGGTATCGATCTATCGATCCATCTCCTCTGAAGGATCACCTGTGGACCAGGACTGTATTTCCCTCATCCTGAGCAGTAGAACAGTGCTGAGGTTTGCAGGAACGCTTGCATAAGCAGGTGCAGAAACAGCACTTCTGTGTTACCTCTTAATAAAGAGCAAGTAGAAAGCTCCTTTAACTAGACTTCCAAACCAAGTGAGAAATTATATTAAGCACATCAAGGAAATGACTTTTAACCATTTGAAATGCAGATGAGTATTGGTCATGATCGGTCAGTGACACAGACTGAGGAAAGAAGACATGGGACACTCCTTCACTCCCTTAACTAAACTGATTTGATTATCCGTTCTAAGCAGTCCTGTACTGATCAATACTTTGATTTTGCATATCAATTCATTGGCAGGGAATCCTGTAAATGATATTGGCATCTGGTGCAATCCATTGCAGTTGCCACCTCTGAAATCAGCCCCATTGGCACAAATGCATGAAATGGCTTCTGCAATCACGCTTAGCTATTTGCTTGACTGAATTAATTTCCCCGAGTGCTGGCTGGCTTGGATATGCATGTTAAGATGAGGAAAGAGAACACACACACGCACGCACGCACACATACACACACACACATACTCCTCCTGAGTTAATTACCATCAGTGAAGGAGTCAATATCTGAAGCATACACTCTCACACTCCACTTAACTACACATGACAGCAGGCAGGATAGGAAAGCAAGAACATGGGGCTTCCACCGGAACCATGTCAATAATGATGATGACTATGGATGTGGAGGGAGGAGGAGGAGGGTCATGGTGGTTTAACAGGAAATTATGAGAGAAAAAGGAACAAGAGGATATGGCACAATGAGATGGTTATCGCTTAGCCATGTAGATCCTTTTTTCTTATTTTCTCAGAGGTGTTGACATGCGAGCGCATGCACATTTTGGTCTGACGATTGCATTGCTGTCATCTCATCATGGTCATGTAATCCGGACTGCACCACACAAGCTATCCTTCGCCACATGAGTCTACACACTAGCTTTGAGGAGTAGGACTACCTCTGTAAGATCCAGCCACAAAAAAACATGTCTTAAAATCCAGATAGAATAGGTGGGTGCAATTCCATTGTGTGGATGATGATCATTTGTGTGGGCTCTGAGAAAGCATTGTGTCATATTTTGGAGTTAATTCCATGTCAGGGAAAACAACTAAATATAGGCATTAGTCATGGCGCTATCAGGTTTAGCTGAAATTGGGAATCCCAACAGACAAATAGTGTGGAAACTGTGTGTAGGTAGGTATAGTGGGTAGTCTAAGTGTTTTGGAAGAAAACATGCAATAGCCTAATTGAAGTGACTATAACCTACACAGTTGAATTGATAAGAGATGCTATTCATGGGGTAGCCTTTAACCATTTGCTGTATATAGCTTTATTAAGCTTATCAGCATAACTTCAGCTTGAGTCTGAGGACTTCATGTGTTGGTCCATTTCAGCGTATTATGCATTTTAGTCGTCTTTGTTGACGCCACAATTTGAAAGGTGCCTGTCTATGATGACAGGTAGCCAAGCCCATCGAAAGCTTCAATTAAACAGGCAAGCTGCTAGTGGAACAAATAGACCTAGTGCATATATAATTGGGCACTTACGGGGTGCTGCACAAAGTCACGAGGTTTGTTAGGAACACCTTTCCTGTAGCTCCTCTTGAGTTTGGCTTTTGCGAGTTCAACAAAGTCATCTAAGAGTCAAGTCCGCAGGGGAACGCAAGTGAAGCCTCCTGTAATGTTGATAGTTTTCATTCTTATCGTAGGCTGTCTTGAGTGAAAGCTTTGAGCATCTGATTCATAGCATGGTTACATTCTCACTATCATTACGGCAATTTGCTGATAGCCTATGAGAGTTAGTAAAAAATAAAGGGCAGGTCTGTTATCTATCTAATGATATGTGCACGACATGGGAGATACGCACAAGAATGGAAATGCATGACAAAGGTACCACCCGGTGAATGTTTCTTGCAGTCGAAATGACTCAATTAAAACATAAAATATCCCCCAAAATAAGCTACCCCACCACCACCTGCCTTCCCACCCCCCCACCAAAAAAACAACCCGAAAAGGCACTCCACGACCGGACCGTGGTCCATCAGCAAGATATAGTGCGTTATCCCCGTATTCCCAGTAACAGACCCAGCAATCCAACACGCCCCCGCCCCTCGTCCCTTCCTTACCTTTGGAGTTGCTGAATGCGGTGTACCAGGAGAGGGAAATGAGTCCGCATAGACCGAACAATAAGACAGTTAGGAAGGTGCCATTACGGAGCCTCATCTCCGGATCCCCGGGCTCATGTCCGAACCGAGTGCAGGGGTTGCTGGGCTTTTGTATTGCTCGTTTGCACTGCTGCTTCCAAAAGGGAGAACTGCCTCTGTGCGTCTGTCTGTCGGAGCGGAGAGGGTTTGTTATTGCGAGGCTGGGTAGTAGAGACTAGGCGTTCAGAGGAGAACACACGGGGAGGGGTTGTCAGAAAGGGGAGAATGGGTTTTTTTCCCAACCCAGTCTCCTTCTCGAGTCCTCACTGAGCTGTTTTGGAGAGCAGTGTGATAGAGTGGGCGTTGGATAGGCCTAATGAGTGCAATCTAGTAGTTTCAGGTTTGTTTTCATATTCCGCTTTTTAATTGAATGGCATGTGGCCCAAAGTGGATGCGCCATCAACCATTTGGGGCTGGAGCGACCATGCGAGTGAGGAGCGATCAGAGACGATCAGAGCAATCGAGTGACGATATTAGCATATAGACACTGTCACGATTTGTTTCTTTTAAATCTCGGTTAATAAAAATACAAATAAATCATGAATGGAACCGTTAACCACCTGTCCGTATCAGGCTCGATGTGGGACTCATAGGCCTATAACACCAGATGAGAGTATGTAGGAAGGAAAAGTTCACAAGTTAACATGACAGTTAATTGGCTTGTTACATCAAGGGCAGGGGGCTGTAAGAGAACCCGCAATCAAATCTTTGTAGTCAATTAATATCTGTCTCACTGTTTGATTGTCAAGTGTAGGCTATCAATTAGAGCAAATCCTTCACATACAATATAAAAATGCTCACGGACAAATTAATGTAGCCTAGCAAGTTGCAAAAGCATGAACAGTTTCTTCAAAGGCCATATGCTGGCGGGATCTCGATTCTGGCTTCCTTGACAGTTTTTGCATCTCCAGCCTCTATCTCTAACCAACAGGCAGACAGGAGATAGGCCTACTTTTGGTGGATAAATGCTGCCATCTACTGGGGGTGAAAAGGAACTTTTCCCATGACGCATTAGTTAGTGTGTCAGATATTTTCAATGAAATTGAACTTTCGGTCACCATAGGGCAACGACCTCTTGGTCCAAATAAACCGCACTGTAGTAGGCTATTGTTTTGAATATGAACAGTCCAAGAAATGGTCTATTAGGACATAAATAGGCCTAGGTTGCATTTCGTGTCTAAAAATAAGCAAAAAATATATTTTAATGGGTGTGTGCAGTATTTTTTCAATATCTCTTGAAAATAAGCTTGTATTCACAAACCCAGCTGTAAATATTTACGTGTTTAGTATATTGTCAAAACAAAAGTAACAATTTAAGCCTGACTTTATCCATTGTTTAGATAGTAGGTACCGAAATATATGCACATTTACGCATATTTAATGAGTTATTGCCTAATTTGCACTTATGTGAGAGAAAGTGTAATACAAAAAAATAGTTATCTTGATGTGAAGATTAAACTGGTAAAAAATAATGAGAATATCTTTAAAGGAAAAAAAATCCTATCCAACTGTGTCTCCCCTTAAGTGACACAAAAAAACAATAACACTGAATACCTACATGTAGGATAACTTAAGTGAAATGTTAACTGTACTGGGCCAAAACGATTCGTTTTACACACTCATGTTTCTGGAAGCTTCGAGCGCTTTCTTCAGATTGCCAGAAAGAAAATTGTAGGCAAAGGTGAAGAAAAAAACTGTAGAAAATCACCCGATCTATGAGTCAGAATCACATGACGGGGCAAAAGCAGGAAGGACCGCCTTTTTTTATTTTTATGTATTTTTTGTTGTTGTTGTTCTCCTAAAAGCACTGCCAAGTAATTGTAGCTCTAGGGGTCAATATTTTCAGAAAAATGAGTTTGAGATAAATCTACAACTAGATGCATAAATTCCAATAGCCTATAGCCTAATATGCCATGATGCATGCTGTAGAAGGACTATGCTACTGAAATAAGGATGACCTATTTCCTTAATCTCTATTACAGCCTATTATTATTCTAAAGGCTGGATAAACATGGTGACTCAGAATGTGACCTACTGATCAACCCCCTGATCTGACATCAGAATAGGCAGTGGAGTAAAGGGCACACACACGCTATGCTCTGTTCAAAGGATTCATAACGGTTTAAAAGTAGGCCATCAGATGACTACACTGCTTGTCCCAAGACTCTTGTAGTCTCCCTGACGCTTTGGTGTAGCCTAAATCTATCCAAACTGTTGTCTGGATAACCTACTACACTATTTGTCAAGGTCCATCATTCTGGTGCGACTGATCTCAGGGAATGCCCCCGTGGAAAGAGCCTTGTCATCCCTCTGCCTTCCACTGGCGCGTCCCTGGCGCACCACCCCGTGTTTACACTGGCCTGGTCATTGCGCTTGCTTTCATAACACGGAACAGCGCGATGTCATTTGGACTTTCCCTTAAGTCACTCCAAGCCCCTGCAACTCGTGATTGGTAGGATAGCTGCTCCATAAATATTCCACATGACAATATAAGCCTTAAACGCGGAACTACCTTTACACTCGGAGAGAAGCACCGATAGGAGGTTACCAGCGGACCAGACGGGCCTTTAACATTTTAACTGCGCAACGAACCAAGATCAGTCGTTCGACTGGAAGTCGTGGAGAGACGCAATCATGTCCATGACCGTGAAAGCCTATCTGCTCGGGAAAGAACAATCCCAGAAGGAAATACGGCGCTTCGCCATCGATGAGGATGTGTCTACGAGTTTTGAGTATCTGACCAGAAAGGTTGCTGATGTCTTTTCCAACCTGCGAAATGTTACCTTCCAAATGTTCTACAAAGGTAAGGACTATCGCCTAGGCTGTATCGTTGTATGTTTGGATAGGCATATATGTTTTTAATACAACAACAAGACAGACGGATAGCCTATGGGCTGTAAGATATGTAAACTGAAGGCCCATCTGTAATTGCGCATTTACGCAGTGGGTCTTGGTGTTACCGCAGAATGAAGTGCGATGTTTCAGACTCACAGTATGATCGCGTTGATGTTTAATCTACCAAAGTTATTATAAAAAGTCAAATATTCTAAAAACTACACTGACCTGTTTCATTATAGGTTATAATAATGCCATCAACATGTAGGCGAGTGAAACTGGGTTCTCGAGTCCTTGAGCAAGTTGTTGGTTGAACTCACTCCCTAAATACCGTCCACCCGCAAAACGGTGCCTCTCCAGTGGGAGATGTGGGTTCGAATCCCAACCTGGGCATGCTGAAACGTATGGGTCACACTGGTGCCGTGACCCGGAGGCCCTGTGGTTGTGGAATGCGTTTTGGGGAGTGAGTGTAACCGAATGAAACCGGGTTCTCGTTGTTCACTCACTCTCCCAGTATGAATACCGTCCACCCGCGCCGATGTAAAGCTAGCGCTGGTTAAAACAGTGTCCTGCCTGACACAGGTTCGAATCCCACCCTGGGCATACCGAAATATATGGGTTACAAACACACAAGGCTACAAAACGCTGCATATAGTGGTCAGGATTTGGGTCACATACTGGACAGTATAAAGGATCCAAGTATCAGGTTAAAATCTGAACAATAAAGGTGGAAATTGACTCAGCAATTTGTGATTGAATTACATCTGGTTTCATCTAGAATGAACTGGAACAGTAAGTCTGAACATGAGCCAATGGCCACAACATCACTGAACACCCCTAGACCAGCGGAGTACGGTCATACAGCAGAACACGAAGGCAGCCATGATGAGCGCTCGGTCCTGCGTGGTCACAGCGAGCTCACTTTACCCGTTCAGATGAGAGGACGGTGTGTCTGACCGTGTCCGTTTACCTTTCCCCAGACGAGGACGATGACATGATCGCCTTCTCCTCCGACGATGAGCTCATGATGGGCCTTTCCTTCGTGAAGGACGGCACCTTCCGACTCTTCATCAAAGGTACGGTGGCATCGACTGTACACACACACACACCAGGCTATATCAGTTTCCTTTGATCATATCCTGATAACTTTCAACATAGAAAGACATAAACAATAAATCAACAAACAGTTATTAGAAGTAGACTACTAAGTAAACAATGAACTACTCACACACAGGAAGGGTAGATGGAAACTGTCAGAATGAGTGAGATGTGGCGTCAGAAGTGGGATTCTGACAATACTGTTGGAAAAACAGATTAAGGCGACGCTAGTAGGCTTGATCTCGAGATTTAACACATTTCCAGTTAAAGTGAATATGGACCCATCTCTAATTATTCTCTCTCCCTACAGAGAAGAAGGAGCACAGGCGTGAGTTCCCCGTCCATGCATTCCCCGGCGGTGTCCCCCCTTTTCCCTTCCCCCCTCCCCCTGGAGGACCCCACATGGGACCGCCTCACCATGGCCCCCCAATCCCCCAACACGCCGCCCCCGTGGTGCACCCCAACGTGACGTGTGACGGGTGCGAGGGTCCCATAGCTGGCACCCGCTTCAAGTGCACGGTGTGTCCCAACTACGACCTGTGCTCCCCCTGCCAGGCTCAAGGTCTCCACAAGGAGCACGCTCTCCTACCCATCTGGAACCCGCTCAACAACATGTTTGAGGTGAGACCTCCATGAAATCATAGTACAATAACTGGGCTTTAACGGAGCAGTCGCTCATAAGTTTCTATTGTTCGTTTCCTTTTTTATTTTGAGTGAACTGTCCCTTTAAGATACCGAGAGGTGGAACACTTGAGGAAAATGGTACATGACTGGTTTCTAACCGTTCTATTAACACATCCATGGTTCTAACTCCGTTCGTTCCCAGTGGTTCCCCCGCGGGAAGTGGATGCGCAAGATGAGACACTGCATGTGGGCCGGCGCTCAGAACCAGCAGCAGAACCAGGCTCAGACCCAGACCCAGGCTGGTGCTTCTGGGTCCCAGCCCACCTCCCAGCCTGGGCAGGCAGCCTCCGATGACAGCCAGACCCCCTCTGGTAAGTCCCAAGCATCGCCCCGACATGTACCGTTAGAAAAGGCCTGGGCTGATGAACGCCATAGCTTACGATGAACGTAGCGCTACGATGCCTCTGGGAAACTCAGCCCTGACCAGTTTCTGGCCTGTAATTGACACGACAGGACACCATTTATCATTAAAACGTTCCCAGTCTACATACCGCTTATTTGAGTGCATTGGTCTCCCCTCACAGGTCCAGCTCTTGCCTCCCAGGCCCAAGCCAACATGGACTACCTGAAGAACATCGGTGAGGAAGTGGCGGCCATGCTCAGCCCGCTGGGTAAGTGGCCACTCGGAATTCCCATTTTGGCTCAGGTCAGGCACAAGATGGCCACCGCGTATGAAAACATTTAAATGCATCATTTCCCTGTCTGTCCAGGCATCGACGTGGACATTGACGTGGAGCACGAGGGGCGCAGGGCCAAGGTGTCCGCCACCCCGACCCCGCCTGCGTCGGGAGGCCCCTCCAGCACCGGGAGCAACCCTGGGGAAGGGGCGCCTAAGGACCCAGGGCCCAAAGAGCCAGACATGGAGGTGAACGGGCTCAACGGCGTGGGGAGTGCCAGCGCCAAGGCCAAGGTAGGACACGGACTCGGACACGCACGTCAACAACCGGACAAACGGTACATATGACACAATAAAACGAGCACAGGGTTTACAGCGCACTAACACTCCCACTCTCTGCACCCGCAGGGTCCCAAGGACACGGGCAGCGATGAGGAATGGACCCACCTGAGCTCCAAGGAGGTGGACCCCTCCACAGGAGAGCTCCAGTCCCTCAGGGTCGGGGAGGAGGGCGCCCCAGACGCCCCGGGGTCACTCACTGCCCCTCCGTCTCAAGACCAGCTGGGCCCCACAGGCCTGCTGGAGGCCGCGCTCTACCCCCACCTTCCTCAAGGTACTGTAGCGCCACGACACCCGTTGTGATCACTTTTCCGGCAAACTGCCTCAAGTGAGCTAAACGTCGGACGGCGCCGTGGCTTAACCTTCTGGTGCACCTCTGCGTTCGCAGATGCGGACCCCAGGCTGGTGGAGTCCCTGTCTCAGATGCTCTCCATGGGCTTCCAAGACGAGGGCGGCTGGCTCACCCGCCTGCTCCACACCAAGAACTATGACATCGGGGCGGCCCTGGACACCATCCACTACTCCAAACCGCCCGGACAGCAGGAGTAGGGGGGTCCTATGAGCTCCTAAAGCCCCCTCATATCGCTGCAGCACCAATTACTGCCTTCTCTAGTCTATCGCCCCCATTCTCACTCTCTGGCAATTCCTGTTACTCAAAGAATAATAGTCAGATTTAAGCAGCAACAATAATAATAATAGTATGACTCGGCTAATTTGCTTTGTGGTTGTATTAACACTGCTGAATAAGATCCAAGATCTATATTGATGTTAACCATTCTATATTTCTGTAAACATTAACCTATGTCTAAATGTTATGTATGAAACGAGGGATACATAAAAGGGTTTAATCAGGATTGGATTCAAAAGTGGAAATAGAAATAAAAAGAAAGTGCATTTTGTTTAAAAATGTTATACATTTACTCACATAGATAATATAGGTCCAGGATATTTAGCGCTAATTGTTTCAAGTTAATTACACAAGTTACTATTCAAGGTATTCATGTAACATCACTAGACTTGTATAGAATATTACCAGACGTAATAAACGGTATTCTGTTCATTAAAGAGTTTCAGCAGAATCAGGTGAAGGGATGAGAATTATGACTAACGCTGAAATCATTTCTGTCCTGTCCCGCACAATAAAATACTTCTTCAAAGAAACTACAGTTTCATGTGGTCTTACTGAAATGAATCAAAGGTGATGAATTCTGCGTCGACCGAGTCTAGAATGTTCTTTTCAACGGAGGGAGAAAGCAAACCAAGAAAGGAACCAAGAAATGGTATGAGTTTACACAACTCTCAAAACGTGTTGTCAAAGTCCTCATCCGTGTAGAAAAGAGACCCCACGGAGAGGGAGGGGCATGGGAGCTTAGTGGGCGGGGGCTGGTGACGGACGGGTTCCTCACCCTCGCACGACGCCGTTTGGGGGGGACCCACTTCGCTGTCGGCAGCCTTCCCGAATCCACAGAGAACAGCCGACTGCAGCCTATTTAAAGTGGTCCCTACGCTCGTCCCCAGAAATCCACCATCTCCCAGCGTAGCCAATGAGGACCAAGTATCACAGCCTGGTTGTCCTGTCAGGGCCGTAGTATAATCCTCTACCTGGTACTCATGATTCCTCGTTGCACCGAATCCCTGGTGGTCCTCATCTTCCTCCTCCTCCTCTTCAGGAGAGGGAGTGGTCAGGAACTGGGCCCACCTGGAGGTCAGCGAGGCTGTAGTGTTATCAGAAGACCCAGGCTGGGAGGTTGCGGTGTTGAGCCTGTTGCGGACTGAGGCTGCGTTCAAAGGAGGTTTGTGGATGGTTGAGGTTGAAGGCGCAGGTTTGCTGGGGGCTGTGGGTGTTGCAGAAGGCCGTTTACTATAGGCTGGGACAGGTCTGAAGGGAGGAGCTAAGGCTTTGGAAGACTTCTCCGTTGGAGTGAATGAGCTGGAGCTGTTGTTTTGATGTGCTGGTGGCTGGAAATGGAAAAAAAAACAAGCGTGAATGGCAGACGGACCACATCGCTGGGCGCTTGCAGACGATCATACACTGAGCCAGGGTAGGCTACTGTGATACACTGAGCCAGGGTAGGCTACTGTGATCATCTGGGCCAGGGTAGGCTACTGTGATACACTGAGCCAGGGTAGGCTACTGTGATCATCTGGGCCAGGGTAGGCTACTGTGATACACTGAGCCAGGGTAGGCTACTGTGATCATCTGGGCCATCTATGCTGGATGTGTGGGAGTTCTTTGTTATAACTGCATGTTATACGATCATGTTATACCATCACACATATAAACACAAACAAAACTGCTTTCCTAGATCGATCTTGTATTAACTAAGATATTTGCTGAATTTCTTTTTCCTCCCATGGATTGATTGAGCTCTCACGTGCACTAATTTGTGCGTTCATGCAATGACAACTGAAACACTTCCTTATTTGACTGCTGCCCCGCACAGTCAAGGGAGTCTCCCAAATGTAATAAACACCACACAAATAAAAACAAAACTGCTTTGCTAGCTCAATCTCATATCTGCTGGGAAAATATTTTTCCCATGGACAGAAATACGAGGATGAGTCCTATTTCGGGAGGCTTCAAGCTTAAAGTTTCACTGAAGAAGGCCAGTGACCTGGAAATTTGTGAAGTGTCCCACTTTTCGGTCCGCCTGGTGTGTTTGCACGGCGTGCTGCGCATGCGCATCACAAGACATCCTTGACTGCAGTCGTCTGTGAGTGAGTGACTGCACAAAGACGTCTGTGAGTGAGTGAGTGAGTGAGTGAGTGAGTGAGTGAGTGAGTGAGTGAGTGAGTGAGTGAGTGAGTGAGTGAGTGAGTGAGTGAGTGAGTGTACTGAATTTCTAGTGTATAGACCACGGCTCGCGACTCCCTCACTGCGCAGTGGTAAAAAAAAAATGATAAAGAAGGCATATTAACATCAAAGTGGTCTAATTAAATTAAATCTAGTGTACATTTCCACGTTGCAGCACCTATGATGGTGAGTCAAAAAGCATGTGATCAGTGCTTACCTTGGAAGACCTCCCAACAGCCCTCCAACTGTCTAGGAAAGTATCCTCTTCTCCACTCTGATAAGCGTTCCCTCCTTCCCAATCTCCCCCAACCCTCTTCCTCTTCCTGTGGGGTAGGTCAAACATTAAAACACTTGTGATATGGCAAGGTATCGGACTGTTTATGAAGGAATGAACATAAAGAGACCTGCAGTAGTACTCAGTAAGATTATATGCATCATAAATGGTACACACACACACACACACACACACACACACAAAATGGTAGCGCGTCACCTTACAGCTTGTGCACAAACAGGCATGGCAAGATAATTAGCGTGCCATGAGTCACCAACATCACCTGACATTTCTAAGGCCAGGACGCTGGTTTCTAACCATGTGAACATCACCTGACATTTCTGAAGCCAGGATGCTGGTTTCATCACCTGACATTTCTGAAGCCAGGACGCTGGTCTCTGACCATGTGAATGTCCTCGTCCTCCTCCTCTTCAGGTGGGTCCACATCACTTTGTTTCTGTAGGTACTTACTCCAACGACTGCCCTGTGTTTCTGCCACCTGTCGTGCAGAAACATAAGTCATATTACACCGTCACAATGCGGAAACAACACCTCCGTCTTATCTAGCGCTGTGTTTATTAAGCGATGAGTGACCGTGGCTCTGCCGGCATCCTGGCCATCATATCCCTGGGCGGCGTCTTCCAGCTCGTCGTCCTCAGCTCTGGCGTCTGCCTCCTCCCTGCTCCACACACACACACACACACACACACACACACACACACACACACACACACACACACACACACACACACACACACACACACACACACACACACACACACACACGATCAGTCCTCTCCCTCACCTCCACCATTAATATATCCTCTCTGGTGGCAAGGTCATGAACACACAAGTCGGCATCAATGACCAGCTATGACGCCTGGCAGTTCTGGTGTATTTGACATCTAGTTGGTTATATAGAGTTACTCGCAACATGGGCATAGAAGTCCTCTCACTGACTTATTCAAATGCTTCTATGCACCGGCTTACAGGAGTGACGACACAGGACAAACACAAGCTACACTCACACAACAACATACAGGAGTGAGAACACAAGCCACACATGCTTGCTGCCTACTAGTCAAATAATGAATGCAATGCAATGGAACAGGGGTGCAGTGAGATGTTCTCTGTAACTGGGTGGAGTACAAATATGATTTTTTTTTTTCCCCCCAAGCCTGTCATGTAGGAATTGTACCATCGTGACCAAACTTTCTGGTTCTGCTCCTCGAGCATTTCTCCACGCCTGGTGTTGAGTTTCTGAACATGACGTCGGCAGTCTGAACCAGAACCATGCCCGAACACCTGCAATTACACATTTATATGACAAGGATTTATGTCCTTGTCTTGTGTCTTAAATGTAGTTTCATTTTGTGTCTCTGCAGTCCCTTGTTTTTGTTTGTCTCTTTTTGTACCCGGGCTGCGCCCCGGGCTGATGTAACAGTTGGTTGGGGGCGCATTATAAATAAAAATAACATAACATAACATAACATCACAGATGGGTCGGACTCATCACAAGGTCTAGGCTAGGGAAAGCTTTCTCTAGCTAACATTCAGCACTATTTAGACTATATAATGTGAGCTGGCTAGTAAAAGTAAATGACCTTGATAATAGACTGCTTCTCTCCACACATCTTGCAGTTCCATTTTGGGCTTTTCTTCACCTGCATGCAGGTGAAAGGTCAAAGACAGGCAGGCTTCTAGCACTAACAAGCTAATATAGCTACCCTTAGCACTAACTGGCTCAGTAGCTTAACTATATTAGCTTATATGCTAAAATGTTCATAGTTAACATTTAGAATGATAAATAGATAAACGAGTTAATAGTTACGCTAGTTACGTAAGCTACGCTAGTTACGTTTGCTACACAACATACCTGGTGCACTTGAAATGCCTCACAAGAGTAGCATTTCAGGACATGGAATTCCTGCACCATATTTGGTTTAAAATAATATATATAGATAATAATAAACCAACAGTTATGTTCACTGTTCACTTGAGCTACGAGGCATCGAACTGCGTTGCGTTTTCCCGGGGTGGTTTTGAAATGGAGCTGGATCACATGAGCTGGATCATGAAACTAATACATCCGGTTCATGGAAAGAAGGAATTTCAAAATAAAGGTCACGCAAACAAATGTAGGCTACTTTTTGTTTTGTTGTTAATATTTTATTGTGAAAACCGTTAAAAAGCACTTTGTCTCCCCCCCAAAATAAAAATTACAATACAATTGATTTAAACAAGAAAGAAATATAGGTTTATAGTGGGTTACTAACTTAACAGTTTTTTGTGGCGTAGAGGAGTGTCTTTGTACAAGAGTGGAACAAATATATATCTTGAAGTGGGACTGGTGTAAACAGCGCCACCCTGTGGCAAGATTGGAACAGTACATGGAGGCAAAACCTGCTGGCAGGAACATACAACAGCAGGTAACATAAATGTTGTGTCCTACAGCTCAAGGCATACATGAACATACCATTAAATAAAATCTAGCATGCTATCCAAGATCTGTAAAAGAGAATGCCTCATGGGACTTGAGTACAGTCTTCAGAACACAGAGTAGAAGTTCACACTAATAAAAACACCCTACGCCTCTGTTCAGATTTTACTCCACTGTCTGTTTGAACATGACCAGTTTGTTACTGCATACTTCCATAAGAGACAGTGCTGTATCTTACATCCATGTGGCTCCATGCTAACGTCTCTGTCTGTGTCCCTGT
The DNA here is from genome assembly GCF_949987555.1 of Borostomias antarcticus. Classification (NCBI taxonomy): domain Eukaryota; kingdom Metazoa; phylum Chordata; class Actinopteri; order Stomiiformes; family Stomiidae; genus Borostomias; species Borostomias antarcticus. Next base: position 1,392,799 of record NC_140261.1, on the reverse strand, counting down.
GGTCAGTCAGTCTATACCCCCATCAGTCTGTCTGTCTCTTTTCTGTCCTTCTCTTGCGTAGTTGGTCCATATGCCTGGTAGACTACACCAGAAACCACACATAGCCTACAGTACACACAGATAATGTCACCATAACTTTCAAAGGGCTAGCAGCGACTCCTGGATAACAGATTTGATCATCTTCATGGGTCAGTGTCAGTAACAAGTCTGGTTGTTTTGGTAAAGTGTGTCCCAGACTGACAGTGGGAGACTGTGGAATGAGGCGTGATGGTAGGAGAAACATTAGGGAACTTCAACAGCTACGGTTCACAGTTTCACTAAAACCAATCTGAGGAGATGCATGCCGTTTTGATTGGTTAATTGTTGGGGAGTATAAATCAGCAGCCTAATAATGTGAGTATTGTGCGTATTGTTTCGTTGAACCATAAACAATGAATCACCCAAAAAATATATCAAACGTATTAGGCTAAATTAAATACGAAACTAACCTATATTGTTCATCTTTAAACATGGCTATTTTTTCCAATAATTGGCAAATGTGTAGCCTATGTCCTGATATCGGACAGAATCTACAAATCCGCCCATCGAGACTGACTCAGTCAACTTCAACAGGCGGATTTGTCTCTCCCCGTCTGATCAGACATATTATGTAGCCTAGGGAACTTTCACTTTTAGAACTCAGACCCAGGATAACCCCTGGGTTCATTCAGACCCAGGATAACCCCTGGGTTCATTCGACCTGCGCCTCACCAACTATGAATTGTCCAAAAGTCCTCCTGTCCAAAAGTCGAGGCCACCTGCGTTTGATTATTTACCAAATCATCTACAGCTCGCAGTCCCGACAGAGGAATATTTAAAACACGTCGAGAGGTGAGTTACAAAATTGTATTAAATCAAATCAAATATTCTCCAATACATGCTACGCTATAGCCTACAGTTATCATTTAGGCTACTTTAACCATAAGCCTAATTCATGTCATTAATAACAGCAATTAGTCATCAGACTCTCATCATGAATTAAGATATTGATCTGTTGATTTATCCTGGTTGTATGTCAGCAAATACCCTCATTTTACTTCCATTATCTCACACGTTCCCGTTTTTGCAAGTCACTGTCGAAGTGACAAAAGGAGAACAGATGCTGACGTTGAAATTAACCATCAAGCTGCCTCGACTAGAACAATAAACGCTCACTGCAATTCCCATGTTCCTCACTGCTGTGCGTAAACCTCAAACTGCACCCTACCCACTGGGTACATGAGTTACTGACCAATCTACTTGACAATTTGTGATAGCTTGTCTTTTACAATTCGTGATAGCTTGTCTTTTACATGAACCAGCTAGTTGAAGTGACAGAATGACAATGAGGCCAGCAGCAGGGACATGTCTGGCTGATAAGATTTAAAGCAGATGAGGTTTATGGTACAATGCCCTGCATGTTATGGGTGGGTGTTAGATAAACATCATTAGCTTGTTGCAACAGCAAGTCCATTGCCTCATTCCGGCTTGATTCATGTCCTTTATCTTTACTGGTAGTGTGTCATTGTTCTGTATGCTGTGTGTAATCAGATCCTCTCATGTCCAGTGAATCAACGCAAGCCCACTGTAGATAGGCCTACTCGTATGTGAGAGGGTGACTTGAACTGACTTCTCGTCTTCCAGTGACGTCAATTGACCTTATTCCCTGGTTGGTAACTGGACTCTTGTTCCATTTAGGCGGGTTAACAACAGACTGTCATGTTTTTCAGGTGATAGCCATGTTCTGAATTATGTCTTGTAAATTGACGGCATGGAAACCCGCCCCTCTAGAAAAATACATATAACATTGCTCACCTATCACACTACATACTCTGTACATATACTCACACACGATCTGTATATAGTGTGGAAATTGCATTTGTGCCTCCCTTTTTTTATCTGTTTATCATATTTTCTATATTCCACTGTATTTTGTTTGCGCTGTAATTCAATCTTGAATTTTGAATCTTGAATTATACAGCATAGGGGATATCAGATCTTGGTTAATGTGATATCAACATCGCTGCAGTACAATCCAGCTCTATTAATAGCAGCATAACAGCATTTGGACCGTGTTGTGTTTTATATCTCTGCAGGACTGAGAGAGACCTCCACACCACCACCTCCAGTCTCTCTGTGACAGAACGATCCTCTCTGACCTCCAGCATGGACTCCAGACAGGGGGATATACCAGGTAAGGATACCTGTGACTTTAAATACAATTCCCCATAGGTGTTATGTGTTGACACAAACTTGTTTTTTACTGTGACCGAACTGTAAGACGACACTCCTCACCTTTCAAGCGTACCTGCATGCATAACACTGTTCAACGAAGCAAGAAGAAAACAATGAAATGAAGCTATACGTAACATAGTTGACCTTACACATTATGTATTTGGATCAAACAATTATAGTCTAGGTATAGATCTTTGGTTTAGGTTAGAAATCACCATTCTTGAATCATGCCCCTCCTGTCCTTCTGATGGTCCTTTGACCTTTGAACCTGCAGCACTGGAGTCAGAAGGGTCCTCTGGCCTGTTTGGTGCAATCGGGATGACCAGGCGCACCTTCAGCTATGACGAGAACCTGGACGCCCCCATGCACTCCCCGCCCTCCGACATGAGTGTCAACATCCTGTGGAAGGATCCCGTCATCCCCAAGAGGAGGTTCAACATCACAGAGGTACTGCTTCCTGTCCTGGTCTTCTTGCGTTGCAGATATGGTCACTGGACACAGGGGGCGGCTGTAGCTCAGTTGGTAGAGCGGGTCGTTCAGTGATCGAAGGGTCGGTGGTTCGAATCCCAGCTCCAACTGTTTTATAAGGACACACACCATGGTTTTATAAGGTGTATCTAACTCTGTGAACTCCATTTACTCTTAGGAATGTGACAGTGGAAATCCTATGGTCCAGCTTAGTCAAATGGAGGTGGCTGCAGCAGCCAAGCCTGCTGTCCCAGTGGTCAAGGCCAAAGCCTGCTCCCTTATGAACACTCTCATGCTCAGTAAGTGGACAAAGATGAAACCTAGACTGTCAACATGACAGCTAACCTTGTATCAGTGTTGTGTATATACAATGGGTCGTTCTGACCAAGCAATCTTATTGTTAAGAGACATTGTACTGTATATTCATATACCACAGAAGAAGCCTCAGTCTTTGAGATATTACTGTGCCACATGATAGGTAGATATTTCTATCCATGTGTGATACCCTTTGTTGAGAGTAGCAGCATCCCCAAAACCCATCTGATACATTGCAAACGTTTTGTGTTGACATTCTCGGATGTTCCCTAGCAACAGTGTTTAACAGACTGTCTGAACATTGCACCAGTGAGTGACGCACTACGTGTTTCTGTGGTCTGTCTGCTGCTGCTGAAGTGCTACGTCTCTTACTTTTCTCGCTGTGCACTATACACACAAAATAAACTGCAAAATGAATGAATGACTCTGTGTTGAACCCTGTAGAGCACACCCAGGAGAGCTTGCAGAGGTTTGAGCACCAGGCAGGGTTGACAGACGAAAGCTACACCCCCCACAAGGGTCTCTCTACGGCGGACATCCACTTCCATCGCCGGGCTGAGGTACCTGTATGTAGCAGGGGACTGGGTGAACCTTCCATCATTATATTCCCCTATAAGACAGGGACATGGCATTGGTGCCATTATACTGTACGATTACCGAAACACAGACTGGGTGGTAAAACGTGTAGTAGTCACACACACAAACCTATTACTGAACGGGCCTACGGGGCCCAAGAGCTCAGGGGGCCCTTTGCATTTCTTGGCACATAGTCAAAAGGCTTAGTCATTCATTCAATAACAGAGCCTCAAAAATTCTGCTGAAAAACTGAAGCAATAGCCTAAACATTCACTTCGAAGACGTCACAAGTAAGAAATCATCATGATACCTGTAGTTTTTAAGTGAGTGTTTATAGTACTTTAGAGGGGCTGAGTACTCCATGCATTATGGGCCCTTCAACTCTTTTGGGAAGAAATACAAAAAGCAGGTCCTCCCCACAGAGTTGAGGTCCCTCGAGTCAAAAATGACAATTTTGATAAATGAAATGGGTGGGGGGCCCGTTACGTGTCTGCGCCCAGGGGGGCTCATCATTTTATAATCCGTCTGTGGTCACACACACGTCTTGCTGGGGTGCATGGCCAACAAATGCTGAACAAGCTGAAGACCATAGTGAGGAGAGAGGATTGTGTTACCTGAGTTCATGTTGAACCAATTGTGTCTGTCATAATACACCTGAGAATATGCTGAAATAGATTTGCTTTGGTTTGGCAAAAAACAGGGGCATCTGTAAACAGTGCAGAAATGGCTTGTGCAGAGTTGCCTGTGTGTGTGTGTGTGTGTGTGTGTGTGTGTGTCTACGTGCGAAAGGTGGGCATTTGTTGTCCTGTGATTGAATGGCTAAGTTAGCCTGCGTTCCAAGTCCAGATGTCTCTCTCCCCACACACCCCCTTTAGAAGCCAATGAGACCACGTAAAAAAAAAGTAGTATATTTGATCTGAATGTTGGGCTAAAAGGCGTATGTTTGGTCTTACTCCGTGACCTCATGGTCAAGGGTCCAGTTTGTGAGGCTGCATTTTTGTTCAAAGTTCGTTGAAACTTTTGTGTTTTTGCCCAAAAGAGAGAGGTAGTTCTTATGTGTGTGATTTTTGCTGCAGCCACCGTCTTTTCTATTTGTTCCTACTATAATTTACGTCAGCGCATAGAACTGGAATGGTATTGACACAGGTAAACAAATTACATAATCCTATTTTTCCATGTTTGTTCTAGATGTGGGTGTAGTGTGTGCGCCATGGTGCAATGAGCCAAGCCTCCCTATTTGACACATTCGACCAATCACAGAGCTCCTAACAAAGGGAACATCCCAAGCCTCCCTATTTGACACATTCGACCAATCACAGAGCTCCTAACAAAGGGAACATCCTCAGGCTATCTTTCTTGTTTCGTACACGTTGTACTCCTCTTTTATTTGTCTCGAAAACTTGAAAAATAACGAAAATGGATAAAACGAGAAAGTGGATTGAACCTGAGAGTCAAAGAAACGTTCTGATGAAAAGGTAAAAAAAATTGAATTCATGGTTAAACTATCGATAACAAAATATTGTTTATGAGCCGTTGGCCTTTAACGTTACCAGGCCAACAGCACAGGCTAGGTTAGCATTAGCCTGTTAGCCTGTTAGCTATTAGCCCGTTAGCTATTAGCCCGTTAGCTATTAGCCCGTTAGCATTAGCCCGTTAGCATTAGCCCGTTAGCATTAGCCCGTTAGCATTAGCCCGTTAGCTATTAGCCTGTTAGCTATTAGCCCGTTAGCATTAGCCCGTTAGCATTAGCCCGTTAGCATTAGCCCGTTAGCATTAGCCCGTACTTGTATTATGACCATGCAGGCCCAGGAATAATTATCCCCTAAATTGTCTAGCCGGGTCGAACTTTAGCACTTGAATTAATAAGGAAATCACCAGCTAGTTTAAAAAATCTTCTCTATCTATATCTAATCAACCGTTATTGCTTTAGCTGCCGTTAGCTAGCCGCTAGCATCCGCACGAGCCCAGAACCTGCCAGCGCGAGCCTGTGTTCCGAAAAACTACACCTCCCAACCGACCCAGCACAATAATGTTATATATTATATCTCTTTTCTGCATGCAAATGGGCAGATTGATACCCGTGCCCATTCAGCAGTAATGAAATTGGGCTGCGAAGAGAAGAATAATGACAGACTAGCACTAAAAGGTGAACTAAAAAGCCTCTATTCCGTCTCCTATTACCATTATTAACACTTATAACCTTGTATTTTTAAACACCACTCAATAAGTCCTCCTCCAAGCCCCTATTCCGTCCCCTATTACCATTATTAACACTTATAACCTTGTATTTGTGTCACAGTCGGCTGTTAGCGTAGCTACTTTGCTAGTTTGGTAGTTTAGCTGTTGATACCCACTAAATGTTGGCTAATTACATAATCTAGAGATCCGTTACTCAGGATTGCGTTCATGATATCATACTGAGTAATGTTATATTCCAGGGCCTTCAATCCGAAAAACGGTCAGTTTTCCTACTGTTTGTGCTTTAACCCACCAGCAGATTCAACACACCACCTGATCCGTCTCTATAAACTACTTTGACCCCTGACCCTGTTTAGAGTTGGTTTTAAAATGCGTTTTGGACCCCAGCAAACACGCAACGTCAGGGAGACGTTCAGATCACGTCTTAATAACGTCCGTGGGTCCTGAACCCCGTGTGTTCGTCTGCTGGACCCCTCAATATTCACACGTCTGGCTTGGACCCCTCTAAGACGTCTGTGGACGTGCAGAACGGGTTCAATATCTGAACGTCTAAAAAAACATTCATTCTGGCTCCTAATTGGATGTCTTTGGACGTCTGAAAAAGACAGAAAAGACATCTAAAAGACGTTTTTTAGACGTGTCTTTGCTCAGTGGGACGACCAGATCACAAGGGAACAGCGAGACACATCATTGTTTACACACATACTGACTGTCTATCATGTTCTATTAATACATACATGATCATGCGACTCCACTGTGCCCAGCTGACCGCTTGTGTTCGTATATAGTGACCATAGTAACTCACTCACTCCTGCCTGCGTGTTACACAGCTGTTCCATGTAAACAAATAATCAATAATCAATAATCAGTCGGTTTGACTTCGAGCAGATTCAAAAAAGTGCGCATGAAACTCTATTATCTATTCTATTAATACATCCATGGCATGAACGCAACCGAAGATTTTTGCAGAACTATGTACATAGTAGGTCTATTCCAACTGTTTCGATTGATTAGACATGTGTTTTTATTTATAATATCAAGTGATGGGAAGCAAAGCCAATTCTGAGGTCAACTCTTACTCAATTGGTCAATCCTTTTATTTTCATCAACCTAAATCTCTCACTTGCAGTAGGGCTGTATATCATCTTGGATTTCGCGATACGATACGCATCACGATACACAGGTCACGATTCGATACGTATCACGATACAGAGGTCACGATACAATACGATACGATACGATACGTATTGCGATACACACATCATTTACTGAAAGATTTTAAGTGTTCAAGACTGAAAACTGAATGGCTCAAATGCACTATATAGATAACTCAAACTCAATGACTGGACAGAGAGCTAGCTAATAAATATTTTACACTTGATATCCATGCTTTTTAAACTGTCAACATTGTAGTATTTATGGTTTTTCAAAATTATTTATATGTATGCTTTTTTAACTTAATATTGTAGAATATGCTTTTTAAACTGGATTTAAAAATTTAAATCAAAAAAAAAAAAAAAAGATTTTTTTTTTTTTTTTTTAATTTTACAGCGCCCGGCTGTATCGATACTCCGGGCTGAAAGATCGATACAGTATCGCGAGACTACGTACCGCGATGCATAGTTGTATCGATACAGTCCTACAGCCCTAACTTGCAGGGGTCATTCAGATTTAGGGGCACCGAATTATGGAATGGTTTTTCCCACCTGGCAAAAAAAAATCTTCCTCTATAAAATGCTTTAAAGGAGGAATGCTTTGGACTTCTGTTTGACCCTTGCTGGTCTGTCAATTATTTACTGTGTGTGTGCGTGCACACGTGCGCATGTGTGTTTATGGGTGCAGATGTGTGTCAGTGAGCGTCGGCGTGCGTATGTGCCTGGGTGGGATAGAAAAAGACAAACGCATGCCTTCTCATGTTTTGCAGACTTGACAACACTGAACATCACATGCCTAACGTCGAGTCCGTTTCCTCCTCTCTCTCTCCGTCTCTGCAGAAGTTGAGAATGCCCAGCGGGGACCATCAGGAGGAAAAGCTTACGTCATCAGCTCAATCCACCCCCTCCATCACCCCCACGGGCACCCCGAGCGGCACCCCCAGCGCCAGCCCCCACGCCTCTCCATCACCCAACCGCAGGTGAGCGCCAGAAACACACCGCCGACAATAACGAGATCCAGGAGACACCGGCTGTTAAGCGCAGTATGCCTTGGTCTATATTGCTTGTCGTATGTCTAGGTTCAGATCAAGGCCTCAAAGGTAGTTTAGTCGATCCTCAAATCGAATTCTAGAAGTCACTTCCTCAGAATGAGTAAACCACTCGTACACTTTAGGACCGCCCGCTACATTTCCAAAGGGGGTTCCCTAGGTTGAAACGGGACGTCTCGTCTGTCCCCCTCTGGTATATAGGAGCTGGTTCAGCCTGAGTCCTGCGCCCTTTCCCGCCACCCCGGAACTGGACAGCGCCAGTCCTGAAGCAGACATGGGAGGAAACGAGGGAGGAGGAGGAGTGGGCGGGGAGAGGTGGAGCTTCTTTGGAACGCGGCCAGTAGTGCAGAAGTCCTCGACAGACCCCGGGTCCGAGACCAGCCCAGGTGAGAACAGAATCAAGCAAAAAACGCTGTATATGCTGTTTAAATAGGGCACAACTGAGAGTGCACATGGAGTTATGTTTTGTTTTCTGAATTATCTTTTGAAATCAGAACTTTAGACTTTTGGTTGCCTCCAGAGACTTGTTGTTCTCATGGTATCATTCTCTCTCTCTCTCTCTCTTTTTCTCTCTCTCTATCGGTCTCTCTCTCTCTCTCTCTCTCTCTCTCTCTCTCTCTCGGTCTCTCTCTCTCTCTCTCTCTCTCTCTCTCTCTCTCTCTGCAGGCTTCACACTGCAGTCTTACTTCGGCCTTCCCAAGTCCACCACCATGGATGCCATTAAGACCCAGGTCGACCTCAAGGTGGACGACCCTGCCAACTTCAAGCCCCCCAAGATCGAGCTAACCCACATCGAGGCCAATAGACCCCTCCCTCGGCCGCACAAACTCAAACCCCGGGACATGAATGTCCTAACGCCCTCTGGTTTCTGATCCCAGACCTACCTTCCCCTCCCCGGGCCGCCGGGCCGCCTCCCTCTCGGGTCAGTAGCAGCCGGTCTACTTCCTGGCCTCCTCCCCTCCTCTGTCTCCTCGGCCTCCCGCTCCTAACACAGAGATGGAGAAGACTAACCCTTCACCCCCGCCCCAACAACGACCTCCCACCCTGGCCTGCTCCACTTCCCCCACCTCCTAGTGAAGCGACCTGTAGACTTCTCTCTCTTTCACTCTAGCGCCCCCCCCCTACCCCATCTCCAGCCCCTTGGTCTGATTAAATCCCGACATGGAGCATTACCAAGCATCACACCTCGAGGGCTCTTCTGATTCTGTTGTCTTCCGTTTGGCCTCTGGATGCTACTTGTCTGCCTGTGGTGGGGTGAGACAGAAGCGGTTCTGAAGTCTCGTAGGGTCCCCCACATTGGAAAGCACATTGTAACCCTCTTCCCCTCTGCCAAAACAATGCATAGCACAGCACACGCCACACACCATCATACCCCAACCCCTCTGTGTGGACAAGCGATCTGGCTGCTTATCTAAGTCAACTGTGTTTTTGTTTATGTGCTTCCAGAATGTTGTTGATTTTGAAGACAATGTGATCTTACTGACATTGTGCCTATAAGCTTTCAGACTGTTTGCATCTGGTTACTCCTTTATTTTATTTTGTATTTGAAAGAAAAATAGTATTACCTAGCTAAACTAGGTTAAGTTAATGGGTTGATGATGAGTGAGTGGCTTTTGATAACCTGGAATGAATTGAGGTGTCTTCAATGGCATTCACATTATTGCTCTGCTTTAAAATAATATTGTTAAATCTGTTTTTTTTGTCATGTAGCCTATGTTTCCATATCATACCACTGTGATGCTACAAGAATATATTGGGAAAAATCCCTAAGGCATTCAAGTGGTCGTTTGAGCTGTTTATTTAGATACCTTTTCACTTGAGCATCAATACCTTGTTTTGCAAAATGTTAATGATTTCCAGTCATTTAATTGCACAAATGATTCTGCTTTTCTCATTGACTTTGACTATAGCTGTAAATAAACTAGCTACTCTGAAGTCTTGTTGTCTGACTTGTTGAGTCTGACTTGTTTATGTATGGAGCAGAACCACTCCAAACACCCAGGGCTCTGTTCTGCTCATGCACATCTCTAAAGGCTATTGGTGAAAATCGAGCACAACACAAAAGGCATACTTGTCAAAGTGTGGAAGTGGAGGTGTGATTTGGAGCAGGTGTGCCTTTCTCAAGCCAATCAGGTGTGCCATAGTATAAAAAAACAGGTGAGAATGGATGAATTAGCATAGAGTTGTAGAGGAAAAGAAGCAAATGCTTTACGCAGGAGGATATCCTTGTATCCTTCCACTTAAAGGACTCAGACTATAACAGGCTAAACTCTGGTATGATGAAACCAAGAATGAGCTGTTTGGCCTGAATGCCAAGCGTCATGTCTGGAGGAAACCAGGCACCGCTCATCACCTGGCCAGAACCATCCCTACACTGCCTCATCACCTGGCCAGAACCATCCCTACACTGCCTCATCACCTGGCCAGAACCATCCCTACACTGCTCATCACCTGGCTAGAACCATCCCTACAGTGAAGCATGGTGGTATCATCACCTGGCCAGAACCATCCCTACACTGCCTCATCACCTGGCTAGAACCATCCCTACACCGCTCATCACCTGGCCAGAACCATGCCTACACTGCTCATCACCTGGCCAGAACCATCCCTACACTGCTCATCAACATGCCAATACCATCCCTACACCGCTCATCACCTGGCCAGTACCATCCCTACACTGCTCATCACCTGGCCAGAACCATCCCTACACTGCTCATCACCTGGCCAGAACCATCCCTACACTGCTCATCACCTGGCCAGAACCATCCCTACACCGCTCATCACCTGGCCAGTACCATCCCTACACTGCTCATCACCTGGCCAGAACCATCCCTACACTGCTCATCACCTGGCCAGAACCATCCCTACACCGCTCATCACCTGGCCAGTACCATCCCTACACCGCTCATCACCTGGCCAGTACCATCCCTACACCGCTCATCACCTGGCCAGAACCATCCCTACAGTGAAGCAAGATGGTGGCAGCAACATGCTGTGGAGATGTTTTTCAGCGGCAGGGACTAGACTAGTCAGGATTGAGGGAAAGATGCACGCAGCAAATGTAGAGAGAGATCCTTGAAAACCTACTCTAGAGGTTCACTTTCCAACAGGACAACAACCCTAAGCACACAGTCAAGATAAAAGTTGCTTCAGGACAAATCTGAGTGTCCTTGAGTGACCCAGCAAGAGCCCGATTGTAGAAAGATCTGGATCTGTGCACCGACGCTCCCCATCCAACCTGATGGAGCTTAAGAGGATCTACAAAGAAGAATGGGATTAACTGCCCAAAAATAGCTGTGCCAAGCTTGTAGCATTGTACTCAAGAAGAGGTTGTATTTGCTGGCAAAGGTGCTTCAACAAAGTATTGAGTTAAGGGTGTGAATACATATATGCACATGTAATAATTGTGTGTTAATTTTTAGCCAGAGTTCAGACTGCCAGAGATGAGGTAGGGTAGCACATTTATTGACCGCAAGATGGCGCCAACGTTCAAACTTGATCTGCAGAACGCGTGACGCTCAATCGTGTTCAACGTGTGTTCTGTGTAGATCAGACATCCTGTAGCTGACGGGATATATGAGCCTAATCAAGCTATGATTTATAAGATGTGGTGTTATCACAGTTTAGATAACACAACGTAACGCAAATAACAACTGCATAAGCAGAGTGTGCGACAGTTTTTTATGATCACAACAAAATACCTACCTTACCTACCTTACCTGTCTGCAACCCACAATGTTTGTAGCCTACAGTGTAAAGTTATTGTAAGGTAGGTTATAACAGTGGGAATCACCCTGGTGTTGATCATCCGGCTGTTTCCTTTAAAAGGGGCAGAATAGACCTACCTTTTAGCTCCCAGGCAGACGAACGCAAGGCAAGGCAAGGCAAGTTTATTTATAGAGCACATTTCAGCCACAGGGCAATTCAAGGTGCTTTACATGAGACATTAAAAAGCATTAAAACAAAAAGCAAGACATTATAGACATTTAAAACAAAAGGCAGGACAAATTAAAAGCATTAAAACAAAAAGCAAGTCATTGCAAGTCAACGCGGCTATTTACAGTCCTGTCAGTCGTGATTGTTGATTGGACTTTGAACATCAAAGTCCTTCCTTGAGAGGTCCATGTTTCACAACTGATCCGGAAGGTACAGTATGCCGATGGCCTGAGGACAAACGCCTCCCCTCCCTCCCTCCCATCACCTGAGGACAAACGCCTCATCTCTCTCCCATCACCTTTGACCTCTGATGGCTTGGAGACTGACCCGTGTAGCTCCGTTGGGAGCCTCCTCGCCCTCCCGCTCCCTCCACTTAGGACTAATGACAGGGCCAGAGAGGAGTTCAGGTCTGGTTCACAGGTGGTTCAGAGACCGACGGAAGACATCAAACACAAGCAGACAAGCAGCGGGGGGTCCGGTGCGTGTTTAGGCTCATACCGAGAGGTGGGAAGGGGTGAACCCAACCCACAGAAAGAGAGAGTGATGTGAGGAGGGAGAGAGTCCCGCAGGATGTGGGACATGTACAGGAAGCGCAAGAAGACTCTCTTTCTTGATTCCTTTCACACCCAACCATGCATTTACCCTTCTTACGTCAGCCCGGCGGGGAGCAGGGGTGAAGAACAATCTGTCTGAAATACTAAACCCACATGACCAGCGGGGGAAGGCAATGAAACGGGGAGGGAAATATATTGAGAGAGAAAGGGGGGGTTATTCCGAGAAGCAAGGGTGGAGTCCCGAGGCTACCATGACACATTATAACCTCTACGACATTACGTCCTGCCTATGCCACACCCCCTTGTCCACATGAGACATTTAGGCCTAGCTCATCCATATATGACGCCATGGCACCACCCAAGCCACGTGATGATGCCGCCCACGAAAACAAAAGCATCTTCACCCAAAGTCTAACAACTTGTCAAAGCAAATTCTTATATTTCAATACGGATTGTAAGATATCGGATACGAAATGGAAGGTAAATGTGAATTCATCCTCAACCCCTTCTAGACTCTTCTCTTGGTCTTGGCTAGAGGGTGGAGGTGAGATAAGACTGGTAATAAACATTTAGTATGCCTAATGACGTAAATCGTGCGTAAGTATGGCTGTATTACAGTAGATCAACATATGGATATCAATGCTGATAGCTCAGATTATGTTTTTGAGTGACGGTTATCATTTACAACATGATGGGAAACTGCCTCACCCCCTATACCCTGTACCTGGCAGCACATTATAACTACACTATATGGATAAAAGTATTTGGACACCAAGAAACTGGATCCGATAATATGTCCATGTCTGTTGGGTCAGAGGACGAGACAATGTGAGTTGTGAAATGGGACATTTAAAGTTTGAATAACATTGTTTAACAATGTTGGTTTTTATCACGTTGGATAAAGAATGAAGCTTCAACCTTATTCACACTGTCCTGGTCAGAACCATAGGTCCAGACCACCTCTATTCACACTGCTGTCCTGGTCAGAACCATAGGTCCAGACCATCTGTATTCACACTACTGTCCTGGTCAGAACCATAGGTCCAGACCATCTCAATTCACACTACTGTCCTGGTCAGAACCATAGGTCCAGACCATCTCTATTCACACTACTGTCCTGGTCAGAACCATAGGTCCAGACCACCTTATTCACACTACTGTCCTGGTCAGAACCATAGGTCCAGACCATCTCTTTTCACATTGCCCTCCCTCACCAGCACAGTTTCAGGATACACCATGTATGCTAGAACTAGGGCGATGCAGAACCAGGCCGACACAGAACTATGAAGCTCAGCTCGGCTGTAGTTTGAAAATGGCATCTTTGTACTGGTTGTGTCCCCCCCCCCCTCTCTCTCTCTGTCCCTTCTTCCTCCCAGAGCGACATCTGTCAGACTGGATGGTGCCCCACTCTGAGCCCCGCCTTATCCCAAACCATGCCCTCAATTGTGTTCCCTGCTCCTCCCTTTGAAGTTACACTGTTGTCTTTCAATTAAAAATGTAATGAAATGAAAAAGAAATGTTCTCCAATGTAACAGGGTCCATAAAATCCACATCACAGGAACAACAAGCCTTATCCCAAACCATGCCCTCACTTGTGTTCCCTGCTCCTCCCTTTGAAGTTACACTCTTGTCTTTCAATTAAAAATGAAATGAAATGAAAAAGAAATGTTCTCCAATGTAACAGGGTCCATAAAATCCACATCACAGGAACAACAAGTGACTAGTCGAGGTTGGGGTCTGATGTGACGTGTGTCAGAGGGTGTGTGTGGTGTTGGGGAGACATGTGGTACAGCGTCTGACTTCATAGCCACATCTGTGTCTGATTCATAGTGTGCTGGCTGGCCCCGGAGTGGCCCCATTACGCCCGGGGAAATGGAGGGGAGCTAAGGGGAATGTGTGTGTGTGTGTGTGTGTGTGTATAAGTGGGCCACATTCTACCTAGAGTATCCATATAACCCAGTTTCAGCCATGCCATGATAAAGCTGTGGCAGGGTCTACCACAGAGAAGCAGAACCCCCCCCAGGCCCCCAGATTTACAGGCCCACCGGCCCCCCAGGGCCAGCACACTACCGGGCCTCACATCAAGCCAGTGACCAGGTTACTATCAACCTCGGATCTGGATGGAATCTCTTCTGACAATTCCAGACATCAAGAGTGAAATCGCCCACCCACTCTGTCATTCTACATTCACAGTGTAATGTGTGATAGTAGTTAATCTCAGGGGGTGGTTACCAGAATCTTTACTGTAATATGCAGCCAGAAAATGAACCTGAGGAAATTGATATTGACCAAGGTACAATTTGATAGGGTAAATATACAAGTAGATACAGATAAACTATTCTGTTTACATAGGGCTATTTATCTATCTTCCTACACAGAAGTATATCAATGATTAACAATGTCAAGATTAAAATGAAGAGTTTGCGGTTTAACACATACACATTCCTGTGAATGCCAGGTGCAATTGCTGAGAAAGATTATCGTGATGATGAGGCACAGCGGCGAAGCTATCTGTCACCTCATCCACTCTGAACGCTGGACAGATCGTTTCAGATCACCATAGTGATTAAGGAAACTTTGATCTCTGAGGTGGAATCTGATTGGATAAAGCAGGGATGGTGAACACATTAGAAACCTGCCAATCCTGTGGAGCGGAATGCAGCCTCAGAGATGGGATCATGGTGATGCTGTTCCATGTACCTGTGGAAAAGCTGGTCTGCATGGTGACTATGTAGGGGGTAGAGAGGCGTGTGACTTGGCCAGACTCATGCACATTCCTCCTCAGTGAGACCGACATGATGCAGTCAGACAGGCCGTGCTAGCACTCACTCTTCTAGAGTACTTCTCTACTATTTCACAGGATTTCTCTCACTCTCCCTGCATCTATCTCCTTTTCTCTTCACAAAGCATTTCATCTTTCATGCCGCTGTGTTTCAGATCTTTCTATTTGTCCATTCTCCCCACCAATACTGGCTGGGCAACATGTGAATGCTTCAAAAGGGGAAGAAGGAAGGAGTTAGGCTCCTGCAGATAGTAAAAGTAGTTTGCATATGGTTTCATCACATTTTAGTAAGAGGCCACTCTATAACAACCAGACTGACACTGTAATAGCCCAGTAGTGTAGACTAAACATTCAGCTTACATAGAATAACACCTTTGATTTGTTGATGTGAGCTAAGCACTTGGCTAGATCACTTTTTGGCCGGCTTGCAATTAGCCTATCTGTTACCCTGGGTTAAAGCTGATTTCAACTGTATGCATATACAGTGTATCCAAGTTTATTTCATTATAATTGTCCTTGTTTGATATAAGATGCAGGCAGTAGTATCCAAGTTTATTTCATTATAATTGTTCTTGTTTGATATAAGATGCAGGCAGTAGTATCCAAGTTTATTTCATTATAATTGTTCTTGTTTGATATAAGATGCAGGCAGTAGTATCCAAGTTTATTTCATGATAATTGTTCTTGTTTGGTATAAGATGCAGGCAGTAGTATCCAAGTTTATTTCATTATAATTGTTCTTGTTTGATAGAAGATGCAGGCAGTAGTATCCAAGTTTATTTCATTATAATTGTTCTTGTTTGATATAAGATGCAGGCAGTAGTATCCAAGTTTATTTCATTATAATTGTTCTTGTTTGATATAAGATGCAGGCAGTAGTATCCAAGTTTATTTCATTATAATTGTTCTTGTTTGATATAAGATGCAGGCAGTAGTATCCAAGGTTATTTCATTATAATTGTTTTATTTATTATTATTTTTCATTATAATTATTGATATAAGATGCAGGCAGTAGTATCCAAGTTTATTTCATTATAATTGTTTTATTTATTATTATTTTTCATTATAATTATTGATATAAGATGCAGGCAGTAGGCTCACAGACAAACAGCTGGAGCCCAAGTAGGGGCGTGGTATCAATGGTTGCCTAGAGACGGGGGCGGAGCCGTCCCTCACGGAAATGGGCTTTAAATAAGTGCGAGTGAAGAGTTTTACAGTAGTACGCTTGGATTTTAACACAGGAACAACTGTACTTACTGGACAACTATCATCCAATATTACAAAGAACAGTATCCATTAAGGAAAACACAAGCAGAGACATGTGTGGTAAGGACGGAGAGATGTTTTATAATGCGTCATGGGCATGTTTGTGTAGTTTATAGCCTAGTTTATAACCGGGGATTCATTTGACAGTTGTCTTCTAGGAAGTTGAGCATTGAGACTTTAGTTTTTAATCTGTCTGTTAAAGTGGGTTGTGTTTTGTCCGACATTGACAAGTAGGTGTCAATGATGTGCGTGTATTTTAGCCCATTTTTCATAACCTAGGGGCAATTTCGCCTACTTCAGGCTTAAGTCAATAACAGCTTATATTAATAGCCTAAAGGGCACACTAAACCCAGATTATTGAACTACGGTGGCTTTTAAAGCGCGTTTCCATTTCTCTGCACTCTGATCTGGGAGTTTGAGTTATTTAACCAGACAAGAGGAAGGGGCCACTGCTGCCCTGCTACGTGTCAGTGTCGCTTGGGCCTGTGACAGGTTTGACAACATTGTACAATGGTATGCAACATACAGTAGGACCTGGGTAAAGGGTGTGCTGGCATAGTCTACCAAATCAACTATGAGATCAACAATATGCAAATTGTAGCCATGCATGGTCGTTGTCTTAACCATTAGGCAGAATTTAGCCTGTACATCTTAAAAGAAGAATCCACTAAAAATAAATATGCCTAAATAAAT
This sequence comes from Borostomias antarcticus, assembly GCF_949987555.1. Classification (NCBI taxonomy): domain Eukaryota; kingdom Metazoa; phylum Chordata; class Actinopteri; order Stomiiformes; family Stomiidae; genus Borostomias; species Borostomias antarcticus. Next base: position 1,375,554 of record NC_140261.1, on the reverse strand, counting down.
ACTGAATGCTGTTCTGAATCGGACTATTCAGCTCCAAAAGGTGCAGTTTTCTGAGCTGGAAAGTGTTCTCTAACCCCTTTTCATAGTGTTCTTGTAGGCTATTGTTGCAAACGAGTTTTTTAGATTGTAGATCCTATTCAAGTCTCCAACGCGTAAAGTTTACCATGGGCAGGTCGAGTGGCAGCCAGGGCGAACACTGTGCGCAATGTGTGCCTCTCAATGGCCACCTGTGTGTCTCTGAAAACCACCATCTCCAAACTGGGAACTTTCCTTCACTGCGCAAAGGCCTACAAACTAGCCCTGGCCTGTAGAGCTTAGTGGGCTATTAGACTTTAACCAGAACCTTGCAATCTATGAGTGGGCTATGGGCTATTAATACTGCACTGGAAATGTAATTAAGGGGTTGTTTATGCATGATGTTAGTGATGTTTATTCATGCTGTTAAAGTAGATTGATGCTGACGAGTAGCCTGGTTTAAGCCTAGACCCTTCCCCTCAGAAGCTATAAATAGCTGATTAATTATTCACAAACTTTAAAAGAGATGATTTTCAGTAATGCCAGTTATACCTGTTTATGTCAGCACACCCATGGCTTATTACATTACATTCATCATTTAGCTGACACTTTTATCCAAAGCTACTTGGTGAATTAGCCCACTACTACTTGTCAGAACTCACAAGTGCATCTCCTTTCAAAAACAAGTGACTAAGAGCATAATCTAGCGCTGAAGACAAAGTCAACACTAGCAAGCTAAAACTAGAGAGGTCCTTAAGAGGGAGGATGCTGCCTGCTAGTACTTCTTGAAGAGGTGAGTTTTGAGCCTGCAGCAAAAGATGGGCAGCTCACATTCTTATTATTCATTACAGTCTTACAGTTAACAGTACTAGTTCTGATACCTGTTAGAGCACAATCACTAAGTAAAACCTATGTCTCTTTTCACTGCCCTTCCATGATAGCTCTCTTCTATACAGTTATAGTGTGTGTGTGCCCCCATGTGCTTGGCTGCTGTAGGTAGTGCTATTACTAATTATCACTAATTTGCCATTTAGTCGTCCCTAATTACCAAATTAAAAATGGTCCTGGTCACTGTCTGGGTGGGACGGGACCCCTGCCTGTACCTGTGTCAAATATGAGTGCTGTCAGGCCAATGGTGTCCAAGGAAAATGGAAATATAAGAGATACTGACAGAAACCAGGAAGGCTGTGGCTCCGGACGTAGAGCGGCTCGTCAGACGATCGTAGGGTCGACGGTTTGAATCCCGGCTCCTCCTATCCACGTGTTGAAGTGTCCTTAGGCAAGACACTGAACCCCAAATTGCTTCCAATGAGCAGGTTAGCACCTTGCATGGCAGCTGCCGCCATTGGTGTGTGAATGTGTGGGTGACTGGATGAATGAGAGGCCCTTGTAAAGCGCTTTGGATAAAAGCGCTAATACCTATAAGTACATTTACCATTTACAGTCCATTTACCATTTTACCATTTGCTCATAATGTGTTCGATATGGGTGTCATGTTACCAAACATAAGAAAAGAAGACTATCAATAAAAGCACACCATGTTATTGGTCTACTGAGTCTGTTTCCCTATCTAGGCTCTCTCTAACTCAGGCCCTTCCGTGTTTGATGCCCCCCCGTTCTCTCTCTCCTCTCAGGGATCTTTGCCTACCTAAATTACCAAGTGCCTCGCACCAGGAAGGAGGTATTTGAGATACTGGTGAAGGGTCTGCAGCGGCTGGAATACAGAGGGTATGATTCAGCAGGTAAGACTCACATGCGCGTACACACACACACACGGGCACGCATGCACGGCCATACATGAGCACGTACTCCACACACACACACACACACACACACACATACGCATGCATGCACCTACTGTATGCACAGTGTGGAGGGGGGGGGTGTAGCTGTTATACTATTGATAGATCTGTATGTTTTTCATATTTATAGCATTTTGGAGGGAGGAAGGAGGATGAATGTTTACCTGACTAATGCCATACTAGATTACAAAGGGATGGGGGAGAGAGAGAGAGAGAGAGAGAGAGAGACTCGAGAACTGGCCAAATGGTCTGATGAGAACACACCCAGAGTTGAGGCCAGGTGCTGTGGTCATCTCTTCAACATTGACGACATGACCTGAAGAGAACAGCAGTGTGTTTTGCATGGAGTAGAATAGTATGTGACTATAGTGACCTCATTTTTAGTCTTGGGCTTTGCTAGTGAAGTATACGTTCTAACAGTTTCTGGGCCAGTCAGAGACCGTGTTCTGACTGCGGTTCTGTCCCTAGTAGAACCTAGTCCCTGATTGGTTCCCTTGGTTGATGTGTGAAAATGAAATACAGGTCACTGGCAAAACAGTCCCCCGAAGCAGCGAACACTAACGTTAACGTTAGTAGAATCAGTCTGGAGCTCAGTCTGGCATTCCCCCTATCTCAAACGATTATGATCAGATTACATTTTAACTGGGCCAGTCAGAGACTGTGTTCTGACTGCTGTTCTGCCCCCAGTAGAACCTAGCTCCTGATTGGTTCCCTTAGTTTGTGTGTGAAAATGAAATACAGGCCACTGGCAAAACAGTCCCCCGAAGCAACGTTAACGCTAGTAGAATATAAACACAGCCATACATGTAGTTATTGCACTCAATAATAACAATTTAACAAGGAAAACAGTAGGCATGGAGTTTCTCGGAGGAAAATACTTTTTCGTCGTTCTTCCGACTAGATTTGGCAAAACGTTTTGTTACACTGAAGTGAGTTAGTCTGTTAAGGCAAGTACTCTCACAATAATGGTTCGAGATAGGGGGAAGGCCAGGCTGATCTGTGGAGAGAAACAGAATGTTAGCTCGCTAGATCAGGACGGTCTCATGTGGCTACTACAGCCCTCCGGCCAACCATACCTTCCACCTCTCAAACATGAAGCATTGCACTGGCATGCCTCCAATATTCCTGAATACATACAGACACACACCCAGACACACACACACACACACACACAAAACAAACACATGCACACGCACACATACACATCTCCATGTTTGTTCGTCCTGCTCAGCAGGATGGAGACATGACTCTAAGAGCTCCTTTCATTATGCCGTTAAACCCCATATGCTGCTCCACTCCACACACGCTCGCACGCACTCACACACACACACACACACACACACACACACACACACACACACACACACACACACACACACACACACACACACACACTCACACACACACACACACACACACACACACACGCCCTCTCATGACTCGTAACACTGTGTGTGTGCTGGTTTATATGCACAGTAATCTTTCCCCCACATGCTTCCATTGCCCTGGCTACTCCTCTCTAAACGACTCACTTCAGGGGACGACATTATCACATATTAGAAGGTCGCAATAACTAGACAATAATTGAGGAATCAATTAAACGCTTCCAGTTTTCATTCAGTTTACTGTGGGTCAAGTCACAACCGGATTCGCTGTTGTTGTGTCAGAGGTATAGAAGCCCTTTATTTTATATTTTTATATATAAAATAATAAATAATAATATATTTTTTTTTTAATATATTTTATTTAATATTTCAGTTGAAGTTCACTCACTGCATCTTGTCCCACAGTTATTTGGAGTCACATCTCAATCAAACTTGATTATTTTTATTTTTTATTTTTTTCAGGCATAGCCGTGGACGGCCCCAGGAAGAGCACAACAGACAAGAATGACAGCTGCATCTGTCTCATCAAGAAGAGAGGGAAGGTCAAGGCCCTGGATGAAGAACTCTACAGTAGGTACCTTTCATTAACTCTGACAGACTGGATGGAGAACTCTACAATAGGTACCTTTCATTAACTCTGACAGACTGACTGCTTGAAAGCTTTCTGGCTGACTGGCCTAGCTACAGTAGCTGGCTGGCCAACTGACTGGATGACTGACTGGCCTAGCTACAGTAGCTGGCTGGCCAACTGACTGGATGACTGACTGACGGGTTGGTTGGCTGGCTGGGTCACGAAAGCCCTTTACACACCACAATGATACTATGTATACATTTCCCTATTTACAAAGACACATGGGGTGGGAGAACTGAATTTTAACTTGATTTAATTGAAAAAGCAAATTTGCAACTGTTATGTTGAATGTTATTGAACAAGCTTTTTGACTAGAATGACTATGAATAACAAACCTGACAAAACAAGTTTCTGAAGTCAAGATGCACGTAACTCAAATACTCGGTCTTTTTTTTTTTTTTTTTTTAAACAAGCCTTACTACTAATTAAATGGATGTCACTTGGAAAACTGTTCCATGCCATCACAGCCCTGTAATAGTGTTTTTCACAGTTTGTTCTAGGTAGTCATCTGCCCTCTGCTGGCCGCTCTGGTAGCATGCGTGTGTATTTGAACAATACAGTATTTTATTGTCTTAAACATGAATTCAGGTGTCGGGGTGTGAATGACCTTATGAAAGAAAACAAGCAAATTGGCTGCACACCTTTTATCCACACTCAGTCATTTAAGTTTCACATGCATTTCAGCCACATTAGCCCCAGATGAGCAGCACAGTCGAGCTACTTTATACTTTACTTTTTGTTCTTTGTTTTGTAACTTCATGAGTAGGCTTTTAGAGGCAGATGGCCGCCACACCCTGAGCAATAATCCAGATGACAGAACCAATGAGCAAACAATTTGATTTCGCAAAGATGATGGAAGAAATGGTGCACATTTTCTCACCACAGCTACTGCTACACCCATTCTGCAAACAATATCAATATGGTCGGACCAAGACAGAGTACTGTCAAGCCAGAGTCCCAATAGCTTGATTTTCTTTACTTGTGGAATAACTTCACCCTCAATGACAAGATTTGACTTAGGATCTTGGGCTAGCTTATGCTTAGAGCCAAATATCATGGTAACCTTTTTTGATGTGTTCAGCACAAGTTTATTTACCTTAATCCTATTGTATATGATGCTAATCTCCTTAGTCAAAACCTGGTTGAGCTCAAAACGTGGGAGCGGCATAATGAAGAGTAGAATCCTCCGTGTACATCGTCAGGGATGCTTCCCTAATAGCAGATGGAAAATCATTTGTGAATATGGAATAAAGGAGCGGGGGCCAAGGCAGCTCCCCTGTGGAACACCGCAGTTTAAATCTACTGTTTGATAGAGCGCCATTAAAATAACATCTCTGTGACCTGGATGACAGGTAGCTCCATTTTCACATCCATGAAAATGTAATTCTGTGTACTACCCTGTTTTAAAAAAAAAAAAATTTAAGTTATGGTGCTGAGGTGTGGTGAAACACCAACAATTTTTTATCTTAACATTATTTCATTAAAGAGGGCATATGACTTTGGCATAGGGGTCAGGTGAGGACGTTACACTGGCGCCTGAAATTCCTAGTCTTTCGCCAGACTGACCTACCTGGTGATGTAACGGCTTCTGTTCACAACACAGCCTTCCCGCCAGTTTCCAGGGAATTTCCTATACTAGGCCTTGACACGGGAAATTTCCTGTGAAATCCTGTTCATACATGCCCCTTAACAGGTCAATTCCCTAGAATTGAACGGGAAAGCTTATATGTGTGAATGGCGTTTAACCGATTGGCTAGCTGGCTAAATATTGATTCCCAACGCCGTGTATTCATGTTATTGATTAGTTATCGCTTTGGTGTTTGGTGATCAGAGAAAGACTGCATGGATCTGGAGGAGGAGCTGGACACACACTTCGGCATCGCACACACACGCTGGGCCACGCACGGAGAGCCCAGCGCCGTCAACAGCCACCCGCACCGCTCCGACAAGGACAACGGTAAATAACACACACACACACGCGCACACACACACACACACACACACACACACACGCTGGGCCACGCATGGAGAGCCCAGCGCCGTCAACAGCCACCCGCACCGATCCGACAAGGACAACGGTAAATAACACACACGCACACACACACACACACACACACACACACACACACACACATTAGGGCTGTGCAATAAAATCAATATAGCAATACATCGTAATATTTTTTTTACACAATACCATATTGATTTTCCATGGTACAGTATCGATACATAATATATTTATAAATATTATATATATAATGACTGAGAGGCTGAATTTCCATGACTTATAATGAACAGAAAAACTGTTGACGAGCAGGAAGGGGATAAATGGGTAACCATAACAATCACTACGGGAAATGCGAACAATACTGCATGGAAAATATTACATTTTGATAAATGGTAAGACTTTCCACATCTGAAATAGACTTTTATATATTTATTTTTTTTCTTATTTTTTTTTGCACAAGGAAAATACACAGAACAAGACAGGGCATAGATACAGCGATAGATACAGTATATAAATAAAATGAAGGATCTAATTCAGTCATTGATCTATAATGAATGTTTTAAAGGTCCTTGTTCCCTCCGCCCTCAGGATCACCTCCAGGGCGGGATGGAGGGGGGGGATGGAGAACATTTTCAGTAAATTCTGTAAATATCGAGCATCGCAATGTATTGCAGTATGTATCGTATCATATAGCAGCGTATGGGGATATAATCATATCGTCACCCATCTATCGCGATATGTACCGTATCGTCAGGTCCTTGCCAACAATACCCAGCCCTAACACGCCATCACATACACGAGACACACGCATGCAACCACACACACACGCACACAAACACACACACAAACACACACATACTTACTCCCCAGTACAAACCGTACACACCCACCTCTTTATTATTGCCCTATTACAAAATATTTCGAAGTGCAGAGGAAGGGTGTGTCGGTCATGTGACTTGGCTTTTGTTTCAGTCAACTTATTTACCACATGTCCCTCCTCCTGGGGTACAGAGGCCGTCTAATGTCATGTCCTCTGGCAGAGACACTCCTCGGCTGCTTTCCCAGACACTGATCAGGCCTCGTCTACAACTATGAGGGCTTTTCAGTAGAGAATCTCCAGGCTGCAGTGTCGGCGTTCTATTGATTTTGTGTTCTGATCGGTGTCATCGCGCTAACACTTCAGTCATTGTTGTGACAGCCGGATACTAGCCCTACCGCCCGAGAGACACCCCCTCAGAGGGCGTGCTCTCGAGAGAACATGTACAAAATCATTTCCATGCCAAGCTAGCAACAGAGTCAACACATGGTGATAAATGACATTAATAATGGGTTGGAACTCTGCTGACTCTTTGATGACATTGTTTCGTTAGTATCCCATTGCCTTCTCTCTCTATTTACTCACTCTTTCTTCTCAGAGTTCGTTGTCGTCCACAATGGCATCATCACCAACTACAAAGAGTTAAAGAAGTACCTGGTAAGCCCCACCTTCCGCAATGTTCTCCTCATTCTCCCAGTGCCTCTGTTCCATACTTCCATTCACTCCCGTATGAGTAAGTGTGGAGGGTTTCAACTATACATACAGTGTTCCTCCTACATCACAGTACAGTAGACAAAAGTACTACATCATACTTCAGTTCTGGGGAGTGTACATTGCACTTGTTCTCCTATTTACTCCTCCTGAATAAGTGACGTTTCCCCATTCAGCGCTGAGCTGTGCGTGTGATGTATAGGAAACCCAGCCTGGTCTAGGCCCCACCCGGAAGGTAAAGATTGTACATGTGCTATGCGTGTAGATATCACCCCTGACTCCGCGTACACTCTTAAGAAAAGGGTGCTACACAGAACCCTTTGCAACAGTAGGAGAACCCTTTGAAAGAGGATCTCTCCCCTCCCTGGCTCGTCCCTGGAGGATCTCTCCCCTCCCTGGCTAGTCTCTCCCCTCCCTGGCTAGTCCCTTAAGGATCTCTCCCCTCCCTGGCTCGTCCCTGGAGGATCTCTCCCCTCCCTGGCTAGTCTCTCCCCTCCCTGGCTAGTCTCTCCCCTCCCTGGCTCGTCCCTGGAGGATCTCTCCCCTCCCTGGCTCGTCCCTGGAGGATCTCTCCCCTCCCTGGCTTGTCTCTCCCCTCCCTGGAGGATCACGTTCCTGACCTCCATACTGTGGTGTTGCATGACAAACTGTCATTCTTCCCTCAGGAAATAGAAACGGAATTGAATTGTTATGGGAGTGATGATGTATCTGGGTGGACAAAATACCAGTGTGATGTCACAAATATCAAATAACTCTACTTCTTGGTTCATGAAAGAAAAATAAAGTAGGCACGGTTATTCGATATCTCCAACATCACATTGGTATTTGGTCCTTCAGGTTTTGCAATTCCATTGACAGCAGGTTAGTGGGACATTGGACAGGAACAACTGGTTCAACCTGGTCCCCCAGTCTGGAGTCAAGTGCCAGAAAACATGCAGAGGGGCGGAGCCAACGCGTTAGCCTATCTTTCAAACCCAGCTGCGTTTGAACATTATTTCATCGGGAGCGTATATTGTGAGCGTATAATTGTGACCGAATGAACTCATTTTGATAATACACTTTGCCGTTTGTGTAATAAGAGCCCCAGTGAAGTGAGAGTGAACATGGAAGAAAGTCAATTAGTGTAAAAGTAAATTGCACCTTGTGTACCAGATAGGACAGCTCTCTGGAGTGCACGACCCCTCCCAGATGGTAGGTCAGGGGTCAGCGAGGAGGGGACCACGCAACGGACAGATTTACCTACTAGGAGTTGTTGAAAGGTATACGAATACCAATCAGCAGGACTAATGATCAATCTAAACAGGACACAGCAAACATACACCGATACCGTGCTCTGACTAACAAAGAATGCCACTGCCTAACGAAGAGGCGGAGCGGGAGAATTTAAATAGCACGCACGCCCCTCTGATAGGGCAACGGATGAACAGGTAGGACGATGCCATTGGAGGACCGGAACCAGTTGGGCAGATAATAGGAGGGCTGCAAACAATGATTGACAGGGGCAGGGAACCAATCCTGGGAGACGAAAGAAAAGGGAGATCAGAAAACACAGGACACAACAGAAGTAAGCCTATAAAAAATAATGTGCAACGTAACAGTTACAGTAGCGATACTTGAAAAGTGAAAATCTACTGTCAGCGACCAATCGGAGGCCAGATCAGCCTCTCAGCACAGCGCACGATCTGCGCGGGCCAATCAGCATCCGACCGGATTTTCATTGGGGTCCACGAATAATTAGTAACCCGGTTTTAAGATGAGCTCCCTCTTCCTCTCCCTCAGATCTCTAAGGGCTACGAGTTTGAGTCAGAGACCGACACGGAGGTCATCCCGAAACTGATCAAATACGTCTACGATAACCGGGAGAGCGACGACGTGTCCTTCTCTACGCTGGTGGAGAGGGTCATTCAGCAGCTGGTGAGTGTGAATCACACGTACGTGCACTCACACACACACGCACACACACAACTATTCACACACGCCGTGAATTCACACGCAAACATTGGCACTCACACGCACACACACACACACACACACACACACACACACAATCATGTTGTTGTGTAGCTTTGTGCCAGCGAGCGAAAAGTTCACCGAGTTTGATTTATATTCTGGTACAGTATGACCCCCCCCTCACCCACTCCTCCTTCTTCCCATCCTCTCTCACTCCTTCCCCTCCTCCTCTCTCACCCCTCCCCTCCTCCTCTCTCACCCCTCCCCCTCCTCCTCTCTCACCCCTCCCCTCCTCGTCTCTCACCCCTTCCCCTCCTCCTCTCTCACCCCTCCCCTCCTCCTCTCTCACCCCTCCCCCTCCTCCTCTCTCACCCCTCCCCCTCCTCGTCTCTCACCCCTCCCCTCCTCCTCTCTCACCCCTCCCCCTCCTCCTCTCTCACCCCTCCCCTCCTCCTCTCTCACCCCTTCCTCTCCTCCTCTCTCACCCCTCCCCTCCTCCTCTCTCACCCCCCCCCCTCCTCCTCTCTCACCCTTCCCCTCCTCCTCTCTCTCCCCTCCCCTCCTCCTCTCTCACCCCTTCCCCTCCTCCTCTCTCACCCCTTCCCCTCCTCCTCTCTCACCCCTCCCCTCCTCCTCTCTCACCCCTTCCCCTCCTCCTCTCTCACCCCTCCCCTCCTCCTCTCTCACCCCTCCCCCTCCTCCTCTCTCACCCCTCCCCCTCCTCCTCTCTCACCCCTCCCCCTCCTCCTCTCTCACCCCTCCCCTCCTCCTCTCTCACCCCTCCCCCTCCTCCTCTCTCACCCCTTCCCCTCCTCCTCTCTCACCCCTTCCCCTCCTCCTCTCTCACCCCTTCCCCTCCTCCTCTCTCACCCCTCCCCTCCTCCTCTCTCACCCCTCCCCCTCCTCCTCTCTCACCCCTCCCCCTCCTCCTCTCTCACCCCTTCCCCTCCTCCTCTCTCACCCCTTCCTCTCCTCCTCTCTCACCCCTCCCCTCCTCCTCTCTCACCCCTCCCCCTCCTCCTCTCTCACCCCTTCCTCTCCTCCTCTCTCACCCCTTCCCCTCCTCCTCTCTCACCCTTTCCTCTCCTGCTCTCTCACCCCTCCCCCTCCTCCTCTCTCACTCCTCCCCCTCCTCCTCTCTCACCCCTCCCCCTCCTCCTCTCTCACTCCTCCCCCTCCTCTGTCCTCTCCCGGGCCCCTCGTGTGACGTGACTCAACTTTCCATCTCATTAAAAGTGTTACTTCATCACAAAACAGTCCCCATGGCAACGTCCCTAAAGCCGCACATCCTCAGTGACGTCATCGTTGCGCTCCGCCTGGCGCACGGGTTCGAGGAACACTCACTGCTTCACGCTCACCCTTTCACACATTCACCGCCCCCCTCAATGTCTCTGCTTCTCTCTTTCTCTGTTCCCTCTCTCTCTCTCTCTCTCTCTCTCTCTCTCTCTCTCTCTTCTCTCTCTCTCTCTCTCTCTCTCTCTCTCTTTCTCTCTCTCTCTCTCTCTCTCTCTCTCTGCTCCCTCATAGTCCTGAATGTGGTGGTGTTGGAGAGGTCTCAGGCCCATCTCTCTCTCTCTCTCTGCTCTGGTTCTGGCTGTGTGAACAGCATGGGGTGTGTGTGTGTGTGTGTGTGTGTGTGGGGGGGGGGGGGGGGGGGGGGGTGAGATAGCCTCTCTCTCTGCGTTTGGACTAATAGGAACCAGACCCACAGAACCTTAACTCCACTTACAACCCCCCCCCCCCCCCCGGACTCCCCCAGTTCAACCATCAACCCCCTCGCCCGGTCCCCCCCCCCCCCCCCCCCCCGTGGACCTCCCCAAACTCTCCCGACTCCCTCTCTCCTCTCTCCCAGCCAGCCTGTCTCCTCCTCCATCCTCCCCCCGGGTGAGAGCGCTGTCAGTGTGTTGCAAACCGAGATGGTGTTATACAATAGGACTCTTATTCCTGTGAACCGCCCCCCCCCCACCACCACCGCGACCATCACCACCACCACCCCACGCGAGGGGGGCCGCACAGGAAACATCTGTCCGAAAGGAGCAGAGAATTATCCACGTTTCTGCTTAAGGTCACTGGGAAGTCTGCTTCTCTGGCTCAGCTTCCTCCCTGCTGTTACTCAACTTTCTCGGCAGCGCAGTTGTCAGAATTTGCGATTGTTGTGTAGCAGCGCTGCTTTTTAAAAAATAACATTTTCGTATTTGTCTCTTGTTTTTCCCAGGAGGGGGCTTTCGCCTTGGTGTTCAAAAGCCGCTTTTTTCCTGGAGAGGCTGTGGCTACCAGGTCAGTATGTCTCTCTCTCTCTCTCACGCACACTCGCACACACACACACACACACACACACGTACACACTATTATGAGAACCATGTGTCCAACGACAGATAAGTCACGCAAACCCCCTTGGGATTGACTCACCCTCTCTCTCTTCCTGCCACACTAAAGCAACTAAACGTACACTTAAACCCCGTTGATCACCAGACTGCACGGCGTGCGTGTGTCTCAACCAGGGGCCTCACGGCGTGCGTGTGTCTCAACCAGGGGCCTCTCGCGTGCGTCACGTATTACTGTACGACTGCGAGGCTAGCGTCCAGCGTTTACGGTAACAGGGTAGGATAGCTGTTTTTATATGTGTTTTTGTGTGTGTGACTGTGTGTGTGTGTGTGGTGTGTGTGCTTAGGGGAGTGGTTTGTGTCCAGGTCCCCTCCCTCCAGACGGGGCCTCTACAGGGCTGGACTGAGGCCGTTGGCCCCCGGCCTGCTTCTCCTTTCTCTCGCTGAATCATTACAGCGTCGGCTTAGAGGGAAAACCCCTGGCCAGCAGCGATCGCTATTAATCACTTTACATCTTCTCATATTCCTCCTGATTCCCCCCCGCCCGCCTCGGCAGACTGGGAAGGAGGGTTGGAGAGGAGCGGGGCGAGAGACAGACACGGGACATCATATGCTAACATGTTACCGTTTGATTTAGAGCATTTTATTCTCAAGTTATATCCGTGTTCACAATTGAATGTTTAGTCACTTCCATTTGTTGCCAGATGAAACATGCGTCCGTGCCAATAAAACACACTGAATTGGTTTT
>NC_140261.1:1345666-1358166 GCF_949987555.1 Borostomias antarcticus | reverse complement strand
GTTAAAAAAACAAAAAAACAATTGCCATCTGAAATGATTTTGATTGGTTTAAATAAATACTGCGTTTTCCCCCCGTTCCAGAATCATAATGGGGGATGCAGCCAGACCTTTCTCCAGCCCCAAACGAATTGTGTAGATCTGTCTGTGCGAGACTAGTCAGTTACTGTAATAACTTGTAACAAGATGTTGATGTTCAGTCAGATGACTCTTCTCTTCCTCATCTAGGTGACAATCATGTTCCCCTCCCTCTGCTGGTTGATTCACAACTCTACTTGAACTTGGGCTGTCAATCAAATCCTTGTCTTTGTTGATTTATCTGTTGATCTGTTGTTACTGGCGATCTGTCGACGGTATTTGTTTACATTGTGCTTTATTTTACTTGAACACCTGCCCTCCACCTCTCCCGTCTTCAATCTGACTTTGTCGGACTATATTCCTAATCCCACGCGTCACACCGATAGCCACTCGCCAGCCGATCCGCTGGACTGTGGAAAGATAATGGGTTGAAGAGTTCAAGTAAAGCACACGTCTTGATTAACCCTTGACCTGTGGATGTGGGCGGGTCCCAGCGCTGTTCTAACCCCCCCTGTCGCCCCCCAGCTCTGTTTAAGGACGGCGTTCAGAAGAACAACCACAACCGCGCCGACTGCTCCGCCACGCTGAACTCTGTGGGCGACGGCAAGGCTGTGGAGTACTACTTCGCCTCCGACGCTAGGTGAGCTGGGAAACCCTCCTGCGTGTGTGTGTGTGTGTGTGTGTGTCAGTAGTATATGACCCAACCCCCCCTCCTCCTCCTCGTCCCCAACAGTGCCATCATCGAGCACACCAACAAGGTGCTGTACCTGGAGGACGATGACATCGCGGCGGTGAAGTGGGGGAAGCTGTCGCTGCATAGGATGAGCCGTCTGGCGGGGGAGGAGCCGCTCAGGGTCATCGAGACCCTGCAGATGGAGCTGCAGCAGATCATGAAAGGTCAGGAGGTCGGGGACCACGAGGGTCTACAGAGCCCCTATGGACAGATGTGGCTCATTACGGTGTGGAATGTGTGGATTCTGGAAGGATTGCGGTAATCCAGAGGTCACTGTTTCACGGGTATATTATGTATTATAGTATAGTAAATTTAGTCAGTAAAATTGCACAACGCCCCGGTTTTTACAGCTGAATATATGGTTAATGGCTGCACAGATGTTTCTTGGGGGGAAACGCTCAACAAATTCATTCCAGACAGTAAATCCAGAGGCTAGAACAAGCACTCCCTCTGCTGGTGTGACTGAATAACTACACCAGTGAGTTGAGACTGATGTTCTCCCTATCTTTCTGTCTCTCTGTCTCTCTCTCTGCCGTCTTTGTCTCTGTCTAGGTAACTTTGAGGCCTTCATGCAGAAGGAGATCTTCGAGCAGCCCGAGTCGGTCGTCAACACCATGAGGGGCAGGATCTTCTTTGACACCAACACAGGTACGGACAGTGATGATGTCATATCCTGTTCCTTCCTGATGCCTAGGATCCTGTTGGCGCCTTCATCAATATTAGCTCAGTTGCAAGCCTAGGGTGTGGTTATTCCTTATTACAAAGAAGTTTTGCTCAACATCCACCTCCGCTGATTGAAGTGCGTACTCAAATATATGTAAAGTCAAGCCGTAAATCTGCACACTCATTCACTTTTTCCATATTTTGATATTTTGATATTTTGATTTGTTACAGCCTTATTTCAAAATGGATAACACTCATGTTTTTCTCATCAATCGACACACAATACCCCATAAAGACAAAGGGAAAAGGTTTTTTAGAAATGTTTGTGAATGTATTAAAAATAAAACACTGAATTCACACCCTTTACTTCTGATTTTAATTCAGCCATGTAGGCCTCCTACTACGAGGAATTTGCCTTGGTGCATAAACATAACGAGGCAGAACAGGGCAACATGTCAACGTGATAGAATACAATATACAATAGCCTCCAGACAGACTCTCCGTCTAGCGCACTAACACACATCCAACTGGAGAATTGAGGTGACCGCAATCACCAATTGATGAAATGGATTGTTGAAAACAAAACACAACACTCATTAATTTACACAAAAATCCCAAATTATTAACACACAATCTAAATATTTTATCGACATCTTCAAGACATAGTGGTGTTGAGGAACATAGTGGTGTTGAGGAACATAGTGGCGTTGAGGAACACAGTGGTGTTGAGGAACATAGTGGTGTTGAGGAACATAGTGGTGTTGAGGAACATAGTGGCATTGAGGAACGTGGCGTTGAGGAACACAGTGGCGTTGAGGAACATAGTGGTGTTGAGGAACATAGTGGTGTTGAGGAACACAGTGGCGTTGAGGAACACAGTGGTGTTGAGGAACATAGTGGTGTTGAGGAACACAGTGGCGTTGAGGAACATAGTGGTGTTGAGGAACATAGTGGTGTTGAGGAACATAGTGGCGTTGAGGAACATAGTGGTGTTGAGGAACATAGTGGTGTTGAGGAACATAGTGGCGTTGAGGAACATAGTGGCGTTGAGGAACATAGTGGTGTTGAGGAACATAGTGGTGTTGAGGAACACAGTGGTGTTGAGGAACATAGTGGTGTTGAGGAACACAGTGGTGTTGAGGAACACAGTGGTGTTGAGGAACACAGTGGTGTTGAGGAACATAGTGGTGTTGAGGAACACAGTGGTGTTGAGGAACACAGTGGTGTTGAGGAACATAGTGGTGTTGAGGAACATAGTGGTGTTGAGGAACACAGTGGTGTTGAGGAACACAGTGGCGTTGAGGAACATAGTGGTGTTGAGGAACATAGTGGCGTTGAGGAACACAGTGGCGTTGAGGAACACAGCGGTGTTGAGGAAGTCAAGGCAGAGGCGGTTCCACCTCAGGCATCTGAGGAACATTTCACTACTTGTTAGACCTGTATGATGTGGTATGTGACAAACAAATCTGACTTTGACTTTGACAAACACACACACACACACACACACACACGCACACACACACACACACACACACACACACGTTTTAACCCTCGTCTCTGTCGTGGGGTCAGTGGTGCTGGGGGGCCTGAAGGACCACCTGAAGGAGATCAAACGCTGCAGACGCCTCATCATGATTGGCTGCGGGACCAGCTTCCACGCCGCCGTGGCGGTGAGTCGTCCAATCAGCATTAAGGTTTAGGATAGTAAAGATAATGATGAGAAGGAAAGGGAGGAGGAGGCAGAGGGAGGGGGAGGAAGAAGAAGGATATTGGTGATGATGATGGTGATGATGATGATGAAGATGTTCTCCCTCCCCATCTCCAGACCAGGCAGATCCTAGAGGAGCTGACGGAGCTTCCTGTCATGGTGGAGCTGGCCAGCGACTTCCTGGACAGGAACACGCCAGTCTTCAGGGACGACGTCTGCTTCTTCATCAGCCAATCAGGTAACGGCACAGATCACACAGGAAGGGATTGAAAAAGCATTTCGGGGAAACTTCTGCTTTACCAACATGATGAAGTATGTCTTATATTCTCTGATTCATTTGGATTCTGGTTCTGGTTCTTTGACTCAGACTCCGACTCTAATGCAGCTCTGATTAGCTCTGATTCAGATTCAGATTTTCACTCTAACTCTGAATCCGATTCAAATTCTAATTTTCTAACTCCGACTCCGACTCTGCTCCCCCAGGCGAGACGGCGGACACCCTGATGGCCCTGCGCTACTGTAAGGAGAGAGGGGCCCTGACCGTGGGCATCACCAACACCGTCGGCAGCTCCATCTCCAGAGACACTGACTGCGGGGTGCACATCAACGCCGGCCCTGAGATAGGCGTGGCCAGCACAAAGGTGAGGCAAGAGAGTAACCCAGGAGCAGATTACAACAGAACACCACGGACCTAGCGGGGCGGCTGCAGCTCAGTCGGTAGAGCGGGTCGTTCAGTGATCGAAGGGTCAGCGGTTCAAATCCCAGCTCCGACTGTCCACATGTCGAAGTGTCCTTGAGCAAGACGCCTAACCCCAAATTGCTCCCAATGAGCAGGTTAGCACCTTGCATGGCAGCTGCCGCCATTGGTGTGTGAATGTGTGTGTGAATGTGTGAATGAGAGGTCATTGTAAAGCGCTTTGAGTGCCGCTAAGGTGGAAAAGCGCTATATAAGTGCCGTCCATTTACCATTTAGTGAACACGCAACACAGTCGTCCCACAGCGTGGAGTTAGAGGGGACAGTGCGTCCCACAGCGTGGAGTTAGAGGGGACAGTGCGTCCCACAGCGTGGAGTTAGAGGGGACAGTGCGTCCCACAGCGTGGAGTTAGAGGACACAGTGCGTCCCACAGCGTGGAGTTAGAGGGGACAGAAGGGGACAGGGTTGCGTAACGTCACATGGTCGGGCACAGGGGGACTGTAGCTGTGGTGACACATGCCTGAGGTGCCCCGACCCAGTTATGTCACACACTAGCCCACTGGGGCTAAGAGTGTGTGTGTGTGTGTGTGTGTGTGTGTTTGTGCTGCGTGCATGTGTGCGTGCATGCATGTGTTTTATTTGTGTCTACGCTTGCATGTGCTTCCGTGTGTGTGTGTGCATGTGTGTATATTTATGTTCACTTGTGTGTATGTGTGTGTGTGTGTGTTTGTGTATTTGTGTGTGTGTGTGTGTGTGTGTGTGTGGTTTCTCCAGGCGTACACCAGTCAGTTTGTGGCGCTCATCATGTTCGGCCTGATGATGAGTGAGGACAGGATCTCCCTGCAGAAGAGGAGGCTGGAGATCATCCATGGACTCAAGATCATGCCAGGTGAGCCACTAAACAAACACACACACACACTAGTACACACACACACACACACACACACACACACACACACACATGCACACACACACGCAAACTCACTACTACTACTGTTTCTCCTGGCCAGTCACATTAAACATTCTCCATCTCTCCCCCTCTCTTCCCTCTCTCTTTCTCCCCCTCCATCTCTCCCCCTCTCTTCCCTCTCTCTTTCTCCCCCTACATCTCTCCCCCTCTCTTCCCTCTCTCTTTCTCCCCCTACATCTCTCTCTCCTCCCCCTCCTCCTCCCTCCTCCATCTCTCTCCCCTCCCCCTCCTCCTCCCTCCTCCATCTCTCTCTCCTCCCCCTCCTCCTCCCTCCTCCCAGACCTGATTAAGAAGGTGCTGTCTCTGGATGACAAGATCAAGACCATAGCAAACGAGCTGTACCAGCAGAGGTCTCTCCTGGTGATGGGCCGAGGCTTCAACTACGCCACCTGCCTGGAGGGGGCGCTGGTGAGCGGAGAGCAGCGATGTAACGCTCCCTGTAGCAATATGTCGTAGTCGAACAAGAGAAAATCCGATGAGAAAAATCCGATGAGATCGACAGTACAAACTTTTTGTCGATTTTCATGATTTTTAATCGAACTTTACTGTTTCCATAAGGCATTATTAATTCGATATAACTTAATTTGCATAAAACGTGTAGATGGAAACATGGCTACTGTTGATTGATTGATTGATTGATTTTTATTTAATTTTAAGACAGGGACAAGGTACTGTAGACATTTACCCTATAGAATAGGGAGAGATGCACTGTACAAGGTTATAGCTAGACAGCTAATTTCCACCCGCAGTCCCTGGGCAAATAAATATACAGTCTTAAAATAGTGGGGCAAATAGTACACAGTGGGAAAGTTACATACATGCTGTAGAAGGAATACAAAAAAAAGTTATGTAGCACAGATTTCACTCATTCCCACATCCCAACCTCCCCAGACCCTTTCTCAAACCCTAGGTACAGCCCCCATACATATGTGCCACACACACACACACACACACACACACACACACACACACACACACACACACACACACACACACACACACACACACACACACACTATCTGTTAAGGGATAAGTCACAGATCTTATTCTGAGGCTAGGAACCTCTTCTCCTGTGTCTCTGTGAGGACGGAGCATCGATTATACCAGCTGACTGATTGATTTACTCGTCCCGTGCCAGAAAATCAAGGAGATCACATACATGCACTCTGAGGGCATCCTGGCGGGCGAGCTGAAGCACGGCCCCCTGGCGCTCATAGACAAGCACATGCCCGTCATCATGATCATCATGAAGGACGCCTGCTACACCAAGTGCCAGAACGCCCTCCAGCAGGTCACCGCCAGATCGGTATGAATACGCACGCGGGAACACAGACAAAACGTGGGACAGACACGCACGCGGAAAGTCACACACACACACACACACACACACACACACACATACAGAGACAGGTAATTGACTGGAAGCATTGAATAATTAATGCAAATTAATTGATTGACTGATCTCTCTGTTTCTCTGTCCCTTTCTCATCCTTTGTCTCTCTCCTTCTCTCTCTCTCCTCCTCCTCTCTCTCTCTCTCTCTCTCTCTCTCTCTCTGTCTCTCCTCCGTCCATCAGGGCCGGCCTATTATCCTGTGTTGCCAGGACGACCCGGAGATCACCCAGAATGCCTATCAGACCATCGAGCTGCCCCAGACGGTGGACTGTCTGCAGGGCATCCTGAGCGTCATCCCCCTGCAGCTCATGTCCTTCCACCTAGCTGTGCTCAGGGGCTTTGACGTACGTCGAAACAAGTGCACCCGATCTAACCTCTCTGTTTACCTGTTGATTTACCTGCCAGTCTCACCTGTCTGTCTGCTTACCTGTCTGTCTGTGTTCTCACCTGTCGTCTGTCTGTCTGTGTGTCTTTCTGTCTGCTCACCTGTCTGTCTGTCTGTGTGTCTGTCTGCTCGCCTGTCTGTCTGTCTGTCTGTTCATCTGTCTATCTGCTCACATGTCTGTCTGCTCAACTGTCTGTCTATTCACCTATCAGTCTGCTCACCTGTGTGTGTGTGTGTCTGTCTGTCTGCTCACCTGTCTGTCTGTCTGTCTGCTCACCTGTCTGTCTGTCTGTCTGCTCACCTGTCTGTCTGTCTGTATTAGTATGTAGTAGATGTGGTGGATCTAGTCTAGTATTAGTAGATCTGGTATTAGTATGTAGTAGATGTGGTAGATCTAGTCTAGTATTAGTAGATCTGGTATTAGTATGTAGTAGATGTGGTGGATCTAGTCTAGTATTAGTAGATCTGGTATTAGTCTGTAGTAGATGTGGTGGATCTAGTGTAGTACTGTTCCTGTGCTCAGGGGATGTGCGGGGGTTTATTAGTATACTAGATGGGGTGGATCTAGTGTAGTATTGTTCCTGTGCTCGGGGGATGTGCGGGGGTTTATTAGTATACTAGATGGGGTGGATCTAGTCTAGTATTGTTCCTGTGCTCAGGGGATGTGCGGGGGTTTAACAGATGTTCCTCCGGTCGCAGGTGGACTGCCCCAGGAACCTGGCCAAGTCTGTCACTGTGGAGTAGACATGGAGGCAGAGGGGAGACCCACACGTCATTGTGCAATTTGTGTGTGTGTGTGTGTGTGTGTGAGAGAGAGAGAGAGCGAGAGACTAGAGGAATGAGTGTAGTATATCATTTTTATAGCAGAGAATGTGAAGTTCTATCGCTACACTGTTGAGGTGGCGCCATCGACAATGAAGCCTTGTGGAGAAGAAGAGAGAGAGGGAAGAAAATCTCCCCAGCCATGTCAGCGTCTGGTAGGCCTACCTCCCAGTGAGAGAGAGAAGCAGATCTCCCCAGCCATGTCAGCGTCTGGTAGGCCTACCTCCCAGTGAGAGAGAGAAGCAGATCTCCCCAGCCATGTCAGCGTCTGGTAGGCCTACCTCCAAGTGAGAGAGCGAAGCAAATCTCCCCAGCCATGTCAGCGTCTGGTAGGCCTACCTCCCAGTGAGAGAGAGTTTGACACCAGCGCCGTAGATATTCCTATATACATCTGTGAGTGCCACTGCAAAGTGTATACTGTGCCTTGTATCGACGTTGAGCAGAACACATACTGTAGCTAGGAACCAGACCTGGGTGAAATAGGCTACTATTTGAAATACTATTCGACTCACTTGCATTTGTTCGTGTGAGTATCACACTCAAATAGTATACTCAAATAATATACTCAAATAGTATACTCAAATAGTATAGTATTTTGACCCTGGTCTGGTGGAACCATGGAGATGTAGAAGTAGCAAGTACATAATGTATTTGTGAGGAATTTGTTCCGATGAAGTGTTTACAGTTGTGCGATAAGGAGGACCAAGTGTGCATTATGAATGTACCGATATCCCAATGGATGCTCATCTCTTCCTGTCATGTGAAATCGGTCCAATATGAGGATTCTTACCATAGTGTTGCATTGTGGGAAGTGTAGGCAAACACCGCAGCCAGAAAATTCTGTATCCTGTCGCTATATCATTAGATTTAAGTCTAGTCTCTGATGTGCATGCATTGCTTTATTGCACACAAACATGTGATCAATGTGCATTGTAGCCCCTTAGATTAGTGGCATTATTTGCAGAACTCCCTGGTTTTCCAAAGTTATTTTTTGATGTTTTTATTGTGTATTTTTACTAAAGGGATTTCAGGAACCTATTCCACTGTCTGTGCGACATTCCAACCTGCTCAAATGTTCTTAAATGATAGTGGTACCGTTAACTAAAAAGCAGAAACTGATTTATTGCAATGATCGTCACCATCTTTGTTTCTTTTATATCCCTTTTCTCTTGTTATGTATTGAAGGTATTTTGGGGCCAAAAAGGTATGAAGGGTATATTGGGGCCAAAAAGACTCCTATGTGAACGTGAGGACATCTCTGTTGCACTTTTTAACTCCATTTGTGCCTTATGATAAACAAGATGGTATCTGCAATGCATAGATAGACAGAGCTTGTTCAGTGAGGAGAAGTATAGATTTAGTCGTGTGGGTAAATAAAGGTGATGTTTTGTGTATTTATCTGATTTTATTTCGGAAGGAAAGAAAGTGGGTGTGATTCATCTCTGCAAATATGATTGTATTTTGTACGGTATGTTTTATAGCAACCAGAGACTATAATCAATTAATTAATAAATAAATAAGGTGAAAATTGTGTTTTTGTGTCTTTAACACATATCACCCCCTCCCTTCTGAACCAAATATGGCGATAAAAGGTGGGGCCATTCAACTGAAACATGTTCAGCACTACACATACATCACACAGTCATAGAGACATGTTCCAAATCTAAACGTTGTTTCCACTCCTTCCCGTTTCTTCGCGCAGTTACGCGCAGTTACGCGCAGTTACGCGCAGTTACGCAGCACAAGTGAACTCAGGAGCCGAACGCATGACATTGCGCGGTTACGTCATCCCTCTGCTCCTCTCCCTCTCTCTCTCCTGCCCCTGGCTTGTTGTGGCTGAGAGCGGTTCTCTCCCCTCCGCCAGCCACCGATCTGGAGTTTGGAATTGGGTGTCGAAGTCGGGAACCAGTATCTATCGTCGTGACAGCTCGGAGAACAGTTCTGCTCCACTTTATTGATCACCGATTGTTGGTGGAGGGAGAGGAGCTGTTGCGCCGTGTTTTTCCATGCATGGGAGTGTCCTGGGAGAAGCGAAAGGAGAAGGTAGGTGTTAGACGAGTCTGCCCGACCCCCGGCTTCCCAGTTCCAGACGATTACCGCATTGCTACCGAGAGAAGTGAGAGAAAGGAGAAAGGAGAGGATCCGGGCCTTTTCCAGTTTAGCGCTACGTAGGGAACCGTGAGTTGGATATGGATACGCGATTATGTGGCGGGCATCACCAACGCGCTCTACGTAGAGTGCGTAAACGTTTAGACAATGCGGTGTCATGAACTGGTGAGGACTTCGCGTGTGTGTGTGTGTGCGCGTGCGTGGGTACGTGCGTGCGTGGTGTGTGTGTGTGTGTGTGTGTGTGTGTGACTGTGCGTGCGTGCGTGCGTGTGTGTGTGACTGTGCGTGCGTGCGTGCGTGCGTGTGTGTGTGTGTGCATGTGTGTGTGTGTGTGTGTGTGTGTGTGTGTGTGTGTGTGTGTGTTCCCACTGATATGAAGGGTAGAAGTAGGCTAGGCGAGATTGCCCCAAAGCCAGAACACAGATCAATGAGACGACCTCACCTTTTCTACCTGGTTGATATGTTAGCTATGCTATGCTAGCTCAGTATTGCTGATTGACCCATGTGGCAGCTGTCATTGAGCTCAGCAGTTTCGGGGCGATGATGGACACCTCTGTATCAAAATAGGTCAGTGGTTTCTGCTTTTAGTCCTACACAGTCAAGCGTTGGAACCAGAAGGCACAAAGTGTCCTCTGAAGAGGTCCCAACAGGTACCCTCCCTGTCCATCATCAAGGGACGTGTCACTAGACCAGTAGGCACTACCCACATGTCCCTAATCTGAGTGTGTGACGTGTGTCTCACAGTGGAGGTGTGAAAGCAGAGGTATTGTAGAAGCGTGAATCCATCTCAGAACACAGCAGGGAAACATGAGGAGGAGGAGGAGAGAGATAGTGAGGGACAGACAGAGGAAGGAGGAGAGAGAGAGAGATAGCGAGGGACAGACAGAGGAAGGAGGAGGAGAGAGATAGCGAGGGAGGAGGAGAGAGAGAGAGAGATAGTGAGGGACAGACAGAGGAAGGAGGAGGAGGAGGAGGAGAGAGAGATAGCGAGGGACAGACAGAGGGAGGAGGAGGAGGAGGAGAGAGAGATAGTGAGGGACAGACAGAGGAAGAAGGAGGAGGAGGAGAGAGAGATAGTGAGGGACAGACAGAGGGAGGAGGAGGAGGAGAGAGATAGCGAGGGACAGACAGAGGAAGGAGGAGGAGGAGAGAGAGAGATAGTGAGGGACAGACAGAGGAAGGAGGAGGAGGAGGAGGAGAGAGATAGCGAGGGACAGACAGAGGAAGGAGGAGGAGAGAGAGAGAGAGAGAGAGATAGCGAGGGAGGAGGAGAGAGAGAGAGATAGCGAGGGACAGACAGAGGAAGGAGGAGGAGAGAGAGAGAGATAGTGAGATAGCGAGGGACAGACAGAGGAAGGAGGAGGAGAGAGAGAGAGAGATAGTGAGGGACAGACAGGAAGGAGGAGAGAGAGAGAGATAGTGAGGGACAGACAGAGGGAGGAGGAGGAGGAGAGAGAGAGATAGTGAGGGACAGACAGAGGAAGGAGGAGGAGAGAGAGAGATAGTGAGGGACAGACAGAGGAAGGAGGAGAGAGAGAGAGATAGTGAGGGACAGACAGAGGAAGGAGGAGGAGGAGAGAGAGAGATAGCGAGGGACAGACAGAGGAAGGAGGAGGAGGAGAGAGAGAGATAGCGAGGGACAGACAGAGGAAGGAGGAGGAGGAGAGAGAGAGATAGCGAGGGACAGACAGAGGAAGGAGGAGGAGGAGGAGAGAGAGAGAGATAGTGAGGGACAGACAGAGGAAGGAGGAGGAGAGAGAGAGATAGTGAGGGACAGACAGAGGAAGGAGGAGGAGAGAGAGAGAGATAGTGAGGGACAGACAGAGGAAGGAGGAGGAGGAGAGAGAGAGAGATAGCGAGGGACAGACAGAGGAAGGAGGAGGAGAGAGAGAGATAGTGAGGGACAGACAGAGGAAGGAGGAGGAGGAGAGAGAGAGATAGAGAGGGACAGACAGAGGAAGGAGGAGGAGAGAGAGAGAGATGGCGAGGGACAGAGGAAGGAGGAGGAGGAGAGAGAGAGAGATAGTGAGGGACAGACAGAGGAAGGAGGAGGAGAGAGAGAGAGAGATAGCGAGGGACAGACAGAGGAAGGATGACCTGGTGAAAAACGTCAGCGGGGGAATGGAGGAGGGCTGGGAAGAGAGGGAGAGAGAGGGAGAGAGAGAGAGAGAGAGAGAGAGAGAGAGAGAGAGGGAAGTGGGATAAGATTAGGCCAGGACGTCGTCAGAGAGCCAGCCGGGCGGGCGGAGGAGGAAGTTATAGATACTGTAGATGAGGAGCGTTCGTTTTTTTTGTCTGAGTCATAGCCGTGCGAACCCACACTCTGCCAGTTTAGTCAGCCTCTCTTCAATAGGACTGTGTGTGTGTGTGTGTGTGTGTGTGTGTGTGTGTGTGTGTGTGTAGGTGGGTGGGTGGGGGGGTAATAACAGTTCCTGTGCATTCACACGATAGAAAGGATGTGTGTGTGTTTGTGTCTGAGTGTGAATGATGTCTGAGTGTGTGGGTGTCTGAGTGTGTGGGTGTCTGAGTGTGTGGGTGTCTGAGTGTGTGGGTGTCTGAGTGTGTGGGTGTCTGAGTGTGTGGGTGTCTGAGTGTGTGGGTGTCTGAGTGTGTGGGTGTCTGAGTGTGTGGGTGTCTGAGTGTGTGGGTGTCTGAGTGTGTGGGTGTCTGTCCGGCCCACATGTGTTGATCATCAGCATATTCAAGCTCGCCTTAACCCTGACCGTCTTCCTCTCCCCTGCCTCTCTCTCCCCAGCCTCTCTCTCTCCCCTGCCTCTCTCTCTCCCCTGCCTCTCTCTCTCCCCAACCTCTCTCTCCCCTGCCTCTCTCTCCCCAACCTCTCTCTCTCCCCTGCCTCTCTCTCCCCAACCTCTCTCTCCCCAGCCTCTCTCTCTCCCCTGCCTCTCTCTCCCCAACCTCTCTCTCTCCCCTGCCTCTCTCTCTCCCC
>NC_140261.1:1336498-1345466 GCF_949987555.1 Borostomias antarcticus | reverse complement strand
TGGTCTAGAGACTGAGATCCCAGGGCGGGGGGCCACATGCACATATAGGCTATAGCCTGCATACATAGGCGGGATATAGGCTAGCCTACAGTTAAGTTAATGTATGTGTTCTGTGTCTGGGACTGTAGGCGAGGAAAATGTGTGTTATCTCTTGCCTCTGTAGGCTAATCATTAATAGCGTGGGAGTGGGGATAGCCTAACCCTAACCCTAGCACACACAGAAGTTAAAGTGTGTTGTTCCCATTGTAGGCATAGGCCTATGTTCTGAACATGCGTAAACATTTTGTTTTGGTTTGCATAATTGATGATTTTTGTAAAGGGATTTTTGAGTGACGTCTGAGTAGATCAGCGATTAAATCTATTCTTTGTGTGTCCTAAACATACACAATGACTAACAATGACTAAGCTAGGTGCTTACTGTGGAGGGGTAAGCCTATAATTTAAACGATATAAACGTAATTATTAACTAACTTACAATCAACATTTCAACCTTGAGACGTAGCCGTTCCCTATGGCATCTAACCGAAACATAGCCTGCAGCAGGGAACTAGCCTAGCATTCAGTATCTGTACAGCCTGTCGGATGTCATTTGCACATACCAGCGTGGTGTTTATAAGGTATGGCGCTAGCAAGGCATGCTGGGAGCACAGAGGAGAAACCTGCTGACACTCTATCTGGCCATTGTGGTTGTGACACCTAATTCATTCTCTGCTCCTGTTCACCCCCCCCCCCCCCCACACACACCATCCTCTCTGCCCCCCCCCACATCCAGCCCGCTCTTCCCTCACCCCAGGAATACACACACACACAGACACACACAACACACACACACACACACACACACACACACACACACACACACACACACACACACACCTCTCTGTTGACCTACGGCGATCAGTGTTTGCTCCGGGTAGTGCTGTGTACCCAGTGGGCTGAGGAGCAAACGTCTCTTCTCTACAGCTCTAGAGAGAAGGCTTAGAGGCTCGAGAGAAGGGTTTGAGGCTCTAGAGAGAAGGGTTAGAGGCTCTAGAGAGAAGGGTTAGAGGCTGCTCAGCTCTAGAGAGAAGGGTTAGAGGCTCTAGAGAGATGGCTTAGAGGCTGCTCAGCTCTAGAGAGAAGGCTTAGAGGCTCTAGAGAGAAGGGTTAGAGGCTGCTCAGCTCTAGAGAGAAGGGTAAGAGGCTCTAGAGAGAAGGGTTAGAGGCTTAGAGGCTCTAGAGAGAAGGCTTAGAGGCTCTAGAGAGAAGGCTTAGAGGCTCTAGAGAGAAGGGTTAGAGGCTCTAGAGAGAAGGCTTAGAGGCTCTAGAGAGAAGGGTTAGAGGCTCTAGAGAGAAGGGTTAGAGGCTCTAGAGAGAAGGCTTAGAGGCTCTAGAGAGAAGGGTTCGAGGCTCTAGAGAGAAGGCTTAGAGGCTCTAGAGAGAAGGGTTAGAGGCTCTAGAGAGAAGGGTTCGAGGCTGCTCAGCTCTAGAGAGAAGGGTTAGAGGCTCTAGAGAGAAGGGTTAGAGGCTCTAGAGAGAAGGGTTAGAGGCTTAGAGGCTCTAGAGAGAAGGCTTAGAGACTCTAGAAAGAAGGGTTTAGAGGCTCTAGAGAGAAGGGTTAGAGGCTGCTCAGCTCTAGAGAGAAGGGTTAGAGGCTCTAGAGAGAAGGTTTAGAGGCTCTAGAGAGAAGGGTTAGAGGCTTAGAGGCTCTAGAGAGAAGGCTTAGAGGCTTCTCTACAGCTGAGGGAGGAAGGAGAAGAAATATGCGGCTGCTTCCGCGGCTCGTCATCGCTGGCGTTCATTCCCCGTTACCTGGGGCTTTTCATAGCACACTGAGACAGTACTCTCAACACACTGCTTCACTACAAACATGACTAACATACAAGCAGGATTAATGCTATCTGTTAGCCTGGCTCCCAGCTGTCTCTCTGGTCTTGATGATGCAGTGAAGTGCTGACCCAGCAAACACGCAACGTCAGGGAGACGTTCAGATCATTTCTTAACAACGTCCGTCGGTCCAGAACCCCATTTGTACGTCTGCTGGACCCCTCAATATTCACACGTCTGGCTTGGACCCCTCTAAGACGTCTGTGGACGTGCAAAACGGGTTCAATATCTGAACGTAAAAAAAACCCATTCATTCTGGCTCCTAATTGGATGTCTCTTGGACGTCCGAAAAAGACAAAAAAGACATCTAAAAGACGTCTTTTAGACGTGTCTTTGCTCAGTGGGGAAGTGAAAGCACAAATCTCACCGAAGCCCAGTGTGTCCAACGCGCCCGCAGGTATGTTAGCCCTCAGTCAGCTAAATGTTCTCCAATCCAGGCCAAGTCCCAAGAGACCAACAGGTGTGTGAATAACAAGGGCATCGTTTAGCTGTGACGGGCGCTGACGGAGAGTGCCTGCTGGGGTCATTCTGGGTAGTGTGTGTGTGTGTGTGTGTGTGTGTGTGTGTGAGTACCAGGGTCTATCTGTCTCTCCCCTTTCTTTGGAGGTAAACACAGGTTGGTGCTGTTAGTCAGCCTGGCTTGACAGTTTTATCACCTCCATCTTGGTTTGTGTGTCCATGTGTGTATCTGTGAGTGTGTGTGTGACTGAGAAACTCGACGGGCCGTACTGTTGATCAAACATTCCCGTGCGCTGCAGTCGTGACACTGTTCCTAATTCATCCGGGACCCAGCACTCGAACCCGAGGCCACAAAACATACCAGTGTGAACTGTTAGTACAAGACGTTCTAGCTTCTGCCTTGAACAACAACCTTTCCCTGCTGGTTGTTTGACATACTCTGAATAGCTCATGTCAGATAGCCTATCATAGAATGTATCAAGAAGAAGAAGAAGAAGTAGAAGAAGAAGAAGAAGAAGAAGGTCATCTCCCTGCCCAAAACCAAACCCCCCTCCCATTAGCGAAATACGTCCCATCTCACTCACCTCTCTACTCGGCAAAGTAGCTGAGAGTTTTATCTCCCAGTGGGCGTTAACGAAGAAGAAGAAGAAGAAGAAGAAGAAGTAGAAGAAGAAGAAGAAGAAGAAGAAGAAGAAGAACAACAACAACAACAGCAACAACAACAGCAACAGTTCCAGCCAAGGAGAGAGACCGTCAGTGATATTGTCATGGGGAATTGGACCAGCGTGACCGTTAGCCGAATGGAGAACAGAGAGATGGAACAAGACAGGTCCACGGCCTGCTTACTACACGACAGCTCTGCACATGGCCTCTGTTCTGCTTCAAGTGTCTGTGTGTGTGTGTGTGTGTGTGTGTGTCTGTGTGTGTGTGTGTGTGTGTGTGTGTGTGTGTGGCTACAGATCCAGAACCCCACTGATGACTGTTGTTATCCCAGTGATGGGGTGAGGGCCAGAGCAACAGTTCAGCTGTGGAATTAGGATGTCATTCTGTAGATGCTTTTCTTTCCCTAGAGAGAGAGAGAGAGAGAGAGAGAGAGAGGGAGGGAGAGAGAGAGAGAGGGAGGGAGAGAAAGAGCAAGGGAAGAGAGTGGAGAGGGAGAAGGGGCTATAGAGACAGAGAGGGAAGAGAGAGGGGGGGGGGGAGAGAGAGAGACAGAGAGGGAGGGAGATCGAGATAAAGAGAGAGAGGAAAGAGGGACAGAGAGAGAGAGGAGAGAAAGCAGCCATTGTGATCTACTGAGGAGGGGAAGATGGAAGGGAGAGCGCGTCGCAGCAGGGCGGCTAATTACCTCACGACACGAGGTGGACGCCATGGCGACGCTCTGCTCCGCTGTCTGTGTGGAGAAATTATGGGCTGTTATAGAGCCATGCTGTCTCTCTGTCTGTCTGCCTGTCTGTCTGTCTGTCTGTCTGTCTGCCTGCCTGTCTGTCTGTCTGTCTGTCTGTCTGTCTGTCTGTCTGTCTGTCTGTCTGTCTGCCTCTCTGTCTGTCTGTCTGTCTGTCTGCCTCTCTGTCTGCCTGTCTGTCTGCCTGCCTGCCTGTCTGTCTGTCTGTCTGTCTGTCTGTCTGTCTGTCTCTCTGTCTGCCTCTCTGTCTGTCTGTCTGTCTGTCTGTCTGTCTGTCTGTCTGTCTGTCTGTCTGCCTCTCTGTCTGCCTCTCTGTCTGTCTGTCTGTCTCTATCAGCATGTAGCATTAGCATCACGTCATTAGCATCTAGACAGCCTTGATTTATGCTGTGATATTAGACTAGCCTAGCTCGCCATCAGTCGTAGCCGATGTTAAGAGGTCATCTTGGAATTGAATGAGACCAACGTGATGAACGGCACATCGAACCAGTAGGCCTTTTATATCAGTAGCAGGACGGATTCTTAAGAGCTATAAATTAGCTTTATTAAAAGCTCGGCAGGATCGCTGTTTCCTTGTCCCTTCTTCTCTCAATTGTCGTTAATTAGTCGGTCCCTTCTTTCTTTTTTCTTCCGCAACCTTCTTTTTTTCTGTTTGTGTCAGATGACAATTCTTCAGAAGAGGCTTGAATCAGACAGAACAACATCTACTGGGAGCTGAGACTGAAACCCTCCTCTTTTCTCCCACAGCTCTCTCTCCTCTCCTCTCCTCTCCTCTCCTCTCCTCTCCTCTCCTCTCCTCTCCTCTCCTCTCCTCTCCTCTCCTCTCCTCTCCCCTCCTCTCCTCTCCTCTCCTCTCCTCTCTCCTCTCCTCTCCTCTCCTCTCCTCTCTCACCTCCCTCTCGCCTCCTCTTCTCTCCTCTCCTCTGCCCTCCTCTCCTCTATCACCTCCTCTCGCCTCCTCTTCTCTCCTCACCCCACCTCTCCTCTCTCCAAGGCACCGTTGCATCACAAGGAAGTTATGAATCGGAATATTATGAATAATGGATGAGTTTTAAGGTAATTTGACCCCCATGTGACTGACAGATTGAGGGCAGGAAGAGATCAGGCCACGCCCACCAATGAAACACCCTCAGCTCAGCTACTGAACGATCACTTAAAGGACAATGCTCGTTTTTGACAACCTGGACCTTATTTACGACATATTATAAGACGTTTGACTCACCGAGATCACTTTGGTGTAGTTCGGAGGCCTGTAGAAGAAATTTAAAATCCAGCGCGAGCCAGTATATCCATGTAATGGCGGTGGTGGGGGCAACGAGAATGCAGCTTCTAAAAATCTATTTTCTGCCGCGAACGGTTGTTTTCATCAATCAGATTGGATGAATCGACAGTTGAGATTCCTCAACGCGAGCCATTGTTGTGGTTTTCAAATACGGGGTCTTTAGCCTCTGTAATATGATCTTTACACGCCTTTCCCCACTTGCCCCAGCACGCATGCGCACAGGCCAGCGCGCAGACTGGCTATTCTCCGGCTCACATTCTCTGCGCTACGATCGTTGGTGCCGAGAATATTGTCGTCGTCATTCGTCAGCAACAATCCGATCGTAGCGCAGAGAATGTCTCGCGCTGGATTTTAAATTTCTTCTACCGGCCTCCGAACTACACCAAAGTGATCTCGGTGAGTCAAACGTCTTATAATATGTCGTAAATAAGGTCCAGGTTGTCAAAAACGAGCATTGCCCTTTAAGTAGCATGATGGGTGTCCAGCACTCATCTACTCATTATATACACTGCTCACCTTCTCGTTCCACCCAGGAGATATCAGAAGCACCCCGCTCGGAAAACCTAACACATCCAGGGGTCTATTGTTTTTGGCATAAACCATTTCTGAAATCTTGTGATAATTGAGAAGAGACGCAGAGGCCTTAGTCTGCCGCCCGGAGACAAGCCGGGGGGGGCGTGGGGTCGGGGCCCCCAGACGACGGTACGGCGCGCCGCGTATCCTGATTCCATCTAAATGTAAATGATAGTGTGGGGAGAGTGTGTGTGTGTTTGTGTGATCAGAGAATTTGCGACAGCGTGTGCGTGTGTGTGTATTACGGGGTAATGCGTGTGTGTGTGTGTGTGTGTGTGTGTGAGAAGCATGGAGGATGGTCTGTTGGAAAGTGTGTCGACTCTCTTGCAATTCAAACCCTGTCTTGTCCTTGCTTACCCTTTCTCTCACACAGTCTCTCTGTCTCAGCCTCTTACCACCCCCTCTCTCTGTCTCCCTCTCTCTTTCTCCCTCTCTCTTTCTCCCTCTCTCTCCCTCTCTCTCTTTCACCCTCTCTCTCTCCCCCTCTCTCTTTCACCCTCTCTCTCTCCCTCTCTCTCTCTCCCCCTCTCTCTTTCACCCTCTCTCTCTCTCCCTCTCTCTCTCTCCCCCTCTCTTTCATCCTCTCTCTCTCCCCCTCTCTCTCTCTCCCTCTCTCTCTTTCTCCTCCTCTCTCTCTCTTTCACCCTCTCTCTCTCCCCCTCTCTCTTTCTCCTCCTCTCTCTCTCTTTCACCCTCTCTCTCTCCCCCTCTCTCTTTCTCCTCCTCTATCTCTCTTTCTCCTCCTCTCTATCTCTCTCCCCCTCTCTCTCTCCTCCTCTATCTCTCTCTCCCCCTCTCTCTCTCTCCCCCTCTCTCTTTCTCCCCCTCTCTTTCTCTCTCCCCCTCTCTCTCTCCTCCTCTATCTCTCTCTCCCCCTCTCTCTCTCAAACAACTCGCTCAGGAATGAGGCCCACTGGTTGGCTGGTCACACACACACACACACACACACACACACACACACACACACACACACTTACACACACACACACTTGTGTTTATTTGATGAAAGATAAATCCCGAAGAGGTTTATGTGAGGATTGATGAGGCTGATGCTAGTGGGAGCAGGTGTCCGGGTGTCGCCCTGGCCTTGCTATCAGACACACACACACACACACACACACACACACACACACACACACACACACACACACACACACACACACACACACACACACTTCAATGGGGATTTAGAGAGTGTGTGTATGACAGTGTGGATATCAGAGCCACACACACACACACACACACACACACACACACACACACACACACACACACACACACACACACACGGAAACACCTGACTCTCATGGTCAGGGCCTGGCCCTGGGGTGGGGTTCTGGGTGGGGTGCTGGAATGTCTCCGTGGTAACTAGATAGTGTGTGTGTGGGTTTCAGAGTGTGTGCATTGCATGCATGTGTTTTAGCGAGACACACAATGCGCTCATTTGTTTTTTTAGATTCCACCCTGCCTACACACACACGCACACACACACACACACACACACACACGCCACATACCTCGGCGGACGGCTTGTCCGAAGGCTCACTGTGTGACATATGTTTGGTATTTTTCACTCACTCAGTCGGTGTTGCTGTTCCCTTCTCGCTACACATCTTGGCAGAGCCGGCGTTGGCTGAGCTGCCTCTTCTCGCCGTGCATCATGCTTGGACGCCTATAGACTTGTGGGGTCCTGCCGGGGACTGCGGAATACGGTGGGGGCAGAGGGCCAAAATGGCTCGGGTGCCAGGAGCTCTTCCAGGGAGGGCAGGCTGTAGCAGAGCCATCTGTAGATCCTGCTTCCTGGATGGAGGGACCAGGATGTGGGGTGTGTTGAGAAGAGCGGGAGAGAGAGGGAAGAGAGGGAGGTAGAGAAGGCGGTGGGGGGGGAGGGGAGGAGGGAGAGAGAAGGGGGGAGAGAGGGAAGAGAGAGGTAGAGAACGGGGTGAGGGGGGGGGACGGAGGGGGTAGGAGGAGGGAGAGAAGGGGAGAGAGAGGGAAGAGAGAGGTAGAGAACGGGGTGAAGTGGGGAGGGGGTAGGAGGAGGCAGAGAAGGGGGGAGAGAGAGAACAGGGAGAGGGGGGGAAGAGAGAGAGAGAGGGGAGGAGAGACAGAAGGCGATGGCGAGAGAGAGGGAGAGAGGGAACGGCTCAGTGGACTGTGAAGGAGGGAGAGGTCCTGGGTGTCAGAGAAAGGTTTTATTTTCTGGGTGAATCATTTGCTCACGTCGTGCGGACAGGAACAGTCCTCCACTCAGAGGTGCTCAAATAAAGCAGGCAGAATAATAATAGAATAATAATAATAAGTCTGCAGCTTTCGAGATGAATTGTTAATGGAGAGAGGAGCTCGTTTCAGGCCTAAAAATAAACACAGTCATCAGGAGCAGAAATGTGCTAATGGGGTGAAGAAGGGAGTGTGAGAATAGAAGAAGAGTGTAAAAGGATGGAAGTGGCTCCGAGAGGAGGGAGCTGGAGAACTGGAGAAGGTAGGGTGAGGAAGCACACACACACACATACACACACACACGCACACACACACACAAACACACACACACGCACGCACACACGCACACACACACACACACACACACATACACGCACACACGCACACACACACACACACACACACACACACACACATACACGCACACACACACACACATAAAGATCTCCTGGACCAACCTACCAACTTCAGGCCTGGTCGCCAGCTCAGATCTGACAACCAGATGACCCTGAAAGTCCCACGGTCAAAACTTGTCACAAAGGGAGACCGTGCATTCTCTGTGATGGCACCTGGGCTATGGAACAAGCTTCCTCTGAACATCAAGTCCGCCACCACCCTTGACTCTTTTAGAGCACAGCTTCAAACTCACCTCTTTGTCACAGACGATCTATAATTTATGTCCTTGTCTTGTGTCTTAAATGTAGTTTCATTTTGTGTCTCTGCAGTCCATTGTTTTGTTTGTCTCTCTTTGTACCCGGGCTGTGCCCCGGGCTGATGTAACAGTTGGTTGGGGGGCGCATTATAAATAAAAATAACATAACATAACATAACATAACATACACACACACGCACACACACAAACACACACACATACACGCACACACACACAAACACACACACGCGCACGCTGGGAAATGTAGCTCTGTCGGCAAGTTGTTGAGCGGGGGGGGGGGCAACCACCATTGGGATACGTCCCAATAAAAGGTAGAAGAAAGCTATACTACTCAGGCGATGGATCCTCCTCCTCCTCCCTCTCTTTCCTTCCTCCTCCTCCTCCTCCTCCTCCCTCTCCTTCCTCCTCCTCCTCCCTCTCCTTCCTCCTCCTCCTCCTCCTCCTCCCTCTCCTTCCTCCTCCTCCTCCTCCTCCTCCCTCTCCTTCCTCC
>NC_140261.1:1253998-1328998 GCF_949987555.1 Borostomias antarcticus | reverse complement strand
CTAGCGTGACCTTACCCCTATCCATCCAACGTTACTTACAAGTGTGTGTGTGTGTGTGTGTGTGTGTCCAGCAGCCCTGCTTCAGTGACCAGAAGAAGAAGACGACTAACCTTGAGGCCTATGTCAGATGGTTCAACAGGCTGTGTTACCTGGTAGCTACAGAGATCTGCATGGTAACTACAGTTCATACAGACTTGACCAGGGGTGCGTTCAAATTCAGCGAACGTTTGCGAACGTTAGCGAACTATTTTCCGTTAGCTTTGCGTTCGCCGCAAACGCTTGCTAACAGAAGCTAACAGTCTGGAGAGGTAGTTCGCCAGTAACGGAACGAGGATCACAATGGACCCTGGCTTACTGGAGATGTGCTCCCAGATGGGGATTGTACCGTTTATGCGAACTATTTGGAACGTTCATTAAAAGGCGTTCAAATGTGACCGTTTGGAGAAAACATGTTTGCGGCGAACGTTCGCCTCCGTTAGCTGAATTTGAACGCAGCCCTGATGTATAAGACTACTACCACTACAATATCCTGAATAAAACAAACGCAAATTTACAATACATGTAGCTGCTACCTGCCCACATCTGTAGGGTCCGCGCCTGCATGGGGTGGGGAAGTCTTTATGGACCAAAACAACATTTTTGTGGACCAACCAACTGACAGAGTGAGCTATAGAGCTACTGGTCGCAGCAAAACAAACAAAAAAAAGACAATACCCTGAGTCCTTTTTTCTCTATGTAAAAATTCTGAAATACTGACATTGTATAATGCATCCATTCTCCTGATATGACACCAGTTTGATTGTGATTCTTAAATGGCTCAATACTGCCCTCTGGTGACATGGTACTATTACTACGCATCTTCTTAATTTCAGTACTAGGTATGCAACATTATAAGGTTCACAATCTGGATATTTAGTATCCGTAGTCTAGCAATCTATCAAATTAATCCTCATCTACTTATTCCATCCAATCATGGATGATAGGCGGTGCAATTAATACAATTCAAGTATACAGTTGTACAGAGTCAAATGTTATTGTATATTGTATAGAAAAGGTGTTCAATTAACAAGCTTTACTGATGGGATACTGTATCTGTGCTGTACTGTGTGTGCAGCCAGCCAAGAAGAAGCAGAGAGCCCAAGTGATCGAGTTTTTCATCGACGTGGCGAGAGAATGCTTCAACATCGGCAATTTCAACTCCCTCATGGCCATCATCTGTGAGTAGTGGCCCAGACCGCCACCTGACGAAGACCCACACGGGTCCAAACGTTGTCACCTTTTACCCAATAAATAGCCCTGTGGAGCAGCTGTGTGCGGACCTCAACCTTACTCTATCAGATGTCATTTTGTCCTGCACCAGCGTGGTGGATGTGCTTGGCATACATTTTATTGTATTTCATAGAATGACTGTTAAACAACTTAGATTGAGCTGTAATGTCCATCGTCTATGAGTAGCTTGTGATTCTACAGACACGCCCTTGTTGATATAACTGTATACCTCGGTGCTGTTCCACTTTTGAAGATTTGACTGCTTAGGAAAATCATTCCAGATAACATGGCCTCCTTCTCTGTCTCTCTCTGCTGTAGCTAGGATAACCCTCCTTCTATGTCTCTCTGCTGTAGCTGGGATAACCCTCCTTCTATGTCTCTCTCTGCTGTAGCTGGGATAACCCTC
Source organism: Borostomias antarcticus (assembly GCF_949987555.1). NCBI lineage: Eukaryota > Metazoa > Chordata > Actinopteri > Stomiiformes > Stomiidae > Borostomias > Borostomias antarcticus. The sequence goes on along the minus strand of NC_140261.1, from coordinate 1,327,323 downwards.
CTTCTATGTCTCTCTGCTGGGATAACCCTCCTTCTATGTCTCTCTCTGCTGGGATAACCCTCCTTCTATGTCTCTCTCTGATAACCCTCCTTCTATGTCTCTCTCTGCTGGGATAACCCTCCTTCTATGTCTCTCTCTGCTAGGATAACCCTCCTTCTATGTCTCTCTCTGCTAGGATAACCCTCCTTCTATGTCTCTCTCTGCTAGGATAACCCTCCTTCTATGTCTCTCTCTGCTAGGATAACCCTCCTTCTATGTCTCTCTCTGCTGGGATAACCCTCCTTCTATGTCTCTCTCTGCTGGGATAACCCTCCTTCTATGTCTCTCTCTGCTAGGATAACCCTCCTTCTCTGTCTCTCTCTGCTAGGATAACCCTCCTTCTATGTCTCTCTCTGCTGGGATAACCCTCCTTCTATGTCTCTCTCTGCTGGGATAACCCTCCTTCTATGTCTCTCTAACCCTCCTTCTATGTCTCTCTCTGCTGGGATAACCCTCCTTCTATGTCTCTCTCTGCTAGGATAACCCTCCTTCTATGTCTCTCTCTGCTAGGATAACCCTCCTTCTATGTCTCTCTAACCCTCCTTCTATGTCTCTCTCTGCTGGGATAACCCTCCTTCTACGTCTCTCTCTGCTGGGATAACCCTCCTTCTCTGTCTCTCTCTGCTGGGATAACCCTCCTTCTATGTCTCTCTCTGCTGGGATAACCCTCCTTCTCTGTCTCTCTCTGCTAGGATAACCCTCCTTCTATGTCTCTCTCTAGGATAACCCTCCTTCTACGTCTCTCTCTGCTGGGATAACCCTCCTTCTCTGTCTCTCTGCTGTAGCTAGGATAACCCTCCTTCTCTGTCTCTCTCTGCTAGGATAACCCTCCTTCTATGTCTCTCTCTGCTAGGATAACCCTCCTTCTATGTCTCTCTCTGCTGTAGCTGGGATAACCCTCCTTCTATGTCTCTCTCTGCTGTAGCTGGGATAACCCTCCTTCTATGTCTCTCTCTGCTGGGATAACCCTCCTTCTACACTGTATGTCTCTCTCTGCTAGGATAACCCTCCTTCTGTGTCTCTCTCTGCTGTACCTAGGATAACCCTCCTTCCTTGTCTCTCTCTGCTAGGATAACCCTCCTTCTATGTCTCTCTCTGCTAGGATAACCCTCCTTCTATGTCTCTCTCTGTCTCTCTAACCCTCCTTCTCGGTCTCTCTCTGCTGTAGCTGGGATGAACATGAGTCCTGTGTCTCGTCTAAAGAAGACTTGGGGCAAAGCCAAGACCGCCAAGTTCTTCATCCTGGAGGTACAGTTACACTCTAACCAGTCTATATCTACGTCTATCTCTACAATACAGTTACACTCTAACCAGTCTATATCTACGTCTATCTCTACAATACAGTTACACTCTAACCAGTCTATATCTACGTCTATCTCTACAATACAGTTACACTCTAACCAGTCTCTATGTCTATCTCTACAATACAGTTACACTCCAACCAGTCTATATCTACGTCTATCTCTACAATACAGTTACACTCCAACCAGTCTATATCTACGTCTATCTCTACAATACAGTTACACTCTAACCAGTCTATATCTACGTCTATCTCTACAATACAGTTACACTCTAACCAGTCTATATCTACGTCTATCTCTACAATACAGTTACACTCTAACCAGTCTATATCTACGTCTACCTCTACAATACAGTTACACTCTAACCAGTCTATATCTACGTCTATCTCTACAATACAGTTACACTCTAACCAGTCTATATCTATGTCTATCTCTACAATAGGTACAGTTACACTCTAACCTGTTTATATCATATGTCTATATCTCTACAATAGAGATGTACAGTTACAGTCTATTGCCATCACCTGTCTATGAGTGATGGCAAAACGAGGCTTTCTGAAACACCGAGCCTTTTAGGCACATTGAATCGCAAAAAGATGAATTACTGGAAGCCTCATTAAATGCTTTGTACGCTACTGCCACCTGCTGGCAAAGATAATATAGAGCAGCCAATATCACTCAAAATACTGATATAACAGATTTTGATTGACAAGGCCGGCTACGGGCCTGACGTATGTTCTTAGAAGTTGTGATCCGTTTCACCCTCAGCACCAGATGGATCCTACCGGAAACTTCTACAACTACAGGACAGCTCTGAGGGGAGCAGCCCACCGCTCTCAGACAGCCAACAGCAACAGGGAGAAGGTATGGGACCTCACCAGACCCCCCTCCGCTGACTACCCTGGCTGGCCCTCCACTGGACCTTCCTGGACTCCACTGTTCATAGCTACATGGTTCTGTGGGTCCAAACAAGCCTGAATATGAGAGTAGGACTCTCATAGTACTGTAGTAGTACTCTCATAGTACTGTAGTCCACCAGTAGTAGTTGTACACCCAGCTGATCGGAAGAACTGAGTGCTCGGCCTACTTGACTCAAACACTACAGAACAGAATTTTGAATGGTTCCTTTTCTCTCTTTCACTCTGTTGTGTCTCCTTCTCTCTCTCTTCCCATATCTTCTCTTTCTCTTTCAAACTCTGCATGTCTCCCTTTTCTCTCTCTCTCCCTCTCTCTCTCTCTCTCTCTCTCTCTCTCTCTCACTCAATCTGTCTGTCTCTCTCTCTCAGATTGTGATTCCGTTCTTTAGCCTGCTGATCAAAGATATTTACTTCCTGAATGAGGGGTGTGCCAACCGCCTGCCCAATGGACACGTCAACTTTGAGGTGAGGCTGCTGCTGCAAAAAACCCTCTTTCTCCAAATCCCTCTGTCTGTACCTCTCTGCCATCCCTCCCATGGCTTTCAGCTCTATGGCAAGATCAAGATTCACCCTCAAATCCTCCCTTGTCTTTATACAGAAGACAGAATACTTTGTTAATCCCCAGGGGGGAAACTGTCTAAATGATCTCTTTCTCCCTCACTCACAGATCATCTGTCTCGGTGTGTGCGTGTGTTGTTTTCAGAAATTTGTGGAGTTGGCGCGTCAGGTGGGAGAGTTCATGACCTGGAAGCAGATGGAGTGTCCGTTTGACCAGGAGAGGAGTATCCTGCACTACCTCCACACCGCGCCCATCTTCAGTGAGGACGGTGAGACGCCCCCCGTCCTTGTCCTCGTATACAACTGAGCCAGAGGACAGTGTGGAAAACACAACTCCCACGTTACATATGGATCACAAACTGTGCCTGTGTATCAGTCCTAGTAGCAGTACGTCATCTTTGCGTCCCCCCCCTCTCTCTCTCTCTCTCTCTCTCTCTCTCTCTCTCTCTCTCTCTCTCAGGACTCTATCTGGCATCTTATGAGAGTGAGAGTCCAGAGAACCAGGTGGAGAAGGACAGGTGGAAATCTCTCAGGTGAGCACTGGAGAGCCAGCCCGGAGAGACACAAATATCGACAGAACAAAATGCAATATACCGTACAATAATAATAAGTAAAAAACAGTGACAAGTTGACGTACAAAAGTCAAGAGCCATGGATTTAAACTCTGTGACTGAAGGAAGTACCTCAAGTTTGTTGTAACGTATTCCAAGTATAAGGAGCATCATGGAAAAACACAGCCCTTCCGAGTTCAGAATGCACTTGAGGAACCCTGAAAACAAGCCGATCGTTTGATCGGGTCTGATACGGGCGCCAAGGCTCCAGTCCAACAGAGACGAGATGTACGGTGCAAGTTCACCGATAATTGCTTTGAGAATCAACAGATAGCAGTGATAGTTACGCCTTAAAGAAAGAGATGGCCAGCCTACCTTATCGTAAAGAACACAGTGGTGTGTGTCATATCCATCACCCGCAATAAATGTTAGGACGGAGTGATAGACAGAGTCTAAGGGTTTCAAGGTTGTCACGGAAGCATCTGTAGATTGTGTCACATAGTCTAATACTGATTTTTTAAAAACAGATTGAACAATTCTCTTCCTGCAGAACATAGGAAAGCTATAACGGTTTACAAGAAGCCAATTTTGTGCTGCAGCTTCAGAATCAGAATCAGTTTATTGCCATGCAGTTTTTCAACATACTAGGGAATTTGCTTTCGGTCGTGGTGCATAACGTGGAGACAACATTGGACAGGGTGCAGGGACGAGACAGGACAGTGCAAAGAGAAGGAGTCAGAGGGGGACACGAGCCTTGTTGAAGCGTCTGGTGCCCGTGGGGAAGAAGCTGCCTCTGTGGCATGCAGACGTGGGCTTGATGGACCGCAGTCTCCTGCCTGAGGGGAGGGGTAAGAAGAGATTAAGGCCGGGGTGGGAAGGGTCAGCTGCAAACCTCCTGGCCTGTTTCAGGGTCCTGGAGTTGCGCAGGACCAGGAGGGAGGGGCAGGTTGGACCAGGAGGGAGGGGCAGGTTGGACCAGGAGGGAGGGGCAGGTTGGAGCAGGAGGGAGGGGCAGGTTGGACCAGGAGGGAGGGGCAGGTTGGACCAGGAGGGAGGGGCAGGTTGCAGCTGATCACCTTCTCGGCAGATCGGATAACGCGCTGCAGTCCCTGTCCTCGGCTGTAGAGGTGCCAGAGTACAAGATGGTACTGATGGAGGTGTCGTCCCCTCTGAGAACTGATGTTGCAGTTTCTCTAAGAATCGTCATTTAGCCTCCTTCAGTACCTTGATAAACCTGTACTCGGCCTCTTAGAGGCTAGATTATCTTCACGAAACGTGAAAGAGAGTTTATCATCCAACCACAAACCAAGATATTTGCACTCAGTGACTTGCTCAATACGCAAGCCATTAGCCATTGATAGATGGAGCCTATCATAATCAATATGAGAGATGAGAGTATGTATCAGGTATTAGTGAATGGTCGAGACTGAGGAGATGGAACTTTCTCTTTTTGACTATCTGCACCCCCCCCCCCTCTTCCTTCTCTCTCTCTCCAGGTCTAATATTCTTGGGAAGACATGAGGCCTCCAGGGCAGCTACCCCTCCAGGCCAGCGGGGGCAGAGTGTTCTCATTGCACTACACGAACTGTGAAGGAACCAACCAAGCTGGTACTTAGGTGAGGAAGACGAAACATCAACAACGATGAACAGGATTCATCAACATGACAAAAAAAAAGAAGCAGAACAAAAAGAAACAAGCAAATACAAAGCTCTATGGACACCGGAGCAAAATGCCTTTGCAATGGATTTGGCTATTGTACAATACAGTACACTGAGTACCGTGTGTGTGTGTGTGTGTGTGTGTGTGTGTGTGTGCGCGTGTATGTGTGTGTGTCTGTGAAGGATGGATCCGTCCATCTTTAATGTTATTTACTCTGTGGGGTCATGTTTACTACCATAGAGTGTACAGTTACAGGGAAAACTACTTTTTAACATGAATCTTCTTGATATTATTATTCAGCCTCTTCTTCCCTATTCCTATGTCTCTCTCTCTCTCTCTCTCTATCTCTCTCTTTCTCTCTGGTTCAAAGCCTTGTGTATTTCTATTGTACTGTAATTATGCTGTAAGAATCACTATGATGTGAAGGGCGCTGGCTAGCCCAATCAGCTGCCGGACCGTACGTGGTCCTCTGAAGACATTGGCTACTAGAATGAGGGGTGGTCTAGCATCTTCTCATTCCACGCATAGAAGCTGACCACTTGTGTTATCCCCTTACGAATGTGTGTGTGCTTGTGTGTGTGTGTGTGTGTGAGAGAGAGAGAGAGAGACGAGATTGACGTGCCAGCACTGTCTGTCCGTTGATGAGGCGGATGTCTCTCGCCAGGGTACCACGCCCTCTTGGGGAGCTGTGTCTCTGGGACAGTGGTGAGTAGCACCGGTGCTCCGCAGGGGACTCTGCTGGCTTCGTACCTGTTCACCTTGTACACATCGGACTTCAAGTACAACTCAGAGTCCTGCCACATCCAGAAGTGCTCTGATGACACGGCTATTGTGGCGTGTGTGAGGAAGGGACAGGAGGCGGAGTACAGGGACCTTGTGGGAGCCTTCAGCAGCTGCTGGTGCGAGAGGAACGGCCTTCTCCTGAACGCCAAGAAGAACCAGGGAGATGGTTGTTGATTTCCGCAGGTCTAAGCGACCTCTGCTCCTCTCGACTCGAGGGGCCTGTTCATATCATGTGAAGTCTAATTCCTATCAAATCTCATCCTCAGCTCAGAAAAATTGTCTAAACCAGGGTACGTTCATCTTACTGTCTCCTGAGTCATTTTACCTGTTCTTTTAGCTTTGGTTTGAGGCTTGAGTATTTTCTCCTCCTATCTGAAAATGTTCAATGTATGAAAAATTGTGCCATGAAAACATAAAAACAATCAATATTAAGAGCCAGACTAGTGTAGATTGTGTATAAAGGACTCCATTACCCACAAACCCTTCCTACCTCTTCCTGCTCAACCAGGGAGGGTTTCTCTGACTGATGTTCAGTTGTTTGATATTTATGGATTATGGACATTTCTGTGATGACAGATGTACTGTATATCTTTGTTTATTTTGTATTCTTTCTCTAATGAAAATGAAGTATTCTGGAAGGTATGCTACAGATCAACAGTGTTTAAAGGGGCATTACAGGTTTCCACTACTGAAATACTGGAGGCATTGGACACTCACAGGAATATGAGCTTTGTGCGATGCTAAAACCAACATCTAAATGATGAGCAAAGGGTGTTTGAGATGTTTAAGATCCATGGACCAGAGTCGACTTCTGTCTTTCGTTTCTGCAGGAGAGGGAAAGCTGCAGAATCACTCAAATACACTGACCATCCAGGCTCCTCGAACGTATGATGTGTTGTTTCATGCCATTGTTGTTTTGTGGGATAGTATTTGAACTTGTTTTTTTTGTTGTGAACCAGGGGGTTGGGTGGAAGAACAGGGATCTGGTCGGCGGGGATTTGTGTAATTTCATGTTTTTAGACATACAGTTTGATTCAATTTGACATTGATGTGATGTTATGATCCACTCAAAATAGCATCTATCATTAAGTTAACAGGCTGGATCTTTCCCCTCTTCTCTATTTATTGATGTAACTTATCTTCCCCCTCTGTAATACACCCCCCTGCCTCATACAGTTTGGGATAAGCCATCTGTATCTGTGATGAGCCAGTTACTGTACCCACACCCCTGTCACAGTTAGCGCTGTTCTACAGGATTAGAAGGGCATTCACAGCTGTTGAGTGCAGTGTGTGTGTGTGTGTGTGTGTAAGTGTGTGTGTGAGAGAGCAGGTGTGCATGACTCCCCGGAGCTGGTAGCTAATTGGAACTTCTTTCAGCCAGTTAACATGTTTCTGGCAGCATTGTTTGCAACGTTCAAGTCAGGACTAAATAAATGGCTTTTTAAATCAAAATGCCACCCTGTGTTCAACATGTTATTCAACTGTCCCTGGAGGGTTTGGGATTGACAGGCTACTTAACACCCAGGTCCAAATGAGCTGCTAGATATACAGGTAAGTTCCGAATTGCATACAGTACTTCTACTTTTTACTGCAAGTACATACTATAACTGCCTGCAGATTTTCTGACATTTTGCATTTTTTGAAAAATGCTTAAGTACCTAATTTTCAACACATTGTTGTGGTTTTCTCTGTCTCTAGCTGTCATATAAAAGCTATATTAGACTGCTAGTGACTCTCATACCAGTGTATATTTAGCTACGGCCAAAGGAGATACCATTGGATGAAAGGTCAGTCTAAGGGTCATAGAAGGTCAGAAGGGTCTCTCAGTTGACCATGCAGTCAGCAAAATAGCCGTCAACAGGGAACATTGGTCAATCCAGACATTGGATATAGGTCAGATCTAATCTTGACCTAGGTAATGTTTCATCAATGCTTCATGGCCATATTAAAGAATGGTCAGCTGACAGCCTATATTAAGCTCTACACTGAACCGTATAAAAGTAAGGACCCACAAGACTGGGGACGCGCGCTTACCTCGTAACTCATGAAGGCTTAAACTATCTTACGCTGGCTTTAGCTTAGCTTAGCAAGCTAGCATGTTAGCATGCTACATCCACCTGTTGTCAAACATCTGCTCATCTGTTCACAGGTATGTTATATTGTCTAATCCTGTTACATAACTGTTGAACTAAGCTATGTCTGAAATCTATAATTGAACCAAGGCCTAAAGCATGGTTGATACTGTATGTTTTTGATACATGCTTTTGATGATGAATAAAACAACAGAAAGATTATTCTCTTCTCAGCATTCATTGACCAGTAAGGTTAATCAGGTGATCCAACATCAAAATGGCGTTGTCAGGCAAGGATTGAATATATTTCAGTCAAAAGAACCTGATATGGAACTGATTGATTGAAGGGTCAATGAATGTTGAACGGGAATAATGCCAGATTTAAGCTGTGTGAAAATTTGCATAAGTTTAATGTTGTCACTGTAACTAACAGGAAAATGACGCTTAAAATTGTATGTTTGAGCATCAACCGCCAGTCAGTGCTATTTCCCAGAGATTTGATTAATTTGGAATGAGTGATTTAGTGATTAGTTCCTCAGGAGAAAATGTGATACAGGCGCCAGATAAAAACTTGGGAATGAATTGATGACCTAGGAGTTGGCGATGCTGGCGGGCTTCGTTCCCTGCGCCAAAGTTAAAATTCTAAAAGGTTTCAGTGAATGAGTGACTTCTCGATTGGATGTGTTGATTATAAAACTGCAGATTTTAGACGCATCACCTTGGCAGAAAAGTGGAAATAAAAACGATTCCGCGGGGAAGGAATGTAGAAACGGGGCCTGATTTCATGGTAGGATGGTCGAGAAGTCATTCGGTCGTAATTGTACGGGTACGGTACCTAATTTGATAATTTAACCGCAAACTAACGGATACAAACACCAGACCAGGGAATTCGAAAACAAGTGACATTTGTAGGTTACGCCAGATTCCAGTAAATGAATTGTAGTTGAAAAGTGTCAGGAAATACCAGAAAAAGCGAGTGACGACTAAAAAATGATAATAATGTTTATGTCTGTCATAAAAATAACTGTGACGATGCTTAAAATGCTAAGCGCTACAGCTATGCTAATGTGCTGAAACTTACTCACAAAAAAAAAAGCCAGCTGATTTGAATAAAGTGCTATTATAACGCTTTTGGGAGATCAGGAGAGTGTACTCATGAGAGTGAGGGTGTCTCATGAGAGACAGGCTGGAGAGCAGAAATCTTCAGGGCCAGTGTGTGCGTCAGTTGGGGAAGGTTACACACAATTCTTAAGGCTATTAATAGCAACGGCCCCGGCTCAGGCGGGCGGGCTAGCCCCCACCCCCCTCTGCTCACTAGCCCCTACCTCTGCTCTCGCCCCCGCCCCTCTCTCTCACTGTCTCCCTCTGTCTCTGTCTCTCTCTTACAAAATTACAGTACCCCAAAGAATATTGAATTGAGCCAAAACTATGATTAGTTGTTAGTAAATTATGATATTAAACTATTGAAACTGCATTTTGAAATACCCTGAAGATATATATATATATATATTATTTAAAATAATAGGGAACGGGCTAATGATGATTTGAGTACTATCTGCAATAATGGTGCTTGTCTCCCCAGACGCTCGGGACACCTATTGTCCTGAGAAAGAATGGGGAGGACAGGTCATCAGCTTACCTGGTGGTCTGCAGTACATTGTGTAGAGGACTCGGTCGTCATAAACCAAGAGGAAAAAGTTACCCCCCCAGCACAGCTGGAAGACACTCAGTGGCCACAACAGGTATATATATATAGTACTGTTTTAAGAATTGGCACTGTAACGCGTGTGAAATAACGTAACAATATCAAGCGATCAGAATCTACAGAACAATAGACTACTTAAGGAAATATTGCTGTAATGAATGTACAACATAACAATAATATGACTTCCTAAGAGTATTGTTCCAGAGTAAGGAGAGACGAAGTCGTGAAGGAGAATCGATTCCTGTGCGTCTACCAACGTGGTTTGATTGGGCCAACGCCGTCACCGGTGGTGAATGGCGCGCAGATTTAAGACAAATAACTGACCCAGTGATTAATTGGTTAATCGCCTGGGTGCCACCGCTCCACGTCTTCCATCTTGCAGGCTCGTAGGAAGGCACGTGATTAAGGTTTCTGATCAAAACTTTAATAATACGACGTAGCTGGGTAACATCTGTTAAGTGTATTTTTACCTGCAGGATGGACAGAGCGGCCGTGGTGAACCAGCCATTGGGTCAAGCGAATACAACATGACTACACAAGAAATGTTATCTCCACTGGAGATAAATATTTCTATTGACATACAATCTAATAACTGACTGAACTAACTTGTGAGGTGCTCTGGAGCCAAGGTCCGTTCTACGATGGGATTGTATTGTCCATCGTGACCTGACGTCCGAGAGCTGGAGACTAACCATCAAGACTACACTGAAGAGAGGATCAGGTGAGCTGTGAGTGAGTAGCCAATTAACCAAGTAACATGCTTAACCTGACTGGAAATTACTGTTAAAAAGTAATAGGGGAAGCGTAGTGACTAGAGTGATGACTTTAGTGACTAATACCTATCCCTGATGGGGAAGATAGGCAATGACTTATTTGAGTTATAGGGAAAGCAAGAAGCAGTAATTAAGTGAACTATTTAAACTCAGTGGCATAGGCGGGACAAAGAAAAGATTAGTGTGTACATGAGGGCAAGGAAGAGAGAGCAAATACTATTTGCTAAATTATATTCTAGACTAACCATCCCAAGCGAAAGATTCATTGGAAATCTAGTGCCCTGCAGGGGAAGAAATTAGTAATATTTTATCTTCTGCAAAGTCATTTAGCAAAGAGAATTATAAAATCATTCTTTTAATAAAAACATTGTCCCAATTAGTGTTTGCTCTTAGCCAGGGTAGTGTTAAAAAGCAGGGCAAGACATTGTTTAGAATAATTTATATTTTTTATAAGAAAATAGATGTAAAATATTAGAAATAGGTATAGAATGTTTTTTTTTAGAATAATAGTGTTAGTTTTATAAGCTGAATTGTTGCTAGAATAATTTATATTTTTGAAAATTTTAATTGAACTGTCCAAATCATAATCAGTCGATTTTTACTCACTATTATCATCAGGAAATAATGAGAGAAAGGAATGTGGAGAGAAAATCAATGACTATATGAGAAATTGAACAAATTGTTATATTACACTGTTGTACAATTGTACTATTGAATAAGGAATTTGTTAATCTGTTGTTAAAGTCTCTGTGTGCAGCAGAAATAAAATTGGAACCAGACCAGTCGCGCAGCAATGGAGGTCAGGATACCAACATGAACCGTCGGTATGGTAATTAAGACTTAAGCGCAATCAATTGCCATTATTGTCATTACCATTGAATTGTTGTATTTTTACTTTCATCTTAGAGCTGTACTAACAAAATATTATACTGTGGTGTTAATTTGTGTGTTTTTAATTCAATCCAAAGGAAGATAGAGCAACATGGCAGAATCAGAACAGAGCAGTACATGAATGCCAAGACAGGTGTTGAGCACACATGTGGAAATTGTCCTGGCAGACAGGAAACTAGGTCTCTTTCTAGCCTGCATTTACCACTGTGTAAAAGCCAAGTGGGATTGTTGACCATTGTTGTCTCTCTCTCCATTACAGAGAGGGGGCGGGGTCAAGGCAGTAGTGAATGGTGACAGGCCACAGCTACAGGAAGCAGGTAGAGTAGAGAGCGTCAGAGATTATCAACTGTTCATTGTTTGTGAAATCTCATCATACCCCAAAGGCCAGGTGTGACCATGAGACATGCTGAGGTCATCGCCCAAAAGAATGTGTACCCCAACGAGGCTGGCGCCAGACGGGGGAGGTGATTGACGGGTGAGCCCGGCGGTTGGACTGTGGGGTTCCGGCGGCTGGACGATAGGGTTCCGAAAGGAGGCCTATGGTTCAGGTGCGTGGAACATGGAATGTGATGCCGCACGGGGCAAGGAGAAAGGAGAATGGCACCTTACCCCCAGCCAGACCTCTGGGAGGGACACAAAGGGAAGGCCAGGGGATGGGGTTTTGAAAAATAAATAAAAATAAGATAAAATACAATAAAATGAAATAAAAATGATATTATAGAAACAGTGAAGAAAGATAGCTCTAGAACGCCAGGAGTATGGACATTAATTCTGCTATGAGTGGTCAATGCTTTGTGCTCCACTAAGGAATTAAATTATTAATTACAGTCCCCATCTAGGTATATTTAGTTAAAACATGTCATTAATTGTCCACTGCATTATTTTGATAATTTCGTGTCCAAGGGGGGGATTGGTTGTATTTGCCTATGTTGTTATTATTATTCATCTTCCACTAAAGTCTAACTTCTCGTGGACAACACATCAGCGAAGATTGTCATAAAGGATAGATGTAGTGTGATTTCTTTCAGAATTTTATTTCAGAAATTGGATTTTTGGAAAATGTTTAATTCTGTTCTCTGAAACCAACACTACATTACCCACAATCCAACGCAAGCTCCACCAATCGGAGACATCGCTGTTGGCAAACATACCTAGCCCCTGCCGAGGATACATTAGATCTTCAGACTGTCATTCACAAACTCAGTGACCAGAGTGTCATTAAGATTGAGCGACAATGCATCAAAATGTTTTACAATACAAAGTATTGTCACCAGCTGTCTCTTTAATTTGTTGAATATATTATGAGACGCTGATCACTTAGGCCACTCATCCACACTTTAAAGAGCAGACCATTAGTATATGATGCAACATCTATTGTTGTATCCTTTGTTTCAGTGTATACTTTAATCAACAACGATATTTCATGGGCTATTGCAGATACCACCAGTGTTTTATGATGACACATAGTCTATTGGAAAAACCAAACGTGAGTTGTTGTTAATTAGCTCAGTGAGAGAGGATGTTGTTTGGTGTCAGAAGTTACAAGTTCAATCCTCAACTGATGCAAAATGAACATTGGGATGTCAACTTTCTTGTTATCTTCATATTCTCTTGCTCATTGCTCCAAAACTTGCCTGAAATTGCCTGGCCACGCCTCACTGTGCGTAGCAACCTTAGGTGTGGTTTGAGTTTGGCAAGGTTTATTTAAATTCAAGTTAAAGTTTTAAATAAGTTCTATTTCAATACCAACCAAGCAGCAAGTTTAAGTTAATGTACAGACAAGGCGCTGGTCCGAAATTTATCTGCACAACAAGTTTATTAGAAATGTATAATAACTTTAATTTTTAATTGGAACAAGGGAATTGCAAATGTTTTTGCTGAAGGAATTGTACCCTAACTCCTACGCTATGCTGAGTTCCAGTCTCCCCTCTACCCAAAAGTGAATGTGGACATCTGTAACCTCTGCATTGTGCTGAAGTTCCACTAACAAAGGAGCAAGGTGACTCCTGAGCCAAAGACCATCAAGGAAAGGCGTCTATGGAGTGCCAGTCTACCCAGTCTCCTCTACACTCTACTGGACTGATCGGACGAGTGTTAAGGATCAGACGGGTGGTAAAGGACATTCCTATGGATGCCATCAGACGAGTGGCAGAGGATTAGACGGTGACCATCAGACGGGTGGCAAGAGACTGAACGTGTGCCAATGGATCCGACGGGGGAGGAGGAAAAACAGAAGGACTTCAACGGACATCGCGAGGAGGCAGAAAAACATGTCCGTGAGAATGACTTTTCTTAATGCATAATCACTAATATATACATATTGTCATTAGTTATCTGTAACAGGACAAAGCAGTTTATTTATCTGTCAATGTACGAATTTTTGTTTGTTTTGTTTAACAGTCTTAAAAGTGTTTAACTGTCTTATGTTTCAAGAAAGAAGAAAAAATAGTTAAGAACTGTGACTAACATGTGGGTTTCCTCTCCACATGTGTTCGAGAAACTCTCTCTCGCGAGATGGCTTGGCTGTGGGGTTTTGGACGAGGCAGTGGAGACTGGCGCCAACTGTCCCATGAACATTGAGGACAAAGACGCAGGACTCCGCTCCCTACTCCAACCTACAGACAAAGCTAATGTTTTCTGAATAACAAACACAATTCTTTTGACAATTGACTGTGTGTTTTTGAGTTAGCATCTATTGTCTGAAGTTATTGTTTAATGTTAATTGTTGTTTTATTGACATTTATGAGTTAAGCTAGAAGCCAACTGTGATGTTACTGGTTTTGAGGGAAATTAATCCCTCAGACGGGGGTCTGTTGTGGTTTTCTCTGTCTCTAGCTGTCATATAAAAGCTATATTAGACTGCTAGTGACTCTCATACCAGTGTATATTTAGCTACGGCCAAAGGAGATACCATTGGATGAAAGGTCAGTCTAAGGGTCATAGAAGGTCAGAAGGGTCTCTCAGTTGACCATGCAGTCAGCAAAATAGCCGTCAACAGGGAACATTGGTCAATCCAGACATTGGATATAGGTCAGATCTAATCTTGACCTAGGTAATGTTTCATCAATGCTTCATGGCCATATTAAAGAATGGTCAGCTGACAGCCTATATTAAGCTCTACACTGAACCGTATAAAAGTAAGGACCCACAAGACTGGGGACGCGCGCTTACCTCGTAACTCATGAAGGCTTAAACTATCTTACGCTGGCTTTAGCTTAGCTTAGCAAGCTAGCATGTTAGCATGCTACATCCACCTGTTGTCAAACATCTGCTCATCTGTTCACAGGTATGTTATATTGTCTAATCCTGTTACATAACTGTTGAACTAAGCTATGTCTGAAATCTATAATTGAACCAAGGCCTAAAGCATGGTTGATACTGTATGTTTTTGATACATGCTTTTGATGATGAATAAAACAACAGAAAGATTATTCTCTTCTCAGCATTCATTGACCAGTAAGGTTAATCAGGTGATCCAACATCAACATTTTAAACATTTCTATATTGCTATATTGCCGTAATAAATCAAGAGAGATATGTGAGTTGTTCTGTGTCAGTTTTATTTCAGTAAAGCAGTAAGATACCATCAACATGGTCTAGTAACGGTATGAATTCCAGGGATGAAAAGAGAATTCCAGTTTCTGCTAAGAACTCTACAGGCTTTATTTAATTAGAGGCCACAATGAGACTCTAATGTTGAAGTAGCCTATTGAGGGACAGATTTAGATTGTCCTGCTGACCAACTTCATGGTTACCCCGTCCTCTCCATCGAGAGTGCAGTACTGGAGTGAGGAGAGAGGGAGGGAATACAGTAAATATATATGTTAGATAGGAAGGTGGAAGACCTTCAGAAGACCTTCAGAAGATGATTTTCGATCAATAAAGAGAAAATTATTTTGCCAAGTCTTCACAAGTCAATGATGTGGGATATGACAGTATGACAAATAATGTAACATTTAATAGGGGCATTTACAAAGCATTTATGAAAAATTGATAAATACTTTAGACCCAGGACTAGGTGGCGGAACTACATCTCCGCACTGGCCTGTGAGCGGCTAAAGATTCCCCAGGCAGAGCTAGTTGATGCTGCTAGGGAAAGGGATGTCTGGGGCCTCCTGCTGGAGCTGCTGCCTCCGCGACCCGACCCCTGATAAGCGGATGAAGATGGATGGATGGATGATAAATACTTATCTCACTCACCTCAACGAGCTTGCCTCTGCTTATTTCAGCTGTGCGAAGGCACCTGGGAAACTTGATAACGAGTTTACCCCCAACAAGGCTGGGTGTGGCCTGACAAACATAGTTGAACAATGATTCAATCAATCAATCAATCAATCAATCAAATCTATCTGATGAATAGAAATACAAAATGGAAACAACGACAGCTTTCAAGGAAAGTATTTTCACCACAGAGTTCAGTTCATTCTTCACAGCACATTACTGATGGTGTTTCATTTTTCACTGATAATCTTTCCGTTATTTAACAGTTATTTAAGTCCTGTATTTTCTTACCATGAAAGTCATTCCTGCATGGTTGGTCATCTCACTCTCCTTGCCGATGGTGAAGCTGTTGCTGGAGGTCTTAGAGTCCAGGCTCAAGGTCCAGGTGAAGTTATCTCCTTCCTGAACCACCTCTGTCACCATCGCCCCCGGTTTTCCCAGATAACCAGGTACATTAAACCCTGCAGGACAAGAGCACCGTCAGTAACCCAGCAAACACACAACGTCAGGGAGACGTTCAGATCATGTCTTAATAACGTCCGTCGGTCCTGAACCCCGTTTGTTCGTCTGCTGGACCCCTCAATATTCACACGTCTGGCTTGGACCCCTCTAAGACGTCTGTGGACGTGCAGAACGGGTTCAATATCTGAACGTCTAAATTAAACTTTCATTCTGGCTCCTAATTGGATGTCTTTGGACGTCCGCAAAAGACGAAAAAGACATCTAAAAGACGTCTTTTAGACGTGTCTTTGCTCAGTGGGAAGAACACTGGAAGAAATAAGAATATGGTCTCACTTTTTTCACCATGTCAATTTGTATGTAGAATTACATTATGTAATATTATTATATTATGTTGTATACTTAATTAATATAGATAATAGAGAATGGTTCCTTACCGATGGCCTTGAAGAACTCAGCAGTATTCTCCATTTTCTCGCTCTCATACGTCCCAGTGAAAGACATGGTCATCAAGAGCAATGAGGAACTGGAGCTCATGAAGTTGAGAGAGAGCAGAAAAAAGCTGTATGTAGAGAGAGGAGTAGATGTCTCTCTTTAAATACTGGATATCCCTATGAGCTGGAGAGAGACTGGGAGCCAGCAGGAGACATTTGCTTTTCTTTGGTATTCAAATCAGTTTGCATACCAAGGGTGGCATCTTTACCTAACTGTCAGAACCTCTCCTCTCTCCTGCCATGCCTGGCCCTGCAGCCCTCTCTTCACAAATGAGAAAAACAAGTATACATTCAAATTTGATCAGAAATGTTCAATTTTTCAAATGAAACGAAGCCGGAAATTTGAATATCTCATGGAGGCTATACTCATTTGGAATTTAAGCAAAACCCACGGTTGTTTTGTGAAACTGATACATTATGATGATCAGTGTACCGGCCAGGCGTACAGTTATGGCACCAGCCCTGAAGATTTGTTTGATGATTTGTGTGTTGGAGGATGGCAGGTGAGGTTGAAAGTGTGTACCAGAGAGGGCAGGATAAAGGAGATGTAAAAAAGACTTCCACTTCTCTGTACCTATCTGCTCTCAAAAGCTCACCTCATCAAGATCGTCTTCGCATCACCTCACCTCCTTGTCCTCCTCTGCACTTTCCTGCCATGGCTTTCATTGGGAAATACACGATGGAGAGTTTTGAGTACGATAAGGAATCAGACATTTTTTTAATTTAGATTTTTATTAAGTATAAAGCAGCAGACAAGAACAACAGTGAGTCAATAAAAAAACATAACCATAGTGCAGACAAGACAAGAACAACATTGTGACAATACAAAGACATGAACAAAATACAAACAAGACGAGAACAACAGTGTGACAATACAAAAACAACCATAGTAGCGTACAGACAAGATAAGAACGACAGTGAAAATACAAAGACATGAACATAATACAAATTATAGATGTTGCGCTGCACTGGGTTGTGGCCGGGCGGAGTCAGAGAAGGAAGGAGACAAATGGTAAATATGAGGGTCTAGATGTACACATACTGTCTATACACAAACTGGTGCAGGTGTTTTCCTGTTAACTGCTCCAGTTAGGAGATGGAACAAGGTTTGAGGTTGTGACATGGCCACCGCTCTTTTCTGTCCTGACCACACGGTGAACTGCCCACCGACATCAGGACTGCTCATATGTTGGCATAGGCTCAAAACTCACCTCTTCAAGAAGTACTACCAGGATTGTCCCTCTTAAGCACCTATTGTTGTCCCCCACCCGGAGACAGCCGAAGGGGTGGGGGGGGCTTATGAGCTGGAGCGTGTGATGGATGTGAAATTCAAGGTGAGACAGTGGTGTGGTGGAAGATAAACAGGTCTACCCAGTATTCCCAAGTATCTTTCCATGAACATTGAGTAATTGATTTCTATTTCACCATAGAACTAAAAATTACAATCAAAACTACAGCATGTACCAACTTCTTCAGTCACCAATCCGCTGTAACCCCACTGTGAACTACAGAACAGAACATCTTTGTACAGTAAGAAAGGGGATGGGAACAGGCCTCTTCTCCGTTTTGAGTTTTGACTGCAACTACATTTTGTCCCTTTCAGACCACCGTCACCATGGATGGAGGCAAACTGAGTCAGTATCCCATGCATCTCTATACGGCTGAGATGGACGGAGACAAGCTGATTGAGGTGAGCGAGAGAGAGGAGACATTGAGAGAGAGAGACAGAGAGAGGCAGAAACACACATATACAACCTCAATGGCTGAGAAATCGATAGAGACACGTTTTGGGTCTTTGATTGTGTAGTGGCTACTTTTTGAGTTCCTGTAAAGATAATGTATATATTTCTGACATGTCCCGGGCAAGATGGAGGGGTGTGGCGGGCCGCAAATGGCCCGCTGGCCGCGAGTTTGAATCCCCCGCTCTACATGATCAACAACATGAAGGGCATTTATTCACAATACAAAGGCAATTTGTGATATACAGTCTCTTATGTTAGAGGTACTGTTTTTGATAAACAATATGCTAACAGACAGTTAAATAGGTTGATATGCTGCCTACATGCTTCATGATGTTTTTGTACTGATAGAGATGAGAGGTTTCAAGCCACAGACTATTTATTTTATTTATTTAACCTTTATTTATACAGGTAAACAAACACGTTGAGTTTAGAGGACTCATTTTCAAGTGTGACCTGTTCACAATCATTCAGCACTCGTTACACTAAGTTACAAACAACAGGACAGAATTACAATAAAACATACAGGACTATGTGTAACAATAACAACAATAAAAGTCGGAAGTCTAAAAGTGCAAAGTGCATGGGGGATGAGAACAGGGGAGAGTTATCTTAGAGTGCAAGAACATGACATTGGCACACTCACTAAATCAGACAATAGTCGCTTAAACCTTGTGAGAGAGATCAAATTGGACAACTTAAAACTCAGCTGTAAGGAGTTCCAAGAGGAAGGGGCTGCATATGAGAATGCTCTTTTGCCTCTCTCAGTACGGACCAGGGGGATGGAGTACGTTATGATGTCCTGAAAACGAAGGCCGTAGGTGGAGTGTTTGCACGAAAGGAGAGTAGATAAGTAGGTGGGAAGCAGACCAAGAATGGATTTGTAAATGAAAATGTACCAGTGATGGGTTCAAGGGACTAACCTCTACAAGGCTGCTAGAAGGGCGTATCAACAAAGATGGCCCAACTTTGCTTGAGCACCGCAAATACGTTTTGAAACATCAGTTATACCATGACATTCCTGTATTGTTTACTGAACCATACGCAACTGCAGGGATGATGATGTGAGACAAACATATTTTACTCCCAGAGCACAATACCCTGAGTATTATGGGTTTGCGGATGCAAATTCAAGCCTGGAGTTAATGGTTAACACCAAATGTCCCAGAGTTCTCCAGCATTGGGATCTGCACTGACATGTTAGATGTTAGGACTGGCTGGGTTTCGTGATGTTAGAGCCGCGTGCTGATTCTGGTAAATGTCACTTTCTTTTCTCCTGGGGTTGTACAGACCTGCAGAAGAGGGAGAGAGGAGAAAAGAACGGGATTACAAAGAATGTGTCTGGTTTACAAGGATTTAGTGAGAGTTTTTACAGAGAGGATATAGCTTACGTTTAAACAGGCGTAGGGACTCTAATGTGATCTCGTCTTTTCTCAGTTCTGCCCTTGCTCTATATTCTCATCTGCTTAAAGGAGTAGTAAAGGGGAAATGCATGTTTCTTGTCTTTGAAATCGAGAGTTTAACATGTTTTTGAATGATTTTTCAAGGTGCCCACCCACATCCATTGTATGACCAAAACGTTGGTAGAGCAATTATCAGACTTTCTCAAAAGTGCTAGTTTTGTCAACGTTTTGATCTGAACCATTGTATATGATCATAAGTAACCTTAAAACAGAGCTAAACATGCATTTTCCCTTTACTACTCCTTTAAGGAATTTCTTTTATCCCTATTTGTAAATCCAGTCTTTCTCACCATTACAAGCTTGTCCCCGTCCATATGGGCTGTGAACAGGTACTTGGGGAAGTGGATAGCAATCTCGCCCCCTTCCATGGTGACAGTGGTCTAGGAACAACACAAATAATTAGGTTCATGTACGTAATTATTTTTGTCACAACGGTCGGCATTCTGAGAGATATACATGATATATTTTGTTGTTAAATGCAATTTCCCCACTACCTCACAATAAGTGTTGACCATCACAGAGCAGTAAGTGTGTTTGAGCAACAGCAGCTACTGTACATCTGAAAGACTATTATTAGCCAATTTTGACATAGAGGTGGCATTAACAGACTTAAAATCCCATACATACATACATGGCAGTTGTCCCTTGCTGCCATACATGACTAACTAATCCTGGTCTGATAGGCGTCCCCAAAAGTGTTCCTGTGAGATAAAAATGATTCTTACCTTGAACTTGGTTCCAAACATGGTCTCCAGCTCACACTCCTGTCCAATAGTGAAGCTGTTGGTCCAGGTCCAGTTGGGGATCTTCTGGGACCAGGAGAAGTTCTGACCCTCCTGAACCACCTCTGTCACAACCTTGTAGTCCGTCTTGGCATTCAGGAAACCTAGGTTGAAAGTGCAGGAGTTGGGAGGTTAGCTTAGGTTATTGGTTACATTGGATTAAGTTAAATTAGGCTTCTTTAGATCAGATTAATTTGATTTAGGTTACGTTAGATTAGGAAGGAGAATAGAGACAGCAAGGAAACTAGATACAGGGAAGTATTAACAGTACTGTAGGTAAGGTTCTGTACAATAAACATCTGCTCTTCAGTCTAAAATAATGTAGCCTAAACCAAGCTAACCCAATATTGAAAACCTTACCCATGGCTTCTAGAAAGTCCTCATAGTTCTCCTGACTCTCCAGTTCAAACCTCCCTGAGAAGGCCATGATGGAATGAAGAGAGGAGGGTGAAAGGAGGGTGGTAGAACGAGGTGAGAGAAGAAGAGGGAGGTGTGGTAACTCTACAAACACACCTCTATCTGTCTTTCACATTGTCAATGACTGACTCACCCATGTCCTCCCCTGTCTTCACATTCTGTAAATACCTGATGCCTCAAGTCAGTCCTGACTTCCTGAGGCCACAAGTATGCACAAGTAAAACAGTATGCACACAAGTTGTTGTCTTCCCAACAATACAAATTTTTTTTTCCATGGAAAAGTAGTCAGATTGGGTACAGAAACAAGGCAAGGCTATTTCCCTGTGCAGTCCACTGTCAGGTTGCTTCAAGAAATGAGTGACGATGAGCATTGATGTCATAGAATTTGAATGAGTCATGGTTTGCAAGTTGGTGCAGGTTTCATGTGTTCAAGGGAAGAGGTGCTATTAAAGGAGTAGTAAAGGGAAAATGCATGTTTAGCCCTGTTTTAAGGTTACTTATGATCATATACAATGGTTCAGATCAAAACGTTGACAAAGCTAGCATTTTCGAGAAAGTTGATAATTGCTCTACCAACGTTTTGGTCATACAATGGATCTGGATGGGCATCTTGAAACATAATTCAAAAACATGTTAAACTCTCGACTCTCCAATGTTGTCTCCATGTTATGCACTATGACCGAAAGCAAATTCCTATTACGTTGAAAAACTGCATGGCAATAAACAAATTCTGATTCTGACTCAGATTAAATTTTGGAGTGGATCTGAATTACAGGGCGGATCCACAAATTAAAACAAAACTTCGAGTGAAGCCAGCTACCCGTGGGGGGGCGCTAGAGACACGGTGCTTGCGGGAGAGTCTGGAGGGCCCCAAACCACCACCTGTCTGGTGCTACCTGAGGGGGGGCCACAGTGCCGCCCAAACACGGCCACCCATTCACCTCCATTCATTCTTTGGACTCACGAGTGAAAAAAAATCCCCTCATTCATTTCAATAGGGGGGGGGGGGGGATTGAAACGGCCATCTCGACGTGGGAACATCACAGAGACACAGGGTTTGAACTGCCATCACTAGAATCCATTTAGAGGTCAAAGTTGTTTCACATCATTTCAAAGACTAGCTGACACAGTGTGTTAGATCAAAGACGGCACAGGGACATAGCTGGATCTTCTGTTGGATGGTTCATTGTAAACAGATTAACATCATAAGTCCTGGCTGGGATTGGAACACATCCATCTTGACTTGTTTCCAGTGATGAGGGACATGGAGAGGCATGAGTGCTATTTCTGATGTTCTGAGAAGTGGATAATGACAACCAGTGACATCAAAAGCCATTCATATGATCCTATCATAACCAGAATAAGCTGCTGAGACGCCTGAGGACAGAGAATTGTTTTCCATTGGATCACAGATGCACCAGATCTGTTTCAGAAACCCTTCTTGTGCAACCAACCCCAGTTCTAAACATAGATTTTTCAGTAGGCAGAGTGGATGAAAGGACTTCGAATGGACTGTTTTTTATCAGGAGATTTTTCAGTAGGCAGAGTGGACGAAAGGACTTTGAATGGACTGTTTATCAGGATATAAATCTTACATACTGGTCAAGCTACAGTATTTGTGTTGTGGCAGTGGCACACACACACACACACACACACACACACACACACACACACACACACACACACACACACACACACACACACACACACACACACACACACACATTCCTGTTCATGTGTCTGTTGTGTTCCATACGGGAAACGGAACTGTCTCGAGATATTGTGTTTCAGAGTATCAGACAAGATAGGCAGTTGTCAGGCGACTCTCTGACACCTCCGAATGACAAAGATAACGTGGTACATGTTTTGAGTGAAACAAAGAATGATTCGCCCGTTCAATTGCTTTGAAATAATACAAAACAGCACAGAAGGAGAAGGTATGATACTGTACCTTTTTCTTGAATGAAAACCTCACTATGTTTTGTAAAGTGCGTGCGTTCGTTTGTCCGTCAAACATGTACCAGCCTAGCCTATCCCTGCCCATCTCAGCTAATGATCAGATGGGCATCAGCTGAGCCTAACTAGGCCTACTGGGCAATCAGCTAATTAGACTCACCCTGGGACATCGGCTATATGCACGTTCACTTGA
Source organism: Borostomias antarcticus (assembly GCF_949987555.1). Classification (NCBI taxonomy): domain Eukaryota; kingdom Metazoa; phylum Chordata; class Actinopteri; order Stomiiformes; family Stomiidae; genus Borostomias; species Borostomias antarcticus. The sequence goes on along the minus strand of NC_140261.1, from coordinate 1,304,349 downwards.
ACTTAGTGTATTTCCCCCTTGTGATATATATGAGACAGGGGACCTCATTATAGGGTGATTTGATGTTAATGTTAAATGTTAATTTTAGCATTCTAAGAGTTAGACCACCCTGTTCTGTACAGGGAAACAGATAACCTTTATCCATAGTCTAATTTATCAATGATCCTAGGACGTGATCAAGACTAGCAATTTTCTCGTCTGGTTTACTGATTTATGATTGTAAATTTAACTGGTTCTTTATTGGTAAGTTACACTTTTTAAGACTCTTGGGAGCTCTTTTTTAAGCAATGTATGTGCACAGGGATAGCCTGTTGATTGTTACACCAAGGCAAGACTGTTTAGCCTACCTTGGTTCTGTAGTTCTGGCACCCAGTGCAGAAAAATGGCTCTTTTGCAATCCCAGAGTCTGGTGTTGGTAGCTTTTTCCATGTTTTTGATGTAAATGGATTCAGTTCCAGACAGATATTTTCCAGAAGCCGTCAAAGACGCTGGTGTTTATTAAATCCTGTGTCTGGTTGTGCAATTGCACCTGCTGTTTATTGAAACGACTGGTCAGTATAAATGCTGCCAGGGAACTTATAAGGACTCAAAGCTGTGTGGCTATTCATACACTGGCCATGGCCTAATACAGGTCAGCTGAGTGCAATTCTGTCTACTTTCTCAAAAGTGCTAGTTTTGTCAATGTTTTGATCTGAACCATTGTATATGATCATAAGTAACCTTAAAACAGGGCTAAACATGCATTTTCCCTTTACTACTCCTTTAAGTGGGACACTGATTCCAGCATCCTCGGTGCTGCGTCCCTCCCTATACGCAAACTGGTATGGGTCAAGACAAGGAGAGGTTACAGGTATGATCATGTTTACTATAACCCTTTTCGAAACATTTCATAGATTACATAGAGCATAACTGTTGTGGTTTTCACATGCCAAGATCTTTAGAAACGTCTTTCGAAACGAAATAGCTTCCTCACTTGCTCCAGCACTAATGCGCACAGCGCGCAATCGTTGCTCCAGCACGCTGTGCGCTGTGCGCATGCGTGCTGGAGCAAGTGAGGAAGCTATTTCGTGTCTAAAGACGTTTCTAAAGATCATATTACAGAGGCATGTGAAAAACAACACAACAGGCCTACGCTCTCTATGTAAGCACAACTAGCGATTCATCAAGACAGATTGATGAAAACAACCGTTTCGCGGCAGAAAATTGATTTTTAGAAGCTGCATTCTCGTTGCCCCCACCACCGCCATTACATGGATATACTGGCTCGCGCTGGATTTTAAATTTATTCTACAGGCCTCCGAACTACACCAAAGTGATCTCGGTGAGTCAAACGTCTTATAATATGTCGTAAATAAGGTCCAGGTTGTCAAAAACGAGCATTGTCCTTTAAGGTCACTGGTCTAAAATCCTTATTCTACAGGGCATGATACTCTAGGAATAGGGATGATAGTGGACTTCTTCCATAGCTTAGTATGACTCTCAATAGCACGTTGAAAGATGGTTCACCAAGCCTCAGTTAGTTCAGCTGCACACTGCTTGAGCAAGAAAGGAGGCAAGCCGTCTGGTCTCACAGATCTCTTGTTACCCGCCTTTTGGAAAGTTGACTGTACCTGTTTAGGTTCAATGGTTACACAATAAACCGAGTCAATTTCAAGTGAGTCAAAAGTCAACACGGGAGAGTCGTTCTGTGAATCAAATCTTAAAAAGAAGTCATTCAGTTCATTGGCTCTCTTCAAGTCATCTGAGGTAATGAACTGTTTCTTGTTGGAGTTCATGTTTGTTATTTTTTTGTAAGTTACACTTTAAGACTCTTGGGAGCTCTTTTTAAGCATTGTATCTGCACAGGGATAGCCAATTGATTGTTACACCAAGGCAAGGCTGTCTTACCTTGGTTTTGTGGTTCTGGCACCCCCTGTGCAGACAAATGGCTCCTTTGCGATCCCCCAGAGTGGTGTTCGTAGCTCAATTCCAATCCTATTCGTCATTTATGATGCAAATTGAGTCCGTTCCAGACAAAGAGAAAGGCTTCCACTGGCACGTCATTAACGTTGGTTTTTATTTAACAGAAGCATTGTTGTAGCTGTAACAATTAGCCTTGAGCTTCAGACTTAAGGCAGAGAACATACATTACATTGTTGTTGCGTAGCACAGTGGATGCGAGAGCAGAGAGCAGAAGAAGCGCAGCAGCATCAGCAAGCTAAGCTAAGCTCCCATAGAGAATTCCCTCTTAAGTAGGTCTTGACTAAGTCATAAAACAGATTAGGTGTGGGTGTCGGGTAATAGAAGAATGCAATCATGTATTGAACTAGCATCCTGGTTACTAGCCAGGTCAAGATTAAACAGTAGCCTTGGCAACCGAGGATCCTGTGTCCGGTTGTGCAACTGGTAAGCTGTTTATTGTTTATTGAAATGACTGGTCGGTAAAAATGCTGCCAGGAAAGGTCTCTACATGGACTCAACTTCAGTGTGGCTATTTATGCGCTGTCTATGGCCTAGCAAGGGTGAATTTTGTCTACTGGAGAAAAGGTGAATTCTGTCTAGGCTACTAAAGCACAAAACGACATCAGGTGCTAGCCTGCTCATTGGGAGCAATTTAGGGTTCAGTGTCTTGCCCAAGGACATGTGGACAGGAGGAGGTGGGATTCGAACCGGCGACCCTATGATCATTGGACGACCCGCTCTACCTCCTGAGCTACAGCCGCCCCAAGTACACATCTTGGCTGTCCCATATGGTGTGAATCACAGTCTGGATTTTACATTGGATATCATCACATTTTCAGTATCAAAATGATTTGGGGAAAGTACCTCTCACATGACCAACCAGATGACACTCTCACTGAACACCAGATGGATCAGATTATACTTTATTTGCGCAATCACATCGTAAAGATATCAAGCGACAGTAACAGAAAACATGACTGTCTGCTCTTCACCTGACATGTTACATGCAGTCGTTACTTTTCTCAGGTGAACCACGCGTTACACAGCTCTTTTCCTCGGGTTACAGAGCTCCTGCTGCTCTGGGGAGAATAAGGAGTTCTAAAGTCACTCAGAACAAACAGAAACGGTTGGAGTATCTGATGTGGGTGTAGTTTCTTATAGATGGCAGACTCTGGAAGTCACATACCTCAGTATATATAGTCCCGGACCTGATACAGTGTTAGTACAAACATGCACCTGTCTCTTTCTTGATTCAAACAGCTCACAGTATGTGTGGTGAATCACTGCTGATTCGCTGGCTTCACTTCCTCCCAAAGACCTCTGGGAAATATAGTGCTTCAATCTAGACGACTGACAGAAAGGTGTCAATACCGCATGACCCATGGGTGGATTATGTTTATCTGTGAGTGATTCAACTCCTGTTCAAATCCTCAGGAATGACTCAGTCCCTAACTCAACACAGTTGTGGAATTAAATTCTGCATATAATTCAAATCCCAATCAAATCCCCATCGGGAATGAATCAAATACGTCACACCTTGTCCTCCGGTGTACCTCCCCCTCCCTCCTCCGCCTCCCTCTCCTCATTCTGTCTGAACGCATGCAACCCTCCGCTGGTCTCCCTCCCCCCCGTCCCACCGTGACCCCCCCTTACCCCCACCTCCTCCTTCAGTGTCCCTAACAGGCAGTCTGTGGGGGCTCCAGGCAGCAGTGCTGAGGGGCTGGTCTGGACTGCGTTCCTCTGCGGCTGCGGAGCGTTTCTCCCTCGGCCCATTTTGCCAGCTCCTTTTTCAGGTAGCCGGGGATGGGGCTCGGCCGAGCCCTTCCGGGAGTATCCGGAGCAGCTGAGGTAGGAGCAGCGGTTGTAGGCCTGCCAGGCTGCGCATTGCCTGTTGCCCCACTGGCATCGAAGGATGCGTAGGAAGGCTTGTTTGAACTCGTTGCTGTAGAGGGGGTAGATGATGGGGTTCAGGCAGCTGTTGAAGTAGCCCAGCCAGAACAACACCTTGAACAGAGTCTCAGGGGGGCGCAGATTCACGTTGAACGACCCTGGAGAGCAAGAGAGAACAGGTTATAGCACACAGCGAATAAACAGATCTTGAATCTGTTTCTAACCTATGTACATGGTTTACACATACTAGGAATTTGACGAGGGTAATGGCGTTATTACAATTGTTGAATTTGTAACTCCCGTTTGTAATTCCCGCCGGGGGTTCTGTCTCTTGAACGTTCATGAACATGTTATCGTTGGTTCATTAGTGTCAGGAAATAGGAAATATCCTTGAAATTTTATTTGTTTTTTAGTTATTAGTTTTGGATTTCAATCAAGTCCCTACTCCTTGTCTTATCCCTATAACTCTTTGTTGGTTATAACACGGCCTGCTCATCACACTGTCATTGCAGTGCTCTGAAACGGTGTAGTCCAGCAGGTGGCAGTGTATCGTTACATATTAAGTGTCAAGCCTCCGGTTGGGTCTGATAAACACTACCTAGTCTGACTGGGCTACAATGGACTCGTTTTAGATGTTAAAGACAGTTAAAACAACAGATTGGTGTGACATTTTCAACATGTCACACTACAAACAAAAATAAAATGGTGTGTGTAATATTGCTATGTGTAATATGTAAGCTATCGACAATCACTTTGTTCTCCAATAATAACATTGCTGCTCCAGTTGCAGTTGTGATCAACTGATAACGCCATCAGGAAAGCATGAGATTACCCAGCATTCCTGTGACAGGGCCATATGGATCTCTTACGTAAAGGAAGGGAAGGGTCTGGTATGCGCCTCAGCCTACCTAACCCCATAAAACGGTTAGGCCTCAATCTTATCTGCCCCTGGATCAAACACCCCTTTAAGAAGCTCTTCCAGAGGAGAGATGCATCATAATTGAACCTCAGATCCGCACTCGGTCAGACCAAGGCTGTCAACAGAGGTGCACTAGAATGAATGGAGGGAGGAGCGAGAGAGAGAAAGGATGAGAGAGAGATAAGTGAGAGAGAGAGAGAGAGAGACACCACCGCTGACTAACGCTGGACTCGCATGTATGCGTTTCAGGCTTCAACGTTGATGCTTCTCATTCACTTTGAATAGAGCGGCATCATGCAGAACTGTGGTTGTGTTGTGGTTCCATTGCGTCGCGTTGCTCGTGTAGCTTGTGCTAAGTTGAGAAAAGTTCAACTTTTGAAGCGTTAACTTGAAGCCAACCAATGGGTTTCATTCATGAGCCGCTGACGTCACAGGATGTTCAATCCTCTCACATGTCGCCGTTACTCAGCTGTTGTAATTTTGTCTGTACAATGGGTACTATGTCACTTATTAACATTTTTACTGTTTTACTGTTTTCAGGTGAGAAAGTAACTATGTAGATTCTCAAGTCAGTCTATCAAAATAACCCCATCTTAAGCTGCTTTCATAGATCGCTGGCTGGTGCTAGCTACATGACATATATGACATACTATACTGCTTGCTTGTTCGTTGGTCAAGGTTTCTTTATATTGCACACAAGGGGTAACGTTATATTTAGATTTGCAAATACTAGCTGAATGATTCTCACGTTTCAATGATGCCAGAGGAAAATCCAGCAGAACCTGCTGCTCTACTCGCTAGCCGCCATCATTTGTGAGTGCCACCACACAGGCATTAGCCATTTGATAATAGCTAATGCTAGCTAGCTCACCTTAGCCGAATAGCTGTCAGCTGTGTCCAAACCTAGCTTTTTCAGAAACAACAACGATTATGCACTTTGAGCAGTTATAGTTTATTAACTTTCTAAATTGTTTTGGATCAGTGACAGTGCCCCCTCTCTCCCCTTCACTCTCTCTCTCTCTCTCTCTCTCTCTCTCTCCTACTACAGACAGATAGAGTGGTTGTGTGTGTGTGTGTGAAAGAGAGAGAGAGCCTGTGTGTTGTGAATGAATATAAACATGTGTGTGTGTATTATCTAAAAGTCTCTGAGGAGAAGATTGCCCAAATGAATATCACATTCCTGAAGAGATTGTGAGTGCCCTCTAATCCCGGCCAATCATGTGTGAAATGACCTGTCAGAGCTGCCCAGATACAGACCTCATCTGTCTGCATCAGAAAATAACAAGACAGGCCTTTTTAGGACATCTTTATTGGACTAAGAAACTTTGGGTAATGCTTTCTGCCACCTGTTTACAATGCCGGTCAAGTGCATTAACCGTAGACTGCAGCAGTTCCCAGGCTCTCAGACACAAAGACATTCACACCCCCCCCTTATCACTCACTTTTATTCATCTTGAATGACTAAATGAGAAGAGGAGAAGGGGGGGGGGGCAGAGTATATGTCTTCTCCCACCACCACATCACAGGATCTTCCGCCATGGGGATGGGAGGCAGGCGTTTGTAGAGCTCGATCAAGATCAACGCACTCGCTGAGGGACAAGGAGGTGTTCTGCTGGATCGTCGACCTCAACTCCCGGTCCTCATCGGAGAACAGCTCCTCCATGGCACTCCTCAGTCTGTACAGTGGAAGTGGAGGGACTGAACTTTTGCTAAATGTTTCGACAGATTGCTTGTATTTCCTCCCTTACAGGCAAAAGACTGGTTGCACTTCTGGCAACGAGAATTGTTGCCATTGAGTCTTGTAAAGTACAGGCAAACTTTGGAGCGTTTTATTCTCGCTTGGCTAGCTGGCCGATGTAGATAGCTAGCATGGCAACGGACGAAGTCGCTGCGACAGCCTGCGCTGCCAGCACATAGCTCTTCTCCGCCAAGGACAGAGTGGTCTTGTCCTTGGGTTCGGCATTGGAGGGCTCCCTAGCCAAACCCCAAGCTGAGTAGCCAGGCACAAGGACCGTGGCAATGTCAGGTTCCAGTGGTGGAGAGCGACAAATTGGCTCTGTGGTTAAAGGCTCTTTTTTCCCAGCTGAGGCTCTTATCCAAAGTGAAACCGTACCTCTCTTTTAAGGACCTGGAGACAGTCATCCATGCTTTTATTTCTTCAAGATTGGACTACTGTAATGCCTTGTGCCTTGTATGTGGGCCTTGACCAGAGGTCGCTGAGGTGCCTGCAATTGGTCCAGAATGCTGCTGCTCGCCTCCTGACTGGAACCAAGAAGCGGGACCACATCACACCGGTGCTGGCCTCCCTCCACTGGCTTCCTGTTCGCTTCAGGATTGATTTTAAAATCTTAATGTTTATTTTTAAGGCTCTACATGGTTTGGCCCCCCACTATCTGGCTGAACTGATTCAAGTTCGGGCGACATCTAGAACCCTGAGGTCCTCCTCCGAGACTCTTTTAATAGTCCCTAGATCGAGACTTAAGACCAAGGGTGACCGAGCTTTTGCGGTGGCTGGCCCAAAGCTCTGGAACAGCCTCCCTCCACACATTAGACACGCACAGAACCTAGGGCTCTTTAAGTCTCAGCTTAAAACGCACTTGTTTTCACTGGCTTTTGAGGCCTGATAGCCTACATCCCCTGTCCTGTTTTGTGTCCTGTCCTTTTATTGTTCTGTGATTATGTGCACTTTATTCTGTTTTTTGTTTTAGTTTATTTTATATATTGTACAGCACTTTGGTGCAACTTCGGTTGATTTTAAACGTGCTTTATAAATAAAGTTGACCTTGACCTTGACCTTGAGAGCCAGTCGTCATCACTTCATTCCAGCCGGCAACTCTGGTAGTTCTCACAAAGGGATGTAGCAGGGAAGCAGGCTGGTCCCATCCCGCCTCCACGAACGTGTCCAGGTTAGGCATAGCCGGGAAAAGACAAGGCGCAAGCTAGCAAGAAAGCAATGGATCCTGGTCAAGGTTGGAGTCCAGACGAGACAAAGTGTCTACTCTCAATTTGGTCGGACGAAAATATTCAAGCACAAACAGGATGTGACGTTCGATTGTCAGCGGGACGGAGTCGATCGGATCTCAAACGGATCGGGTTGAAGATACTCGAAACGCATATTAATGCCAGATGTAAATGTGATCAGGCTTAATCATTATCTACAGACATTTTAATGCAAGGTGTAAACAGGGTCTCTGATCTCATGCTAGTGACTACATTGCATGTGTTAGGCTGACGTTTGCTTGCTAGTGTAACTTACTTGAGTTAGAGTTGGCAATTTGACAAAGTGTTGACAGAGATTATATGGAATTGAGTTAGTTTTGTTAGGAAACTTAACATTGCACCACTAGTTGGCTACCCACACAATAGGATTGTCAGGAGCATTGTGCATTGAGCATTGTATGACTAGTTGGCTAGCCACACAGATTGTCAGGAGCCATGAAGTGCAGCATTGTATGATTTGTAGCTACTGCATTTGGAGATGGATGCATGCGCGTGTGTGTGTACTGTTGCAAGTTGGTTCAACAAGGCTGTCAGTAGACCAACATTAGTTGTGGCTATCACATACATTATATCTGGGATATATACTAACTAGGCCATTTTATTCCAGCTATCAACTCTTCTCTTTTGTCTCATGTGGGTGTTTGGAGACCGGTTTCACAAATGCAGGAGTGCAGCTGTACTGAGCATGCATAATATTTACCATTTTACGCGGGTTGTGCAAAAGTGAACCTGTAGGGGGCGCTAAATCGCAGAAATACCAAATCCTTTATTGGGCTGCTAGATAGGCAGGATTATCATACCAAAATAAAACTAGAGACATTTAAGAAGACAAAAATGCCAAAATTACTTGGTCACTTTGGGTGGTATCAATTTGTGAAAATATCAGTATTGCCCCCTGGACTAATATGCTCACATGTTACTTATTACATTATCCACCATGACAGCTACTAGGGTCCTGAAGCGCTAATGCTGGATTCTGTTTTCTCACCGCAGTGATTGGAATAATGATGTACCTCTGTCCCTCAATGTTGTAGTGTCCAGCTGGGTCTCATGTTGCTGTCCTGTCCTGCCCTCCCCCGTGTGATGTGACTTGAGGGCAAACGTGTCCAGTTACATCCCACCGCCAGTATGGTAAATCCGGCAGGAGAAGTAGATATAAAGGGAAGGAAGCCGGTCCAAGTATGGCAAATGTTGTTTTCTTTTAATTTGTATATCCGCCCACTGATTCTGATCCGCACCAAAATGTTGTGTGTTCCAACTTGGCCCATACACCCCTCCACCGAGTTTCATGGAAATCGCTCTGGTAGGTTTTGTTTAATCCTGCTATAATAATAATAATAATAATAATAACTTTCTTTTGTATAGCGCCTTTCATAAAACCCAAGGTCGCTTTACATAGGGGCAGTAACAGACGAGACAAACATGGTAGACAGAGACACAACATTAAGCTATGTGACCGAACGAACGAACGAACGAAATAACACGCAACCAAAAATATACCCTCCGCCAGTGGTCGCTGGGCGGAGCCAAAAAAACGGGAGAACATTCTTCACCCAGGCCAAGGGGAACACAGCAGTCCCTGTTTAGAGGGAGTTTCCGTTGATTATGTGCATTTTTGAAGGTGTAGATTTTAGTGTCTTTCACAGTGATGATGTTGAAATGCTTTGGTGTAAACCGTTTGCTGAAAATGAAGCAGCAGAGGGTGGAGGGCTACTCACAAGGTTTAAGGGACTATTGTCTGATTTAGTGAGTGTGCCAATGTCATGTTCTTGCACTCTAAGATAACTCTCCCCTGTTCTCATCCCCCATGCACTTTGCACTTTTAGACTTCCGACTTTTATTGTTGTTATTGTTACACATAGTCCTGTATGTTTTATTGTAATTCTGTCCTGTTTGTAACTTAGTGTAACGAGTGCTGAATGATTGTGAACAGGTCACACTTGAAAATGAGTCCTCTGAACTCAACGTGTTTTTTTTTACCTGTATAAATAAAGGTTAAATAAAAAAATGCTCTTCATCCCTCTTTGAAAACTTGTGTTTGCACACTCTTCCTGAAGAAAAACACTCATTCTCCTACTCATGCACACACACGTGCGCGCGCACACACACACACACACAGACAACGGACATCTTACAAAAGCAAGGCATCCTGTTTATCTCACTTCTCTCCACCTTACCAACCCTCCCTCCCCCACACACATGCACAAGGGACATCTTATGGAAGCAGGATATCCTGTTTTTCTCAGTGATAGTGATACCTAACCACCCCCCCCCCCCACACACACACACACACACACGCGGCCACAAAAATGTAATTAAAGCACCGTGGTATTACAAGACTCACACAGGCGCAATACGCATAAGAGCTTTGTATGGCACCAAGTGTGGGTTTCTCTGATCTGATAAACCAGAAGCATCGCAAAACAAAACAAAAATGTTTTCACGATAAGTCTGGACTTCCAGTCGCCCAGAACAATTTGAGTATTCCCAGAAAATGGGGCACCAATCAGGAGACTGCATTTTAACTGCTGTTCCACCTCCTGTCCCTGATTGGTTCCCGTAGATGATGAAGAGAAATACAACAGGAGTCTGCTAGTAGAATGAAGCAATGAGCGGGAAAGTTAACTTTAAAAGAATAAACAGCCATAAGTGCAGTTATTGCAGAAATAGATTCAAGAGTACGCACTAGTGGAGTTTCTCAGTGGACAAGACGTTTTTGCCGTTCTTCCGACTGGATTTGGCAAAAGTTTGATCTATGTTTTGTTACGATAATTGGCTGAAGGAGTTCGCCTGTCAAGACAGTGTTCCCACACACTCCAATCGTTCTGGGCGGCTGGACGTCCAGACTAGAGTTTGTCCTGTTTGGGCACCCTTCCTGCTGCAGTCCATAAATGAGACATCTTGAGAAGTGAGAAATCTTCATTAGCACATTAGCACTGCAGCTGGGTGTTGAAGCGCACACACACACACACTCTAGCTATGTGCGTGTTTGGGGCGGGGATAATTATCCCCCGAAGACTGATTCAGAATGATTTCTCTCTGGCTGTGATGAAACTATGACAAATGCATCGACAGCTCAGGCCTGATCTGTCTCCCTCTCTCACACACACATGCATGCACACACACACAGGGAGTCTTCCGACAGTTTAGTTGGGTTTATAAAAAATATTATTTGAAACTACAAGCAATCGGACAACCCTCCAGCCCATAGCAGACTGGAGACTGGGGCAGTGAGAGCAAACAAGCCCTGGAGGATGGTGGACAGCCAGCTGTGGGATTCTCTATGACACGATACGATCGTATCATAACACAACACAACAGACAGACGGCCTGATCGAAGGTTTGCACGTATAAAAATGTGTGCAAAGGTCTTAATACCCGCAAATAAATGTGCCAGGTGATCTATGAACGGTGTGCATGGAGGATTGTGTCCTTCTAGTGCGTGAATTTGCACGCTCCAATCCAATTATCCAATTAGTACTTTTGGAGAAAATTAATATGCCCTAGCATGCAAAATATGGGAGGATAAAAAGCAAATACATAATTGTAGCACACAATCAGTGACTTACCAGCCCTGAAAGCAGTCTCAGTGATTGTATTTGCGTGTGCTATTTAGTACTTTTGAAGAGCAGGTACTAATTCCCTCATTGGCTGCGTTTACATAGACAGGTGGAGTCCGATTCTCAATCCGATTGAAATAATTTAACGTACATGTATACGCTTAAAGGAGTAGTAAGGGAAAATGCATGTTTAGCCCTGTTTTAAGGTTACTTATGATCATATACAGTGGTTCAGATCAAAACGTTGACAAAACTAGCACTTTTGAGAGTCTGATAATTGCTCTACTGCTCAAGGTCAAAGCGGCCTACACAAAAAATAAGTAATATATCCTTATAAAATACCATGATGAATAATGTATGCCAAATAAAGAATTAATAGTTATTTGCTAGAATACTAACGAATAATCAGCCTAATTTGGAAAATGGTCTGAGAGGAAAAAAAAGGTGCCCGGCCAAAACAAGCCCCCCCAAAATTCTGCCCGTCAGTTGACCAAGAAGAAAGCCCTAACTATTTAGCTCATGTTAAAATGATCAAAATGTAATTTTTCCTTTGGATGAATTTTGGAACTTCCAATGGTCAAAAGGCAAACGAGCTGTGCGCACATCCAACCTTAGTACATACGTGAGAAGAGAGGAGATATCCACACTACGCACTGCGGATCTTTCCCCTCAACCTCCGATGGTGCCTGAAATCCCTAGTCTTTCATGTCTCTCGTCAGACTGACACAGTATGTGCTTGTTCCCACAATGCAACTGCTTCTGTTCACGACACGGCCATCCCAGCATATTCCCACAAGTGCCAGATCTGGCCTGTATATGGCCCTGATCGGATTGCTGTCTGGGTATAGTTTACTCAGTTCTATCTGGTTTACTCAGTTCTATCTGGTTTACTCAGTTCTATCTGGTTTACTCAGTTCTATCTGGTTTACTCAGTTCTATCTGGTTGACTCAGTTCTATCTGGTTGACTCAGTTCTATCTTTCTCACAGTTCTCATCCTCAGTCATCCTCACACAGGTCTGGTAAGGTTAGGAAATAGACTCCACTTAAGGCTGATTAACACAGAGAGATTGAAATAGACTCTGAGCCAAGACTCCTCTCTCTCTCTCATACCCCACTAACCACCCAGGACCGTCTCCTACCCCACTAACCACCCAGGACTGTCTCATACCCCACTAACCACCCAGGACTGTCTCATACCCCACTAACCACCCAGGACTGTCTCATACCCCACTAACCACCCAGGACTGTCTCCTACCCCACTAACCACCCAGGACCGTCTCCTACCCCACTAACCACCCAGGACTGTCTCATACCCCACTAACCACCCAGGACTGTCTCATACCCCACTAACCACCCAGGACTGTCTCATACCCCACTAACCACCCAGGACTGTCTCCTACCCCACTAACCACCCAGGACTGTCTCCTACCCCACTAACCACCCAGGACTGTCTCCTACCCCACTAACCACCCAGGACTGTCTCCTCTCTCTCATACCCCACTAACCACCCAGGACTGCCCCCTCTCTCTCATACCCCACTAACCACCCAGGACTGTCTCATACCCCACTAACCACCCAGGACTGTCTCATACCCCACTAACCACCCAGGACTGTCTCATACCCCACTAACCACCCAGGACTGTCTCCTCTCTCTCATACCCCACTAACCACCCAGGACTGCCCCCTCTCTCTCATACCCCACTAACCACCCAGGACTGTCTCATACCCCACTAACCACCCAGGACTGTCTCCTCTCTCTCATACCCCACTAACCACCCAGGACTGTCTCCTACCCCACTAACCACCCAGGACTGTCTCCTACCACACTAACCACTCAGGACTGTCTCCTACCCCACTAACCACCCAGGACTGTCTCCTCTCTCTCATACCCCACTAACCACCCAGGACTGTCTCATACCCCACTAACCACCCAGGACTGTCTCCTCTGTCTCATACCCCACTAACCACCCAGGACTGTCTCATACCCCACTAACCACCCAGGACTGTCTCATACCCCACTAACCACCCAGGACTGTCTCCTACCCCACTAACCACCCAGGACTGTCTCATACCCCACTAACCACCCAGGACTGTCTCCCTGTGGGGATGAACAGAGGCTTAAACCCTCTCTCAGAACCGTTCTGATACTGGGCCAGGACTCCACTGCATCGGCCCATGACTCCATTCATATGGTCAGTATGAAGTCCCTGACCACACATGGCCACTGAAACGCAGATCTTCTCAGAGACCCAAGGCAACTGATCAACACACAAATACATACATATATATATATACATACATACATACATAACGCTCATTCACTGTGTGCATTTGTGTGTTGATCACCGTGTAGCGAATAATAGACCCTGGAGGTTACATAGGCCACATATCGGACAATGTAAAAGGTGCATTCTCCAAGTCAAAGCAATTAACCAGCATCCAGTTACACTGCCAGTCGCATTATACTAGAGTCACCTGTGACCATCTTGTAGTGATAAATAAATCAGGCTAGTGTGCTAGTGAGAATGCTGGTGTGGACCATAGCTTTTCACCTGTCTGTACTTGTGCCAGATGGATGTGTGATTTATAGAGCAGTGCGCCTATTAGCCTACTATTAGTAATTATATAGGCCTATATATATAGCACGTCTCACAGAGAGGACTCACAAAGTGCTTCACATTCAAATGCACGCAAAGAATCAACAAAATTAAACACAGGAAACAGGACAACAGTCATAAACATACAGTCAAATTAATTCGACAAACGCCTGTCTAAACAAGCGTCTTTAGCTGCTTAATTCTTAAAAAATGTCCACAAATGCCGCAGCTCTCAAATCCTGAGGAAGAGCATTCTACAATCTAGGTGCTCTTACCCTCTGGTCTACTGTAATGAAAAATGCCCTCCCTTAGGCTACTTTGCAGCAATAAAATAGCTCACTGATGGGATTACATGTGACATAATGTGTCATAAATGTTACATTTATTTCATCCACCAGAATTATGTGAATGGCGAACTTTGTGTAGGCTAAATTGTTTTTTCCCCCCAGATTTTTTTTTTTTTTTTTTAATCATAGCTATGATATGTTAACCTGCTACAACGTGTCTCTGTTTAAAAACAAAAGAGGAACGGGTTTAACATGGATAAAGGTAGGTTACTTACCGATGGGCAGTGATAGGAAGAACGGTAGCCAGCAAAGCGTAAACATGCCGACCACGACTCCAAGAGTTTTAGCCGCTTTCTTCTCTTGGGAAAACTTCATAAGTTTTAACATGAGTGAACTCTGTTTCTTGGCGGGGGCATCGCCGGTGTCCTCCTGCACCTGCTGGCGGCCCCTGTGGATCCTGAGTGCGGAGGACTCCCCCGCGTTCTTCTCCCGCATCACCCCGGCCTCCAGGTTCTTCGTGGTCCGTTTGGCAACGACGTACACGCGGCAGTACATTGTCAAGATAACGCCGAGCGGGATATAGAACGAACAGAAGGAGGAGAACAGTGCGTAAAAGGGTTCCTCGGTGATGAGACACACCGTGTCGTCTGCCGACGGCGGCTGCTTCCACCCGATCAGCGGACCGATGGCGATGACTAGCGACAGGATCCACACCCCCAGCATGGCAAGCAGTGCCCGCTTCTTAGTCACGATGCCCGGGTACCGCAACGGATAGCTCACCCCGATGTAGCGGTCTATGGAAATTACGCACAAACTCATGATGGACGCGGTGCAGCACAGGACATCCATGGCCGCCCAAATGTCACAGAAGATCCGTCCGAACACCCAATAGTCCAGGATCTCCAAGGTGGCGGACACTGGGAGCACAATGCTGCTCAGGAGCAGGTCCGCGATGGCCAGGTTGATGATGAAGTAGTTGGTGGCTGTCCGCAGGTTCCTGTTGCACACCACCGAGAGGATGACGAGGATGTTCCCGACCACGGCGGCCGTGATGAAAGTCCCTAAGACCATACCGAGAGGGATGGCCCGGGTAAGATCCACCACACCGATCTCCGTCCGGTTGCCCGTGGAGTTGGAGAAGTTAGACGATGTCCCCGACTCCGTCCAGTTGAAAAGTTCAGATGAACCATCCTTCCACACGTTTGCCGCATCTTTAGTGCTCAGATTCATTTTGACGAAAGAGGTCCCCCATAGCAGGCTACAGATCACTTGTAGCTGTAAAACTTGAAAACAAGCAACTCCATGCCAAAATAAATCTGTACTAGGCTACAGCTCGGCGAAGTGTTACCAGCCTACATGGTTTGATCCCAGCCAGCAAAATACGTCATTTGGACGTGTCGACTGGCTATAGCCCCGATTTAGTTGTCTACTGTATGCGTAACCCACTTCTAGCCAGAAAGATCTTGGAAGTTGGTTATCATTTCTTTTTGCCGACGCAGCTTCCCAGCAAGAAATGTTTCTGCTAATATACGTCCATCATAATCCCTGACGTCTAGGATACATCTCAGATACATTTGGGCTGTCAGCGCAACACTTATAGACGTCTATCATAGCCCAAGCAGGCTAGCCAAGCCAGGGGATAAATTGAGATTTGCTATGTATTAAAGTAGGCTATTCTTGATTAAATACAATTCTAACACTTTGCTTTTCAACCCTATGCTTCCAATCTTTCCTATTTGTAATTTAGAATTGAGTATCAGAGTTTATCTGTAGCATAATATTGGAGCAGCAGCATTTCACTGTGACAAATAAAAAATAATATTGAATCCTTCATCATTCAATCCTAGAATATATAAAAAGATTGTAGTTTTTCAAACTCAGCCTATGATAGATTAAGCCATGATCAGATTACCTAAAGATAATTTAACTAGCTAAAATAATAACTTATACATTCCTTAAGCATCTGTAAGTTTTCTCCATTTAACTCCAACCGTACTCATTTCTGTTTTGGATTTTAAAATAATGTAAATTAAAGGAGTAATATGGTGATTTTAACTTTTTCTGGGATTTAATATATTTTAATATGCTATTTGCACAAGAGAGGATTGAGGAAACATGATTCAAGTATTAAAGGAGTAGTAAAGGGAAAATGCATGTTTATAGTGACAGGCATTCTTATAAAGGCCGGGTAGGTGTAGAGGTTAGGAGTGAAGCTGGAGAGAGAGGCCTTGTGGAGCCAGTAGGAGGAGTGGGAGGAGCCAGGGGGAGGAGTGGGAGGAGCCAGGGAGAGGAAGACGTTGGCTGGAGCTGTCTGCGCGAGGAGCCGCTGCCGCCAGCCAAACGGTCATGGGACGATGACATCACAGACTGTTGTACCGAGAAAGAGGAAAAACATGGCACCTGATAGCATTCATATCACTTCCTTTTACTGTTACAGTGTGACACCAAACACAATCAGTGTAACATTGTACATTGCAGATAACCTGACTCGGGGTGAGAGGCTGGGATCAGGTGGATGTAGCTCGCTGATGGGGGTCAGTGCTGGAGGCCCCCGACTTACTGGACGGCTGACCCCTTCTTGGACTTCACACATGCACCGGCAGGATGCTCTTCAAAGCAAGACAGGAAGTGTTCAGCATTAAAGGAGAAGCACTATGTCATAAGGCTGCAGCTGGTGGTCCTCCGAGCCAAGTGGAATTCATTGAATGGAGCAATTTAAAAAATTTGAAAGAAGGCAAAATACTGTTTGAAATTCTCACAGTTGGTAGATTATTAATGTAAAGACACTTTAGCGTATCCGCATGTATGAGTCTAGATCCATGGAAGAGTCTTGAGGTTAAGGGACAGAAATGACGGTGGGGATTGAGTGGCAGTGTACCCACGCTGACCTGGTGCCACTAAGATTTTGTGGGCCCTCCCCCGATTGGCTCTTGACAGAGGGCATGATGATGGCCAAGGACTTGGAGGGAGTCTCCTCCAGGTTGGGCCTGCCTCTTGGGACTGAGGGGAGTACTCAGGGGCGGCTGTAGCTCAGTTGGTAGAGCGGGTCATTCAATGATCGAAGGGTCAGTGGTTCGAATCCCGGCTCCGACTCGATTTAGAGTTCAATATCTATTCACTGAGGCCACTAGCTTGTCACTGAGAAGGACTAGGTCTACCTTTTATTATGAATGCATCCTTAACATTTTGAAACATGTTTGTTAAGTACAGGGTGTACAATGTTTTTCCTCTTTCTCGGTACAGGTCTGTGATGTCATCGTCCCATGACCGTTTGGCTGGCGGCAGCGGCTCTTGCGCAGACAGCTTCGCAACGCCTCCTCCCCTGGCTCCTCCCACTCCTCCTACTGGCTCCACGAGGCCTCTCTCCAACTCCACACCTAACCTGTACACCTACCCGGCCTTTATGAGAATGTCTGTCGGTGGTGATATGGTATTACCCATATCGTCCTAATCGACCAGCCGTCACTGCTATTAACGATAAAACCTGACACTCTGCATCCAAGTACGCTACCTAACATTAGCATTTAGCATGTAGTTGTGCACCATGGTTTGTATTGCATAATATGTATACTCCTGACCAATCAAAACCAACAGTAAAGGCTAGTTCCCGCCGTGTACACCAACAATTGCAATGTCAAGACAAACACTTCATATTGTGTTGATCTCATTAGCCTATAGAAACCCACTATAACTGCAAATCACTAGGCTACATCCACAATGGCACAGTGGTTATTAAAGAAACTATTTAAGCTACTAGCTTCTAGTTTGTCTTTCTTCTGAATATCTTTGTCCTATCAGCGTCAAGTCGTGTTCTGTGGAGAACCATCCCTTTTGGACGATTTCAGTCTGGTTGAAAATCGTCCACGATGTTCTGTTCTGTTACATTTAAAATATTTTATTTCGTACTGTAGGCCTTGTAATGCAATCTCTATGGGTTTTAGTACTGGCGCTTGCAGGTGCTTGCACTGTGCTTATGTCATACAGTGTGAATGCTAGATTTAATTTAACTATCTAGATGTGAATAAAGAGTAAAACGATTTGTAGAGGTTCGATCAGAAAGCTCAAAAACCGTCTCTTTATTCCAAAAATACATACAGTTGCAACTGGGCTCTTGGCAAGAAGACAAAGAGAGATTCCCCCCAAAACTGAACTTTTCGTCTTGGGCACAGCTCTATATTCAAAGCTAGGACCAGGTACAGTATGACATTCATAGAATCTGATTGGCTGACATATAATTTGCACGTCATTTGCCGAACAAGATGAGGTTAAGAGTTTACAATTCCAGGTGGATTTCCAGAGGGTGCAATTATAGCAACCAAAATAATGACACAATACGAGAATAGTAGACAGTCTAGTAAACACTAGAATCATAAACTTGGCCTGGAGAGGTCACTTAATCTACCCTCTAGAGGGATTACCTGTTATAAACCATGAAATGCCCAGAGCAGGGGTCTGTTCTTTCAAGCTTCAAAGAGAATGTACACCAGGCACAGAGGCCAGTAGGTTGAAACAGGATAAGCAAGGCAGTAAAGAAAAACAGCTGAAACTCATCTCTCCCCTAAGCACTTAATTTCTATCACTACAGTACTTACAGTACAATAACACAGCTGGTGCCAAGCTAGAGTCACATTCAATCTGGCTAGCGTTAAGAGCAACTTGAAATCAATTCAGTCGTTAATTATTTGGATTTAAATACTTCAATTATGCGTGTGTTCCTTTTTCTTTTAACCACGGTCAGTGTAGCCGTTTCCTATATGGAGGAAAACCTCAGCGAAATCGCAGAAAAACCCAGTCGGACGATGCATGGACAACTAGCTACAGGTAGGCTATTATAGACATGCATCATCTGTCAGAGAAGTTGAGCATGACACATCAAACGTATGACAGTATGTAGCACTAGGCTATGTCAAACCAAATGAAATAGAATGATAAAAGTAGCCTATACAACAAATACTTTTAGTTGTAAATGTAATAAGTAGCCAAGTAGTTTCATCCATTGCACACTATCAGCCTCAATGCCACTGCTCTTTATTCTGGTTTTTCTGCAACTAAATAAAATGTAGAACTATGTGATAATTGAATCAAATGATTGAGAGTCAATTTATTTTTCATTAATGTTAAAGGAGTAGTAAAGGGAAAAATCATGTTTAGCCCTGTTTTAAGGTTACTTATGATCATATACAATGGTTCAGATCAAAAAGTTGACAAAACTAGCACTTTTGAGAAAGTCTGATAATTGCTCTACCAACGTTTTGGTCATACAATGGATGTGGGTGGGCACCGTGAAAATGAATGTCTAATTTAGGGCTAGGCTAGCCTGCTCGGGCTATGGTAGATGTCTATGAGTGTTGTGCTGACAGCCCAAATGTAGCTGAGATTTAGACTTCAGGGACTAAGAGAGACTTTGCTTGCTGGGATGTAGAGGTTTTCAAGTCTTCAGATTCAATTTCCAAACAAGTGTGTTTGTTCTGCTAATTAGCAATGAAAATCAATTTAGCTCAAGAATTTGTAGTCCAGGTGTCACTCTCTCACTCTCTGCCTCTTTTCCTCTGAACTGTGTCTGTTGAATAGCCTACTGAGGGGGCAGCAGCAGTCATCACTGGGTACTTTTCCCAAACCCCTGCACTTAACGTCTTCAGCACTCAGCAACTTGTCATTGTCTAAAATTGTGTGGGAAATATATGGGCAAAAGAAACCTGCTAAATGACGTGTGTGATGGGACTGCCCAAAATTAACCGCAGTCAAAAGAATATCTGCCAACGATTATCACGTGTCACAAATTGAGACTGCGCTGCTATCGTTTCAGGTCTACATGCAACTGAAGCATAATGTGGAACAGGTTTGAATAAAATATGTTGTAAGTGGTGGAGTACTTAACAAACATGTTTGCTTTAATTATCAGTAAATCATACCAATAGGTCTACATTGCTCTTTCTACAGTAGGCTGCTTGACTACTAGGCTACTGGACTCTGAGGTTCACTGAACCCTGTTTGATCATATCCTGTGTTTACCGTACATGGCCATGCTGAATGAGAAAATGAATGTGATGCTGGAGAGTTGAAGCACATTACTTTTTTTTGTTGAAAAGGTATGTTCAAAAAAAGCCTTTAAGCCAAAGTGTAGCCTTCATACTCGACTGCCTTTGGTAAGGCTCAGACGGTTCAGTTCTTGAGGGATCACCATATAAACTGAAATGTTTTACATTTTGCATCAGATCTGTCAGCATAATATCTCTCCAGTTATGGCCAATCAGCATAATATCTCTCCAGTTAGCTTTTAGCATACCCTTCTACTACTGTACCACGTCTCGGAAATCTAGGCGTGGCGGTTAGGCCTAAATCGGAAATGAGCTCTCTAGTGCCCTTATTAGGTTTGATTGGGCCAATAATGGATCGGTCCCGTTCACTTTTATGTGTCCAGACATGGCTACAAAGTTTGGTGGTGTTTGGTCCAACCATTGAGACATCATAAACCTTTATGTAATAAGCCCCGCCCAAGCGACACACTCTACAAACTTAATTGCCTCATACAGGCACGTTTTTGTAACTTTTCAACGATAGAAAATGTATGTTCTTGTGTAATTTGGTGCACTTGGGGCTTGAAGTAAATGGTTGCTTTGGCTCAGTTTTTTGGCTCTTGTGAAATAGGCCTAAATACAGATGTACAGGCAACATTATCTGTCCAGTGCAGCCTCATTCTACTCAAGTATCCACAAAAAGCAGAGTGGTTACTTCAGAGAGTGGTTTGAGGAGTGGCCTGTGTTTTATTCTGATGTTACTGCTCGTGTAACCGAGTTGAATTGGATACACTCACTCCTTAGTGTAAATACCGCCCACTAAATACCGTGTTTATGTATGGTGTCATGCGTTGGCAAGTCAGAGGACCCGAGATCGAACCCAGCACAAGGGTGGAAGCAGTAAGACCTGGGTCAGCCGGTCCAGACTCAAGTAATGGAATGCAGATAAAAATCAAGGTAATTCCTCTACATACCAGTCTAGTGGGAGGTGAAGAGGATAAAATAAGATTAGACATGACTTTAATAATCCCCAGATGGGGAAATGCGCCCATTACAGTGGTTGAGGGGATCAGATGGTAAATAGACTCCATCTATATAGTGCTTTTATCCAAAGTACATTACAACGAAGGCCTCTCACCCAGTCACACACACATTCACACACCAATGGCAGCAGCTGCCATGCAAGGTGCTCACCTGCTCATTGAGAGTTCAGTGTCTTGCCCAAGGACATGTAATCAGGATCCGAGGTTCAAACCACCAACCCTACGATCATCGGACAACCTGATCCTCCTGAGCCACAGCCGCCCAGATGTTGATAACCTACGAGGAGTGAGGCGTTTAGAGATGATCAGGAGGCGCAGAAGGGGTTAGGTCCGTTCGTTTTTCTCCCCCGTTCCCCCCTTACACAGCCCTGTTGACGCGACCGTACTGTGCATCAGAGACACACGTTGGCTGTGTTCAACTCTGACGCTGCGGGGCATCGTCTCCATGCCATAACAATACGTATGTTAACACAGGAGGTTTGAACTGCCAGACCCAGAGGAAATACTGTTGAGTGCACCATTAAGCTCATAAATTGGTGTGTCGTGGAAGCCAATCTGTTACAGCAAGAGCGGAGTGCTCCCTCAAGTGTGTGTGTGTGTGTGTGTGTGTGTGTGTGTGTGTGTGTGTGTGTGTGTGTGTGTGTGTGTGTGTGTGTGTGTGTGTATGTGGCTGACTCTGAGGCATGTTTTGTGGGGTCGTTAACGCATGACAATGTATGTGAGTTTGTGAGGCAGGGAGTGTGTGAGGTGAAAATCCTTAAGGCCTACGGGGTCCCTCCTAACCTACTACGGGCCATAGAGACCATACAGGGGCACAAGAGCCAGAGTGGTAACCCCGGATGGCAACAGTGAGGAGTTGGACATCCTAGCAGGGGTGCTGCAGGGGGACACTCTTGCCCCCTTCCTCTTCATTGTAGCCCTGGACTACGCGCTTAGGAAAGCCATCAGTGGGCAGGGGCAGGAGCTTGGCTTCATAACACCTAGGAAGTCTAGAAGAAACCCCGCTGTAGTCCTGGCAGACCTGGACTACGCAGATGACATCTGTCTGATGTCCAACCGTGTGGAGCAGGCACAGGAGCTCTTGAACAGAGTAGAGGCAGAATGTGCCAGGGTTGACCTCAGGTTGAATGCAAAGAAGACTGAGGCAATCACTGTCACCAGCAGACCTCCCGAAGTCCGATAGATACCCCCGTGTCTGCTGTGGATGTCGTAGCATGTCCGTAGAATGTTCTCTCTCCTATGATGCTTTTAGCTTCTCTCACTCTGAAATGTAATTTAATGCAATGTATTGCTTTATAAATGTTCTTAGCCGGTAGACATACTCCTGGAGCTTGCTTGATCGCCTTGTTGAGAGGGGTCAGGGAAGAATTTTTACAGCTCACTTATCTGGCCCCCGGGTGATTACTGTTTTTTTGCTTCCCTCTGGAATATGTAGAGAGTGGGTCGTATGCCCACCTCCCTTGTTCTCTGTAAAGCGCATTGTGTTGCCTCTGGGTATGAAATGCGCTATACAAATAAAGCTTTGATTGATTGATTGATTGATTAATTGAACATTCCCCTGGCCCACCCTCCGCTCACCACTTTCTAGGCCTACTGCTTTAACATAGGATATTCTACTTTCACACAGGTGTTAGCTCTAATTTGAGATTTTTTTTTGCTTTGTAATTTATCGTCACAATAATGTTTTCCTGTATGGAAGGTAAAATAACGTTTTATTATTAGTATTATAAATCCTCTAATTGAGAGCAATGCGCAATGTTTTTTGGATTGGCTACATAATTAAACAAGGAAGCTGCTCAGCTCACACACTGTCTGATTGTGGGAATTTACGTCTGAATCATCTCTTAAAATCAAATTGTAAAATGAGAGATGGTTTTCCGGGATCTTCGTTCTGGTGGAGATAGTTGGTGAAAGATAGCACGTTCAAGTGTTTTCGATATAAAGGATAGAAGGGAAACCGGCCTGTAGTTTTTGACGTCAGAGGGGTTGAGAGATGGTTTCTTCAGGAGGGGGGGTGACTGGCAGTCTTGAAAGCGGAGGGAAAGCATCCTGACACAAGAGATGTGTTGATGAAGTGGGTTAGGAAGGGGAGGAGTTTGGGTGCAACAGACTTAAGGAGAGTGGAGGGGACAGGGTCTAGGGAGCACGTGGTGGGGCGGCTAGATGTTAGAAGGTTGAGGACCTTGTTGGGGGAGAAAAGTGGGATAAGGTGAGATGTGGAAAGGAGGTGGGGGAGCAGAGAGGGTGGGGAGGTGAGGCTGGTGCATGGTGCATTGACCGGGGGTGGGGGAAAGATGATCTGATATCGTTAACTTTCTTGTCAAAGAAGTTGGCAAAATTGTCATGGAGAAGAGAGGAGTTGGGAGTAGGAGGTGGGGGCTGGAGTAGGGAAAAGAAAGTTTCAAATATTTTTTTTTAAGATTGGAAGCAGAGGTTGGAATTATTAGAGCGGAAGAAAGCAGCTTTAGCAGCAGAGAGGGAGGAGGAGAATGCGGAAAGAGATTGGACATCAAGAAGGTCCTCTGGGAGCCTTTTCTCTATTTACGCTCAGCTATTGTCAAGCTCCGTCTATCAGTAGGCACTGAATCCGACAGCAATGGGGCAGGTGGAGTTGGCCATGCTGACCTGGTTCGGGTTCGATCCCCGGCCGAGTCATACCAAAGACTATAAAAATGGGACCCATTGCCTCCCTGCTTGGCACTCAGCATCAAGGGTTGGAATTGGGGGGCTACATCACCAAATGATTCCCGAGCGCGGCACCGCTGCTGCTCACCGCTCCCCCAGGGGATGGGTCAAATGCGGAGAACAAATTTCACACACTCAGGTGTGTGACAATCAGTGGAACTTAGTCTTAGAGTGAAGAATGAATTTCAGGGAACTGTAACTTGTGAGTTTTGGCAAGGCCAGTACACAGACAATGTGTGATCACGCATCAGCTCCATCGAGAGCGTACGCGTCCCAACCCACCAAGATCAAATACAACGACAAGCCCTGCTTCACCGCCACAGAGAAAGAGGAAGTGCGTAGGAGTGGGGATAAGGACCAGTTCAAAGAAGCCAAGTACAGGTTTAGCAAGGTAGTGAATGAGGCTATAGAACGCTCCTGAGAAACTCCAACATCAATTTGCAGATGGAAATACGTTTTCTGTCTGGAAAGGCCTCAGACAGATCGCAAACTACAAACTGAGATCCCCCCCAGGCCACTGACGACGCACGCCTAGCAAACGACCTGAACAAGTTCTACTGCAGGTGTGAAAAACAATGGGCCTCATTCACAAACGACTTTAAGAATTTCTTAAGAAGCGTTTCTTCTTAAACTCCACTTACACCGTTTCCAAGCTGTTTTTGGCATTCACCAATGTTCTCCCATGTGGGAACTAAGAACAGAATATACACACACGGAAGGGCAGTCTTAAGTTGTCTACAGGAGTACGGACATATTCGTGTGAAAGATATGTTCAGTTAAAATCATTTGTGATTGTGTTTTCTTCAAATGTACCGTTGTATAACAGGATTGCAATACATACTGTTTGTATCATTTCTAATATCATTTTATAATTGTTTTCATTATTTTAGAAAAGTGAGATTGCTGTCTTTCCAATAGGCTTCATATCTCTGATGTGCCTGGTCCACCTGTGTGCTCTCTATAACAGTGGGAGTACGGTGCTCCACCCTAGATTTTTATTTGGGCATGCTTGACAGACTTTATGTCTATTTTATAGTCAACATTTTTGTAGACAGTATGGTATATTTTATTCTTCGCCAATGTATTTTGCACTATCTTGTCTTGCTATGTTTATTGCCATGCACAAAGGCAAATTCCTCATAGGAGGAAGCCTGTCAATTGTCTCTTTATAAAAAATATCTTATCGATAAGGGTGGTGTCGTTGGTGCTTTGTTCCTTGACCGTAGAAAAGCTTTTGACACTGTCAATCACAAAGGTTTCCTCTAAGTTATTTAAATTCAATTTCTCTAAAGGTGCAGTGAAATGGGTGAAAAGTCTGTCGGTCTGTTCATAATCATCAATCTGAGTCACCGAATTTGCTTACAGGTGTCCCGCAGGGATAGATACTGGGCCCACTCTGATTCAGTCTCTATATTAATGACTTACCATCAGTATGTGCTGAAGTTGATATCGTAATGTATGCAGATGACACAGGGTTGCTGCCAGACTCACCAAATCCATGACGCATGGTTGAAACAATGCCGTCTTCAACTGAACGCCCACGACTTGGCTCCACTTCCACTCAGCGCTATTACACAACTAACCAGTACATCTCGCATCACGGGGGGTCACTAGAGGGAACTGCATTATCCCAATGAGGAAATGTGCTTTTAGTTGTCAGTCTACCTGGTCAATCAGAGGGGTCATGAGAGTGGAAATTAATTCCAAAGTCAACCTCAAAGAACTAAATATTTCCAGGACTTTTAGCAATCAGTTAAAACAATAGATGAGATTCAGATTCAGCATGTTGTCTGCCTCACAATTTATGTCTAAATTAACATTAAATGCTAATTTTGTCCTCCTTACTGTAGGTCCTGCTTGCTTCTACCGTGGTATCTTGTTCTATGTTGTTTGTGTTTATGTTTGTTGTTTGTTTTTAACAAATTTTAACAATCTATGCCCTGTACTTCTATGTTTCACCATTAACTTTTCTCTTTTCCCAATTCAGGAAGCATTTTTTTTATAACACTTTGGCCATGGACTACGGCTGAAAATGAGCTAGCGGCTTAGATGCTGCTCAACCCTGATGATGCACAGAGGAAGAGAGATTCTATGAAAACCAAACTGCCTCCTTGCCTTCTTTGTCTTTTACTGTTTGACTGAGAGAGACCCCCCACCCCCATCTCTTTCTCATAAAAACACAGTCTCAAAACCATCTCTCATTGTTTATCTCTGTCTCACCACGCTTCCTCTCTCTCCCACCCTGTCCACCGAGGATAAGTTATCACAGCGACCCACGCCGTGACAGTCACAGCCCCACATCCTTACTGTATATACAGTACAGCACGCCACTCGCTATTTACTGCCTGCCTCACATCAATAATAAGCTTGGCAACTGGCAAGGGGGTGATTTCCGCCCTCGCTGGGCAAAATGCAAGACTGGCACTTTCTGAAGCACCATTAATATTCGACGGGTGGCATAATCAAAGTGATAGAGCGCTGCATCTGACAGAGACAACAGCAAGGGCCGAGTAGTGTGTGTGTGTGTGTGTGTGTGTGTGTGTGTGTGGTTGTGCCTGGCTGACCTATTGGAAGAAGAAAATGAACTGGCAGACACCCAACTTGCACACATACGCACACAGTGCTGAGTGGATGTTCTTGCTTAGTGGCTGGCTCCGTTGCTACATTCGGACCATTAGATAATTAACGCTGCGTTCCAGTTGTATCGGAGGTTGGAATTTGGTGCACGTCATATCTCTGTTAAATGTGTTTCAGAAACACAAAGCGAAAAACTCACTTTCACCCCACCTTTGTAGTTCTAGCCAAGTTACAATGTCAGCAGTACCAGTTAACACCGTAGTCATCAAATAAGACAGAAGCGCTAATAAACAGTCTAATTACAGCTTTGATTTACCCTGATTCACTGAGCAGCCATCTTGATTTGATGCAAATTAAATTTCAGCAACTTACGACAATGAGAACACTCTGATATCTGAGACATCTGACCAGAGAGACCATGCTGCTTTCTTATCAATGAATCACTGTCTGATTATTTGATCCACTTACACATTCAACAAGTGCACATGCTGATCTAACAGGTGTCACTCGTCAGTCACACCCTCCTGCAACTTGCCCACACTGACATCATACCCAGGTCCTCTGATCTGCATTTACACATGACCACCATTCATAAATATCACTACCAGTTGCGCCACTGAAAAGGTTACTCTTCAATGACGCAAGTGAGCGTTATTTATACTGAGTAAGCTTAACCATTTTGTTTAAATGTTTTTTTTTTGTCTTATTTCTATTGTCTTTTATATATTATCCGCCCTGTTTTATTTTCTTATATTTTATACCATTTACTAATAAACAGTTTTTCTTTATTTTGTCTTATTCTGTAAAGCACTGTGTTACGTACATCTGCGTGTATAACAAATTGACTTTGACTTTGAGTAACGGCCCTCCCAGGAGTGAGCTGTTTTTTCGCAAGCGCTCTCCGAATTCAAGTTATACGTTCTGGAATTTGATGTGGGATCAGAATGTTAACATCTGTCTTAACTCACATTTCTCTGGGTGGAATTCAGATGATTTGGCAACAACCATAGATGTAAGACAGGAAACTGGGCGAGAAGTGTCCAAACACATATTTCTCTCTCTCTCTCTCTCTCTCTCTCTCTCTCTCCGAGAGCTGTGTGAGGCTGTAGACACGTTTTATGCAAATAATGTTATATCGAATTAAAAATGCCTTATGGAAACAGTAAAATTCGATTAAAAGTCATGAAAATCGACAAAGTTTGTACTGTCGATCTCATCGGATTCGGTAGACTAAATCAAACACGCCACATCGCCAGCAGAGGAACTAGTTGTCCATGGAAGTGACCTCTTATTGGATCACTCCTCCTCACATGGCCCTCCGTGGAACGGACCATCTGAGAACCAATGGGGTCTCCAAAGAGGAGGACGAGGAAGGAGGGAGGGATGCAGTGTAAAAAAAAAGGACAAAAATGACAAGTCAAAATAAACTTTGCATGGAAATAAATTCCCAAAATAAAATAGATATTTCTTAAGTCGTCCACTGCCAGGCAGATCCCATTGTGATGGAGGGATAATTTTATCATCCTGAGAATGTAATTTTATTATCCTGAGAAATATGTCCTGAGATTATATCACAGCGGAGGAGCAGAGGAGGGGAGATCTACAGGATTATGGAAGATTTACTGTGGGAGTAGGGGTCGTAACTCACAGGATTATTTTAAAGATGAATGGTTATTTAATGTGAGCTCCCTTACCGTTAACGTCTACACAATGAAATGGTTTTATTTCTGGCCGATGAACCACCCATATCGAAACCATGCATGTCTAACTCAAATGGAAGACCAGTGTGGATGAAACATTCAGTATAGTACAGTACGGTACAGTACGAGCTAGTGATGAACACCTTCACTGTGTGTGTCAGAGTGGTCTCTGGTCTGTGTGTCTACAGTATGTCTGCCAATCTCTCTATCTCGCTAAAGCCAGATCTTTACCAACACTTTACCAGTCTGTCAACCAAACTAATGTTTCAAATAGAATCATCGCTGAGCGAGTGTCACTCAACCGAGATCATTTGACTTTCCATGGACATGGTAAAAGTTTGCGTGAGGGTGAACTGTGTGCGCATCAATATTTAGATGCTTGCAACTAGGGCAGATAGATATATTAGACTTGCATGTCTTTGTGTGTGTGTGTGAGAGAGAGAGAGAGAGAGAGAGAGAGCTGCAGAGTTTATTTCTGTGCGTATGAAAGCGTTTGTGTGTTTGCATGTCTTAGTATGTGTTTCTGGGTTTGACTGAGTTTTCAAACGTGCGCGCACGCGTGTGTGTGTGTATGGAAGCTTATACTGAAGCATATGTGCTTGAATGTGTACGATTCAACCTGTCAGATCTCTCATCGACTCATTCAATATTACTGACACATGTTCTGTACTCAAAGTTTTTCACTGCAGTCTGACTGAATCAATCAGAACAGAGAACAGCATATCTCTATTCACAGTATTCACAGTGTGTTCTACCCCCCCCCCCCCCCCTCCCACACACACACACACACACACACACACACACACACACCCACACACACACACACACACACACACAACTGTGTTGAATGACTCTCTGTCTCTATCTTTCCTCCCCTCCGTTGTCTTTTTCTCACCACACTTCCCTTTTCCACCCTCTCTCAATCAAACACACACACTCTCTCTGTCCCTCCCTCCCCGCTCTCTGGTTCAAGGTGTGTGTGTGTGTGTGTGTGTGTGTGTGTGTGTGTGTGTGCTTATGGGGCTGTTTTTCTTAATCACAATAAAAAAGGTGCCATTTAATTTGTGTGCAGATGGATCAATGCTCTGTGTGATAGAGGGAGAAAGAGCTCATTTCAGGGAACATCGGGTTCGAGCCCACGGGCGGTGTGGGGAGAGAGGATATTTATTCTCATTAATAAGATGTTTGTAATGAATTTTGGCAGGAGAGAGCACACACGCACGCACACACACACACACACACACACACACACACACACACACACACACACACACACAGGTCATATTTTAATACTGGGTGCATTTGGCCATTTACTTGCTGTAGGACAAAACACTCGATGCTCCTATTTCATCGTTGGCAAGATTGTATGTTTAAATCCTTCAACACAGGCTTAATTGAATGTAACCTGAGGACTAACAGATTCTACTGTATATTCCTTGGCAGGGCATCTTTGCTCCAATATCCCATAATATTAAAGTATCATGGTGTTTGATGAGGCAGACAGTACTGGCCCTCAGGTAAGGGCTTGGATTACATACAGTTCTGATGGACTGGTCATGTGCAAGGCCCCTATAATTGTTTCCATGAGCACATCACAGACAGTCATATGACAGACAGTCATGAGTTTCTCGTTAGCGAGCATTTGAATGATGGCCGCTGTGTAAACTCAATCTTTTACGTCTGCCCCTGATTATTGTCAAGATGATATTCAGTGTCCTGCGCAATGCATAAAATATACCTAAAAATATTCAAAAAGATATGTAATGTTAATTTTTTTATATATATTTTAGAATAGCAAGCTGCAAAGAGCAATGAACTCATGTAGTGTTTGATCTATTATGTACATTTCTCTCTGTAAATCATATCTAAATGGAGTAGGGAGAGAGTACATTTAAACTGATTTAATTTTAATTACTGTGAATCTTTCACACTGTAATAACAGCCTATTTTAGTGACAGTGTTTTCAGCCAATGATAACTGCGACCAGACTTTACTTAACTGTGGTCCACTCTGCATCTGAACTCTGAAAAGATACACACACACACACACACACACACACACACACACACATACACACACACACACACACACACACACACACACACACAGGCATGCTGGATCACAATCACACAGCTGTCTGTAGACTTGATCCTAAATGGAGGAAGCAAGCTCCTTAACTCAATACCCCCCCTCTCTTCCAAATTTTAAAGGTTTTATCACAGGATCATAAACTTTCTCTGCGCCGTGGCTAAACAACCCTGACCTCATCAAATACGTAGATCTGACTGACGTGTGGCCCAAAGTCAACTCCACCGGCACGCGACCCTCATTACCATTCATTGTTTATCGCCACCTGCAAAGGATGCAGGGGTGTTACAGTATGTATCACCAGAAGTGTGGACATTCCTCAGCTTCCCTTTTATCTACATTTGATTTGGAGATATGGCAGATGTTCCTTTAGAGTTGCCACAACAGAAAAGGTTGCAACTTCCTGTATGGCACATGGACCACTCTCAAGGGCTGGGTGAACTTGAAGAGACAAACATGTAGCTATCTTTTCTGACCGTCTTTCCAGAATGTTCCCGTTAGCCTAACAAGCTAACATTAGCCATGTTGCTCGAAGTGCTAACGTTAGCTAACTGACTGACTCGCAGGCTAAGTTAGGCATCCAATACTGTGATGACCTTCTTCACTACTCTAGAATTTGCAGGTCTGACTCAGTCTTAATAGGGGATATATGTCAGTGTGTTTGCTTACAACATGCATACTTCAAATACACATCCTTAACCTTCATTCTCATAACTAGAGGTTCAGCCTCGTTCGCTCTCCAGAACAGCAGCACAGTTCTCGTCATGCTGACAAAGGAAATGGGAGGAGTGCTGGAGGGTTGAGGAGGTCAGAGTCAGAATCCATCGTAGGTATTTCGTCAACCCACATCCACACACACAAACGCTCACAGACCGTGCCTTCGACTGCCACAGCTCCCATTAATGGTTTCCTGCCTTGCTGCCTCCCCCGTAGGAGGTCCAACCAGAGCCTGTGTAGCCAGCTTCCCATGTGAAAACCGGCCTGGCCTGCCAAGAGAAAAATGGTTCTCCTCCACCATGGAAACACTCCCCTCCCCCTCTCTTCTCTGCCTCCATCGTCATCCTCTTCTTTCCCCTGCCGATCCTCTCCTACGTCCATCCCTCTCTATTCCCTCGTTACTCCTTGTGTGTTAGGCCTGCCAAGATGGCCGTGGCCCTGCCCCATGGAAAGCACCCCGTCCTCTTCTTCCTGTGCGGTAGGCAGAGATGGAGGTCTGCTCCGCTCGTTAGCAGCCAGGACCTCCCTCTCGTTACCAGCCAGGACCTCCCCCTCGTTAGCAGCCAGGACCTCCCCCTCGTTAGCAGCCAGGACCTCCCCCTCGTTAGCAGCCGGGACCTCCCCCTCGTTAGCAGCCAGGACCTCCCGCTCTGCAGCCGAGCCCCTTGAGGATGCGGACAGGGAGGATGCGGACAGGGAGACTCTACTGTGTGGGATTCAGTAGCACTCCACCCTGAGGAGATCTCAACAGAAGTCAATGAACAATTCCCCCCCGACCGACATTTTTGTGTCCCAAATATCCCCCAATGGCACACTTGATGGTTTACTTTGGACACCAAGTCAGACATGAACTACTAACGTCAGGAAAAAGTACAGAGACAGGATGCTGTGCAGTTGTGTGGTGGCTAATGTGCTCATGGAGCTGGAATATAACCGTAATATCGCTAGGAGAGCAGGGTGAGACAGAACATAAAAATGAGATTGACGTCTTCCATCAGACAACAGCAGCACACTACCTGCTGGCCTGTCCCTTAGGCATGAATTGTCCTACAGTCAGCAACTTCACTGCGGTGTGTCCGACTTATATAATGAATATGAACTGGTGAAGATATAGTAAACAATGATAGCAACTCCTGCTAATGGTCAGAATTAAGGTTAGTGGGTACTGGGTAGTTAGTCAAATATATATTTGAGTATAAAAAATGGTCCCTGGGAAAAATGGTCTGATATTGTTAACCTTCTTGTCAAAGAAGTTGACGAAATCTTCGGGGGAGGACACACATGTATGTGTGCGCACACACACACACACACACACACACACACACACACACACACACACACACACACACACACACACACACACACACTCCAGTGTAATGCCACTCACTCAAGTTATGTCAATGCACCAGTGCGGAGTTTTGCTTTAATTACAGTATTACAGGAGACAGTTCAAACCTACATGTACACTGCCTCCCCCTCTCTAACAGAGGGACACTGAGCAGGGACAATTCCCAGGCCTGCTGCCTCTATAAATCAATAGTTATACGCTGTCTGTACTTATCTTAGGTCCTTACTCTGACAGAGAACATTTGACAGACTGACTGAACTTCTGGAGCACAGATTCATGTGGTTAGCCTCAATACAGTCCTCTAAAGCCATAATAAACCACGTTAAAAATGTTCAACATTATCAGTACCTGCCTGTACTATACATGGTGTACACTAGCACTATCAGCAGATCGGATATAAATCTACACACAACACAACACAGGAACGCAGCTTCTGAGGAGATATTTATACATGGCCAGTGAAATTCTACTTTATATGTAGCTACAGTATTTCTGTGTAGTTTATATATAGTCTATATTTTCAGTGTTCCTATTATAACCGCAACACTGTGGTGGCAAGTTCATCTACACTATCAATATCTGGCCTCTTGCCGGTGTAACTACAGGTCCACTAATGCTAGGTCAGCCATGTTGTCAAAAGGGGGATGATAGCATATATAATGTCCTTGTATGTGTGTACCATATGCATCTTGAATCTTGAATCATGTTTCCCTTGCTGTCCATCATGTTATCCAAGCTATGAAATCAGCATTATAGAACTATGAGAGCACGCACACACACACACACACACACACACACACACACACACACACACACACCAATACACAAACACACACATACACACACACACACACACACACACACACACACACACACATACACACACACACACACACACACACACACACACACACACACACACACACACACACACACACACACCCTGAAGCCTAGACTCCTCTCCCTCTGGTGTGTACATCACCACTGCTCCAGTTCTCTGTGTGGGTCTCAGCCAGGCTGGAACATGGCCCCTGAGTGGCCCTTGCCTCCCTAACGTAACTGGATCCCCATAAACACATTAGGACCTGCAGGGCCCTGTTTTCATTGGCCGGTGTCAATGTGATCAGAAAGTAAACAGCATTTTGATCAAGGGCCTTTTGTGGGAGGTTTCAGTTGTGTGTGTGAGAGTCGGGCACAGACAGGCTGTGGAGGAGAGTGTGTGTGAGAGTGTGTGTGAGAGTGTGTGTGAGAGTCGGGCACAGACAGGCTGTGGAGGAGAGTGTGTGTGAGAGTGTGTGTGGTGAGTCGGGCACAGACGGGCTGTGGAGGAGAGGTGACCAATGGTCTCCTTCCCATCCGGAATGTCCGGGCAAAAACATCCTTTAGAGAGAAGGTACCCACATCAAATATAAACACATTAAATGTTTGAAAGTATATGAGGTGCATTTAATTAATCTCGAGTTCAGACATTTGAGACACGTACTATTCAAATGTTCACAATAGATCAAAAGATCTGGTTTTAATAAACATTCCAGTTGTACTGCAGTGAAAAGGGCACTTACCTCTCATTAGAGGGATATTCACGCTGGACTGGTGCTATACAGATATATACTCACAGTAGATACGTCAGACTCAACTATGTTTGACCTCCACGGTCGGTTATGAGAGTGAACATGCGTGTTGGTGAACACTCGCCATAAGAGTAGACAGCGTGGGTGTTTTACAGTAAGTGGGGGTTGGGAGTAATTAAATTTCCTGTTAGATCTCTCAGTGACACAGCTGACACGGCTGACAGGTCAAAGTCGCACGTCACCGGCGTTTGACATGAAAAGCCTGATGCCAAGACTCAATGTGAGACCGGGGACGCCATGCTGGTGTGATACCTGGGGATGATGGTGAATGTGTTCTGGGAATAATGTGCTGTTTTGACAAGACTCACACGTTCACAGACTTACAGGTGATAAACTCAGCCCAGGCGTGTTTACATTCCCTACAGGGCTTTACATTTAACATGATATTATCGTAAAAAAATAATTCCACAACGCTTTTATCCTTATACGGAGACGTTTGAAGAACATGACCTTTTTAAGCCTGCCAGTCACTGTTATGAAAAAGTACAAAAACGACATGTTAGGATTTCCTGGTGATTTCCTGTGATTACGTTCAACCTGGTGTGAACCAGAGGTTGATGCGGTGATGTGAGAGGTGACGTTCGGTTCACCATGGCCGTGCTCAGTTCACTACGCTGTTTCAATGTACAGACTACTATATTGGCAAGACATGAGCCAACAGAGAAGCTGTGTTACCATGCGTGCTACCCTCACCCTTTTAATATCCTGTCCTCCCCTCCGGCTTTTATTGCCAAATATGCTTATTATTAGAGAGAGAAGAAAATGTACACAAAAATCCTAGTTTTGACAGATTAAATTAAATTTGCGAGCACAAGCTGTTTACATCTTTACAAGAGTGGCGAGAGCAGCCAGCAATTTCTTAATTTTTCTCTTTATTTTTTATTATATTTAATCTATAGTTTGTATTTATTTAATCTTTTATTTTATTTTTTTAATTTTATTTCCACCCTCTATAAATAAAGATTACCATGGAATGTCACACAACATCCTCTCTCTCTCTCTCGATTGGGTTCTATGCTCTCATGCACAGTAGTCCGGATCCTTCAGAACCCGTCAAACATCTGGACGTTTTAATTGTAGTTCTAATCCTGCTATGTTTATTTTCATTCTAAGTACCCTTTAAAAGGGAGAGATGAATGTGTTGTACCAGGACCAGTGGGGAGTATCCACCAGCCCTGTCTTAGAAATGCTGCCTTTGTTTGCCTATAATTGAAATGCTTTGGAGGTCTGTGAGAAACTCTCGTCTCTTTCTTGGGCCGAGCGACCTTCCCAGTTCTACTGGGTTTCCAAGGAGCGGACGGGCGGGGTGCAAAAACTTCTTTGTGTTCCTCTCTCACAAAGCTGTTGATTGGTCGCCTCCGTTTTTGGCTGAGGAGCTGATGAATTGCACAAGAAAGAGAGAGACGTGTGTGTGTGTGTGTGTGTGTGTCTTGGTGGTGGTGGTGGGGGGGGGGGGGGGGGTAGAGGAAAGAGAAGGAGAGAGAGAGGGAGGGAGGGAATGGAAAGAATTAGAATGTGTGAGAGAGATGATGGATGATATGACTGGATGACCTCTTAGAGCAAAGTGTTCTTGGCAGAAATATGACACGAGATATAGTGTGAAACTTGGTTGCGCGGAGAGCAAAGTTCAAGTCGGTGGTTATATATTGTGTGTTTAGATAGATAGATAGATAGATAGATAGATAGATAGATAGATAGATAGATAGATAGATAGATAGATAGATAGATAGATAGATAGATAGATAGATAGATATTGCAGCTACATTATATAGACAACACATACAGTAAGCACATTAGGCACAGTAAGGCACAAAAGACATAAGGGCAGCAAAAAAGGCCCAATCAGCACTATATACAGTATTAAAAACAGGGTCTACAATCTAAATTGTACACTACCGTCAGTTCAAATTGAACAGACTGTCAAATCAAATCAAACCGGTGACCGGTGAGGTGTCACAGTAAATCAGGTCCCCCCCAAACGTCCTCGGGAGGCTCAATCTCCTGGGGGCTCCAGTCAATCTGTGTCACCTCTCTGCTCTCGGGGGGGGGGTTAGAGTATCTCCCTCTTTTCCTCTCCCGTTTCTCTCTCTCTTAATGACTGTCTCTCTCACCCAGCACATGTACAAGAACGCACAGACTTTTCTCATGAACCTCGACCCATACTCTGTTAAGTACTGTGGACTGGTATCCTTCGGCTGCGTCTGTCAGACTCTGTACGCTGGGGAGAGACCAACCGGAAAAAATAGCCTGATAAAAACTGAAGATTGACTAGGGTCTGACAAACCCAGAGGAGTGAGGACAGAAACCCTCCAACCTCTGGGAACCCTTCACAGCCCTTAGCACTTTCGATACGACCACGTCACTGGCAACATTTTAAAAATATCTAACAAATATTTAATAATATAAAAAAAATATCTAACAAATCTAAAAAATTCCTCACTCCAACACTTGCTGAAAGCTGAGAAACTGCGCTTTCTAGTATTATAGGGAAAATCCAATTAATATTCAAAATGTTGTCACTGTACGTTCAGGGTTAAAAGGGTTAGCTGGCATCCACTGAGAGTGAATGACCTGCAGACTTGAATAGTCTTTTCCCGACACAATGGAAACAGCTTAGAGGGGAAGATTGATGCTGCGTTCCAGTCCAGGAACTCTGACATTTCAAGTTCCCCGGCGGAAATGTAATCTGAAACGCACCGTGAAATTGTACTTTCCCCTTGGAAACTCGGGGGAATCTCACCTACCCCTGACCTGACCTGACTTAAGAATCAAGATCGCTGCATTGTGCATCAACAATAAGGGAAAGCTGTTGTAATCCTGTTTATTAGTTATTTATAAAGTTATAATATTATAAGTCTTTCTTATGTGTCTCATTAAATCATACAAACTCATCAAAACTCAGCTGTCGGCTCCTCTTGTATTTCACAATATTCTGAATCTTCTTTCTAGGAAGTCTAACTTCCCATGCATGAATAATCACCAAACTTTGCACATAGGTCCAGTCTTATGCCAAAAGTCCTCAGCTGGCATTGTGGGCCAATAGTCCTAATGGTGGCGCTACAGCAACCGTCTAAATCTTAAAACGTAAAAAAAAATCATAATAAATCATCAATGCTGCTATAACTTTGCAACCACCGCCAAAATGTAGGCCCAAGTCAGCACAAACATCAATATGCTTCGAGCTGGCAGGAATTATCAAAGCTATCTCCTCCCACATTTTTTGGTCAATTGACACCCCAATTGCTACACTGCATCTTCAGACTGTCTTCCACAAACGATCTTCCCGGATTTTGTAAAATATAATGTCTTACTGTAAGTACTGTATGCAGCTACTGCAAATTCGCTCAATAAATCTCCAATGTTTAGAAAACATAATTCAGGTTATGGTAGATGTGGTAACATTTTTTCAGAATGTTTTGTTAAAAACTGAATTTCTGACAATATGTTGAATTATGTCACCATTCTGTCCCCCTCAAACTATTGCTGTCTACCCACAATCCTATAGTGCAGCAGCGTGAGCTCCACCAATCAGAGACGTCGCTGTTGACAACCCTGCCCAACCCCCGCCTAGGACTACATCTGGCCAAATTGATTGATCGGCCGCTGATTGAGCACAGCCGCTGTTACTCTGCAATTTGCAAGACAAGCTAAAAAAAAAAGGTTCAACCTAGCGGCAGGGGTGGCCTGGTCCATGAGAGGAATGGAGGGATGGTTCTGTTCCCAGCGGAGAGATAGAAGTGGGTCTGGATCAGCTGTCTTTTCCCTCATCCTCCAGCCATTCTTTCCTCTAGGGCATGTTTATGTTAGAGCATTTTTCCCTCCAATAGCGCCCGGAGAGAGTGACCCCCTGAGAACCTTCAACTCCCTCTTACTCTTCTTCTCTCAATCTGCATCCCTCCTTTCTTTGTTTCTCTCGTGGCCTTATTTAGACCAGGGTACAACCAACCTAGAACCTGGATCTCTCTCTCTCTTTCTCTCTCTCTCTCTGTCTCTCTCTCTCTCTCTCTCTCTCTCTCTCTCTCTCTCTTTCTCTCTCTTTCTCTCTCTCTCTCTCTCTCTCTCTCTCTCTCTCTCTCTCTCTCTCTCTCAACCCTTCACCAAGGCCATGTTACCATGCCCCCTCTCAAGGGCCTGACATTGAATCAGAATTAGAAACAGGTTTATTGCCAAGTAAGTTTTCACATACAAGTAATTTGCTTTGGTCTGATGGTGCATAACAATAACCACAGTGTGAGGACAAATCAAGCCAGTGCAAAACACAATAATTGGCATAAAATATAGAATAATGTACTGTACACATTTCTATATGGTAAGAGCCTGATAATACCATGGAAACAAACACAACTTCATTTTACAGTAGTTTCCGCTTACTGAGAAAATTGTAAAAACATCTGCAAGAATGTAGTATTTAAGAAGATGTACCGTACCATGACACTAGAGAAAAACAGTTCCTCTGGAGGTTACCATGAAAGTATAAGGTACATCTCCTAATAAAACCTTTAAAAATGAAAAAAAAAAGATAGTTCACAATTAAAATTGGGCTGTTACCAACATAAACCTTGGATAACTGCAATTGTAACTTGAATTGATGAGTAATTGAGGAGCTGAATTGCTTGTCTACTTTCCTAGGCTAAACAGGATGGAGAATTGTCATTGGCATTGGCCGGCCTGCCCCCAAAAGTGCTAGTGCACTGGCGGACATAGTTATTTAAGCAATAGTACACTAATGGTACGCGTACGAGAGTACTGCGGCAATACCGAGTTACGTACCGTACCGTATGGCAATACCGAGATATGTACGCTGTACTCGAGTACCATTAATAACGTTAAAGAACAGGCATCTCGTGTATTATTGCAATTATATATGTAACACACACCATTATAATCAACAAAATCATTACATCTTTTTCATTTTAATTTGGTCTCAAACTTAAGCTTTCTGCTAGATTTCATCTTCAACGGAAAGTAGTTCCCTAGCGACTCTACGAGCAATCTCTCCCTGGCAGCATGCTTGGGATTGCGTTCCTTACTATCTGCCGGTTATAGCATAACTTAATTCATCAAACTGCACGTCTAGTTCAGTCTTTATCCACCTAAGGTAGCCAAGAGAAAAACAATAGCCTATGTTTCCACCACTTGTTAGCCTACTACCACCGAAACATTTTAATATGGGTTGCGAAATAGCTTGCATCAACATCTTATCAAAACAGCTGTGGCGAGTTGTAAACATCAAGCACTGTGGTGTAAACTCTTTTTCTTGTACTCTTCGATCTTACTGCCGCTTTCGACACAGTGGATCACAATATTCTGCTCTCCCGCCTGGAGCACTGGGTTGGCATCAAAGGTTCAGCTCTGGAGTTTTTCAGGTCATACCTGTCAGAGCTTCTGTGTTAGCCTGGGCGACGCCGTATCCGCCACTGCATCTCTCCCTTGCGGGGTGCCCCAGGGCTCAATTCTTGGACCAATTGTATTTATGTTGTATCTACTCCCCCTAGGATCTATTTTCAGGAAACATGGAGTCTCCTTCCACTGTTATGCAGATGACTGTCAAATCTACCTGCCCTTGAAACAAAACAACCCTGACTCTTTAAAACTGGTCCTCTGATCAGCTTCTCCTGGTTGTCCCCAAATCCAGGCTGAAGCTCAGGGGGGGGGTCGGGCTGAAGCTCAGGGGGGGGGGGGGGTCGGGCTTTCTCAGTGGCAGCCCCTAAGCTCTGGAACAAGCTGCCTCTGGATGTTAGACAGGCCCCCACTCTGCAGGTGTTTAAATCACGCCTCAAAACACACTTATACTGTTTGGCGTTTTCCTGACATGGTCTAAGAGACTTGTCCTTTTTCATGTGACATACTGCGTATGTTTTACTATGTGCTCTTTGTGTGTTATTGCTGTTTGACTTGTACAGCACTTTGGTCAAATTGTTAGTTAGTTAGAATCTCATGACAATTCTCAAACTTGCGTACACAGTTTCAGACTTGACGTTAGATTTTGTCACATTCTCCGTTCACGTCCAAATTGATAAATGAACCGTACAAACACACCTACAATACACACACACACAAACACACACACACACACACACACAGAAAAAAACTGCTGTACTCCTTATACAGTCATTTATTTAAGCTTCCGTACAGGCCTCCCGCAAATACCCTCAACCCAAAGTCTCACTGGAGAAAAGTAGCCCACGAAAAACATTCTTCTCTTCTATCCATCATATTTGAGACACGGCTGAAAACAGAGGCTGCTACTGGGATGGAGTATATTGGTTTCTGGGTGAGGGACCTGAAAAAAAGAGAATAAGTGTGTCTGCACATAGAGCACTTTAGAGGACTTTACTACTGCATTAACAGAACATGAATGTCAATTTTTTTTATTTTTTTTTATCATAATTGATGTAGGATAATAATAAAACAAGGTTTTATTTCCTGCACCAGGCAAATAATGTCGTACCTCCCCAGATGGCTTAATTAGAGACCTCCTCTTCTCTCTGTGGGGGGCAAGACGCCTCTTTACTTCCCCAGAGCTCTGGCGGTGTTGACATGAGGGAAGCTTTTCAGTACGATGGAGGACTAGCAGCAGACAGATAAGGATGGGCACATCAAAACATTTACCTTAGATAGAGAGAGAGACGGAGAGAGAGAACGAAAGAGTAGACACAAGACTCAGTCTTTCCATGATGACCAAAACATTAATTGTAAGCAAGCAGGCATGACCTCCTTTTTTGGGCCCAAGCATGTTCTTTCTTGCTACACACACACACACACACACACACGCACACACACACACACACACACACACACTTGCACGTTTTACTGTTAACGTCATACATATCCAAGATGAGGTATACTCTAAGCGTTGTATACACGGCACTACCTTGGGAAATATACAATATATGAAAACCTGTACGGGAAAGGTTCAAGGGCCTAGATTTCCTGGAATTGGTGAGTACTAAGAGTAGACAGACCCTCTCCACAGTTCCACTGACCCAATCCCTCCTCATCAGCAGCTGCCTTCTGTCAGCGTCAAATGTCCTGACAAACTGAAGAGTTTTTAGGGAGTCAAGTTCAAATTTGAGAGAGCAAGGAGCTGTTTCACAACTCATCAGGTTTCATTAATAGTCGTTTATGTATCAGTACATGCAGAGATCCATAGCAGCCCGCTTTGATAGCTTCTGATGAAACGGCGTTTAACGGCAGAAGAAGATGAGTGGGTTTTGTCTTGAATTGTACGATTAACTTGTCAGTATTTTTTAATGTCGGTTCCAAATGAACTTGAACCCAGCATGCACCTGCGCAGTCAAGGTCCTATTCCCCCACCACTCCCTCCCTCTCTTCCTCTCATCTGACCATGGAATGCTTATTCTTCTTGTCTTTCTTCCTCTCTTTTTTATCGTACATCAGCAGAATGCTCTCAGACCCACGTTAGTCACCACCGTCCTCGGAGCCTGGCTCCAGACCTCAGCGTTCACAGCCTGCAGTCTCTATCTGTGAGATCGGTCCAATCGCAGCTTCATCAGGGAGTTTAGAGTAAACAAAACAATTTTGTTTCCAAAAACAAATATTTGAGCCATGTTGAGATCTGGATAAACCCGGGCCCTGCTCTTTACTATCCAGGAAAAACACAG
The DNA here is from genome assembly GCF_949987555.1 of Borostomias antarcticus. Classification (NCBI taxonomy): domain Eukaryota; kingdom Metazoa; phylum Chordata; class Actinopteri; order Stomiiformes; family Stomiidae; genus Borostomias; species Borostomias antarcticus. The sequence goes on along the minus strand of NC_140261.1, from coordinate 1,262,723 downwards.
ATTTTTTCATGTTATTCTCAGTCGGTCTCATAGGTTCTTCTTGCTCTCCTAAGAAGGCGCCAACGTGATCAAAGGGTTTGGCCAGTGTGTTTGAAAACATCATCATCAGCACACATAGGGAATGTCAAGTTTAGACCATTGGAAGGGCACCAATAGGGCACTGCATCACATTGTATCCACTAACAGCGCACTCATCAAGACACATTATTGAATTTCCTTGCTGTTTTCCCATGAGAAGGGCAGCCAATAGGACACGTCCTCTCGTTTTCACCACCAGAGGGCACTGTAGAGCAATGTTTTTCAGCCGTGGAGGCACCAGGGCTATAGCCTCCCTGAGTCCGCCAGTGTTGCTCTTGTAATGGCAGTGTAAGGTTAAAGGTTAAGGTTAAAGTCCCACTGATTGTCACACACCTGAGTGTGTGAAATTTGTTCTCCGCATTTGACCCATCATCCCCTGGGGGAGCGGGGAGCAGCAGCGGTGCCGCGCTCGGGAATCATTTGGTGATGTAACCCCCCAATTCCAACCCAATTCCAACCCCCTTGTATAGTTTAGACCGGGGTATCTAAAGGCTGTTGTAATGGGAGTATATGCACTGCCCCCCCCCCCTCTAATCATGTCAGAAACATTTTGTTTATCAGTGAGATGAATGTGGTAAATGACCAAATACCAAATATCACACAGCACCAAATGTATATGCAAGTGTATTTCCTGTAGGATTGAGAGAGTGTGTAATCAGCACAATGTATATGAATAATGGGTCTATGTCTTTGATTAGCATTATCCTAAAGCAAATTTAGATTGATCCAAAGTCCCTACATAAGATGCCCAGCAGCTTCTGATCTGAGACCAGTGTTCCTGGCTGTGCCTGGATCAGTCTGCAGTGCTATATTCAGGGAGACACTGCCCCCTGGTGGTGAGTTGAGGTCATCTTAAGCTACAAATACTGTCTCACAATACCTTGTAAATACTCAGCTCAAGCAGCAGCAACAGCAACAACTACTACTACTACTACTACTACTACTACTACAAACAAAATACATCTATAGGATCATCCTAATTATAATTATTTATGGAGAAGATCACTGTATGATTTATACCACAGTTTTTTTTAACCTAATATAACCAGGGAAAGGCAGTATACTTTGGGGTACTTTGATATTTTGCGGGAGTTTGCAGTAAACATTGGGGTACTTTGCAGTACTTTGTGGTATACTTTGGGGTATACTTTGTGGTATACTTTGGGGTATACTTTGTGGTATACTTTGTGGTATACTTTGGGGTACTTTGATGTATACTTCAGGGTACTTTGGTATTTTGCAGTGCTTTGCACTATACTTTGGAGTATGGTGGGTGGATTTTCTCTGTGTGTCTGCATGCACTAGTGTGTCCCCAATATTCTTGGCTCTGGAAAAAGAAAAGAGTGGAAGAGAGTTAAAGATCTGTTTTCCTACGTCATCAACAGTCAAGATGTTCCAGAGTTTCTTCACTAAAGTACAAATGTCACGCCCAAGTGGTGAACAGGTGGTATTGAATACAACAGGAAAGGTTTTTGGTTTTTTAACTCTGTCCTTGTCCTAGCATCTCATTCCTGCTTTTCCCAGAGATTTTAACCAGTTCTTGCTCCAAAACATCTCATGGATACCCTCTTCTCAAGAACTGATTAAACAGTTTGTGAGCTTCTACTTGAAAGTCCTCATCTCTGGTGCAGATATAAATGGTAAATGTACTGCACTTATATAGCGCTTTTCCACCTTAGCGGCACTCAAAGCGCTTTACAATGGCCTCTCATTCACCCATTCACACACACACTCACACACCAATGGTGGTAGCTGCCATGCAAGGTGCTAACCTGCTCATTGGGAGCAATTTGGGGTTAGGTGTCTTGCTCAAGGACACTTCGACATGTGGACAGTCAGAGCTGGGATTTGAACCGCTGACCCTTCGATCACTGAACGACCCGCTCTACCAACTGAGCTCCAGTCGCCCCATGTAATGATGCGTCTCGCCCTCAGGAACTGGCTATATGGTCGACCTTTTTTTAAGGGGGAGGAGGATGGTAACTGGAGTAGTGTAGCAAACTATTTCTGTCAGTGGGTTTACTAAAGAGTGTAGTGTAGATGTTGTCACCATTAAAGATTACCCATGTATCCAAAAAGCTGACTTTGTGACTGTCACATTCCATTTTAAATTCAATAGAATCAATGCAGCTGTTGAGATACTGTAAACATGCAAGAAGATCATCATAGTCCAGGAGCCATAGCCCGATTTATAGGTGAACCTTGTTTCGTCCGGTGGAGTTTTTTTCTTTGCTGTTTCTTGTAGCTTGGGGGTACCTCTTCAAAATACAAGAGGGTGCTCGGTGATATCCCTTGAGCATTTTCAGATATTAACCCGAAATGCCCGAAAATGATGATGTCGGTATACAAAGGCCTATAGAACAATGAAATGGATTTGAAATGTCTTGCAGCTTACAGGGGGGGGGGGGTGTGAAGGGAAGAAGACTGGAGGAAGCCATGCACATGCAGCTCCCCACAAGGACAGTTTGTACTGTACATGGCATGTTTCTCTGAGTCAATGTTACAATACTGGCTTGCTACGGTAATAAAACAAAAATAACTTTATTGCATCAAATGTATACAAAAGAAGTCACACCATGGCATGCCAGTGAGTGCCAGCAGACCCCTTATTTGGTAAGGATACATGTGGCTCTCCTTTAATTTCTAGAGCATCTACCCCTCTTTTCATCGCCTTGGTCTGTTCTGGGGCTGTGGTCTTGATACTAGCGGCATGGGTGTCCTGGAGCATATTCTATGGAAGGAGCTTGATGTAAGTCGGGGAGACCGTGCAAGATGTCAAAGGTCACTTGTGTCCTGTTCATTCATCACTGTACAGACGTGTTGGTTGTGATGGCAAAGGTCAATCAGGATAATCACTAGTCTGATCTGCAAGTGGTGTTGGTCTTGATGCACTGACAAGAGGAAGCTGTAAAAGGGTAGAAAATGATACAACTCAATACATGTTTTTGTTGTTGTTGTTGTCATTTTGACATTAACAGATGCATATCATCACACAGGTAACCATGACGAGAAACTGAAACTCTACTCAAGACTCACAATCTGTTTATTGCCATGTATGGTTCACACACTAGGAATTTGACTAGTGTTAACACCCCCATAAGCAACATACAGTAGACTAGTAATGAAACATTTTTGTCTTTTTTCCGCAATGTAGCATGTTTCTTAAATGTTTTTGTGTTTTACAATTCACAGTTGCAATATATCACACACATATATATGTTTTTTTGTTGTTTTAACTTTTACTTACGTACCGCCACTGGTCTATGGACATACTTAGTCAAAGAGGAAGCTCCTTACATAACGGGTTATCTGGGTTACTAAAGCTCCATGCTTTGTCAGCAGTCTCTGACCCCCTCCTCATCCTTATGTTGCCTTGCTGGTCAAAACTGCCTTCTGTGGGTCTGTGAAACCACGGTTCAACAACCTACTCATCCGGACATAGGATGTGGTCTAGGATGTTTAGGAATAACTATCATTCAATCAACAAATCGATCAGTAAAACAACCAACATCTCCTTATCGGCACAGTTAAGTGGGTTACAGTACATGATATGCAGGGTGCCCAAGATTATTGAACACTGCTACCCCATAATCTAACCATGCTGTGATGATGATGTTGATGCGATGATGTTGGTGAGGATGGTGATGACGATGATGGTGGTTGGTGACATTGTGGTGTTGGTGATGGACGTACATTTTAATGTTTTCTGTATGCTTGATGTGTGCTAAACTAATTCCCCTCTGGGGCAATAAAGGTTTCAATTAAATTCATATTCATTATTCTGGGGCGTTTGAACAGTGGATCACTGGATCGGTCTCAGCCACATTTGGTACACTCCAATAGAGTGCCCCACAAAAGAACAATGGAATTCTCTGGACATTTTTTGCAACAGGACCGAAAAATGGCACCACAATGCAGTCTCAACCCCATGCTATAATTGCTCGTAAATAACATCACCGTTTTCCAGAACTGGATCCGTTTCTGCTGATGCGTCGTCTCTCATCCTCGACATCAGCAAATAACAACAAATTGTGTGGCCTCATACGGAACCAAAACCACAGATAGGGGAACAGCCCGCGGACCCCATTTCGCTTCAGACAACACTATTGATGTGCTAATAGGGGTTGGCAGTGTGAACTGGGGGGGGGGGGGGGTCATAACACAGAGCACAGTGTGGTTTTGTTCATTCAGTGTGTCTCTAAGCCTCTTGAGGGAAGGAGGGATCGGCCCACAAAACCGGTCATGATGGAATCAGCCTGCATCTCCCTCTCACGCCGTTGGATTCTTCTCCTCGCTTTGCTCTGTGGTAAGATTGGGACGATCTTAGAAAAAAACCTGTTCACTGACAGAACTTGGGGAAGAGTTTTGTAACCACGCTACCTTTTGCACCGTGTCTTGCCTATGTCTTTTTGACTCCTTTTCAGTGGCAAGTGTCAAACCAGCAACTGGTTCGTACTTTGGAGACTCACATGTGCTGTCCATCAGCTTCCGCATCTTTGTAGTATCTTCATAGTATAAGTTCAAGGAGATACTTTGCGGTAACTTTCTAGTACTTTCCTGGTCAGATATCTCTGTTGTGTTTCCTGCACCCCCCGCCAGGCCGTGGCTCTGCTGACGAGACAGTCCGAGGCCTCATCGGCCGGGATGTGACCCTAACCTGTCGCTACGACTCCCGGCACTACGGCACGCTGGCCGCGTGCTGGGGCAGGGGCGCCATCCCCAGCAGCGGCTGCGGAAACGAGGTGATACGGTCGGACGGGGCGACGGTCACCAGCAGGGAGTCGGAGAGGTACACGCTGCGGGGTGACCTGTCTCAGGGAGACGTCTCTCTGACCATCAGGCAGCTGCAGGAGAGCGACGCCGGGACATACGGCTGCCGAGTGGACATACCGGGGTGGTTCAACGACCACAAGCACCACACCACGCTGACTGTCCAGCCAGGTGAGAGGCACGGGGGAACGATTGCTTTCCAACTCGTTAATATCGTAGTGTACAGTATGATATCATGGGGTTTCTGGTCCTGACTTAAGAGACGGACAAGGCTCTGTTTAGATCATGTGGATGTGTCCTTCCATTAGACACAGCTGTTGCTGGGCCCAGAACATGCATGGTCTCACTGATAGCTGTGTGGTCTCTCCAGGACCTCCTGACCCAGTGAGACTGGAGCTGAGAGAGAGAAGGAGCAGGATGTTTCTCCTGCGCTGGACTGCTGGTTTCGACGGTGGCAGCCCCCTCACTGGCTACTCTCTAGAACGAAAGGACATGACAGGTAGGGAAAAGGCTCGAGCTTGAGGTGCAGAGTCAAGACTTGTTTTGACGAGACTTTGAAATTCTCAAACTCACCTGATGTGCAACAGGTTTAGTTATCAGAATATTATCACATCATAATTTCTCCAATCAGTCGTGGTAACCACCTTCAGAAAAATCAAGATGCTTCTTCTCAACCTAATCTAAATCTATTTTAAAATCAGTTGTGCTACCCATCCTCACTAGTCACTTAACCTTTGACCTCTGATCTCCTTCTTATAGACTCTTGGGGGTCAGCAGCAGTGAGGACCACCTCCATCTCCCCCCAGCTGACTAGAGCCACCGTGTTCGACCTGCTGCCCTTCTCCACCTACAACATCCGCTTGTTCGCCAGGAACACCGTTGGGACCAGTATGGCCAGCAACACACTCACCGTCACCACCAAGGAAGAAGGTAGGGCCGATTCAGTTGAAATCAAGTCAAGTCACCACCAAGGAAGAAGGTAGAGCCGATTCAGTCGAAATCAAGTCAAGTCACCACCAAGGAAGAAGGTAGAGCCGATTCAGTTGAAATCAAGTCAAGTCACCACCAAGGAAGAAGGTAGGGCCGATTCAGTTGAAATCAAGTCAAGTCACCACCAAGGAAGAAGGTAGAGCCGATTCAGTTGAAATCAAGTCAAGTCACCACCAAGGAAGAAGGTAGAGCCGATTCAGTTGAAATCAAGTCAAGTCACCACCAAGGAAGAAGGTAGGGCCGATTCAGTTGAAATCAAGTCAAGTCACCACCAAGGAAGAAGGTAGAGCCGATTCAGTTGAAATCAAGTCAAGTCAGCTCTGCTCTTCAGCTCAGTCGTAGTTCAGCTCAGGGCAGGGAATGCTAGTTTATATTTACCAGTGATGAGTGACGCCCCACCAGTGATAAACCACCAGGAGGCAGTGTTGAGCACACTAGCAGTAGCAGTGTGTCCATCTATCTGACGACCTCCCTATTGCCTGATGAATGGCGGTGAGCGAGAGTTGTGTCAACAGCCTGAAGCAATTAAAATGCCTAAAATGCCTATAGCCTAGCCATCCATAGACAAAGGGTTTGTGTGTTTTATGTTTAATATTCTAAACACTTGAATTTACAGTGAGATAGATTTAAAATGTGTCCACCCCATAGTTTGTTACATTTTAATAATAATAATAAAATAGTCACGGATGGTAGACAATAGCTGCAGTGTTGTGTAGATGACCTCTCACCTCTGACCCCCGTCCTCAGCCCCCGGCGGTCCTCCCTTGGATGTGCAGGTGGAAGCCCTGACCTCTAGCAGTCTGGAGGTCTCCTGGAGGGTACTGGGCTATTCTGAACTACCTGTAGTTAAACCAGGACCTTTGAGATTGTGTGTGTGTGTGTGTGTGTGTGTGTGTGTGTGTGTGTGTGTGTGTGTGTGTGTGTGTGTGTGTGTGTGTTAGGATGGGTCTGTGTGTGTGTGTTAGGATGTGTGTGTGTGTGTGTGTGTGTGTGTGTGTGTGTGTTAGGATGGGTCTGTGTGTGTGTGTGTGTGTGTGTGTGTTAGGATGTGTGTGTGTGTGTGTGTTAGGATGGGTGTGTGTGTGTGTGTTAGGATGTGTGTGTGTGTGTGTGTGTGTGTGTGTGTGTGAAAGAGAAAGACAGAGAGAGAGAGAGAAAGAAAGAGAGAGAGACAGATATAATGTGTGTATGTATGTGTGTGTGTGTGTGTGTGTGTGCGTGTGTGTGTGTGTGTGTGTGTGTGTGAAAAAGAAAGACAGAGAGAGAGAAAGAAAGAGAGAGAGACAGATAGAATGCGTGTGTGTATGTGTGTGTGTGTGCGTGTGTGCGTGTGCGTGTGCGTGTGTGCGTGCGTGTGCATTTACATACATACCGTACCATCATCCTGTCCCTTCCTCCAGCCTCCTAGGAAGGACCTCCACTACGGCGTGATCAAACGCTACATCGTCGCCTACAGGATCTTCCAGAACTCGACCAGCGTACCCTGGACCACGGCCACGGTCCACGCCACCGGGAAAAGGCAGAATCTGGTCCTGTCCCACCTGTCGGCCGACACCCAGTATGCAGTGGGGGTCCAGGCGGTCAGCGGAGAGGGAGGGGGGCCGGTCTCCGCTCCGCTGGTCAGCTCCACTCTGGAGGACGGTGGGACTTCTCTTGAGCCAGAGAGAGCTAATAATAATAATAATAATAATAATAACTTTCATTTATATAGCGCCTTTCATAAAACCCAAGGTCGCTTTACATAGGGGCAGAACAGACAAGAGACAAACATGGTAGACAGAGACACACAACATTAAGAAACGGAAGCTAGAGGTCAAAGGTCAGCTATACAACCTTCAAGATTCAGGACTTCTTTATTGTGACGTCCTTCATACAAGTACAGTATAAGGGAGTAAAATGCTCGGGAGTAAAAATGCGAAATAGTTCATAAAAAAAGAACAGTGCAATCCTAAAAGGACAGTATCCAGCCGCCTCCGGCACTTCCATGAGAGCACCGCTGTAGTGTGTGTGTGTGTGTGTGTGTGTGTGTGTGTGTGTCCTCTGTTTTGAGAGCGATTAGGGGATCCCAGTGCAGAAAAGCATGGACAACTTATGGTACTGTACAGCACTGTTATTGGATACCCCCCCCCCTACAGATGTACAGTTAACGATCAATAAGCATTCAGCTATCCTCTCTCCAGTAACCCTCACTTCAAGCACTTGCTGCATCATCAGAATAGCAGTTGATAAAACTGTAGGTTTTGAAGAATCTGCCTTTTGAATCCAGTGAGTTGGGCCTCACTCTCTTTTTGAGAACGATACCAACATATATGGGTTTTACAGTCATGCTATTATATTCATAATGATATTCTGATATTCCTACTGTAATGTAATGCACCTGTCTAATGTACCCTCTAGAACGCATCACGACAACGTCCTCCGTTATGACAGACTCAGCGTCTACAGCTGTGGAGCATGGTGAGTGAAATGAGAACAAAACATTAAAACTGAATGTTACAAATCCTGTACACTTGACATATAACGGTTGATAACCAATAGCGTAGCGCGACAGTAACTTAAGAAGTGGGTATACTTATGGTGCTTGCACACTACTCCAACAACCAACCAACTCCCAACATAACCGATTTTATGGTTTTATGGTTTTTACATTATTGGTGATTAAAGAAGAGATTATATTCTGTGTACTGCTGTATATACCCACCTATACTAACTATACTACTGTACCTTCTGTTGTTTCCTAGCGGACACAACTTCAACTGTATCTGAGATGGTGACTGATTCTACAGACCAACAGATCGTGTGGGATCCAACTGAAGTCCCTGAAGGTAGTCTGTTCACACACGACGAAAACAAACAAACTTAGAATTCCTCACCAAATAACGCAGCC
>NC_140261.1:1243998-1248998 GCF_949987555.1 Borostomias antarcticus | reverse complement strand
ATTTTGGCTTGCTCGTGACAAATCAATCCCATTCTGTTTGTCTGTTATAATAAATGCTTTTTCCATAGCTTGTAGTTGATTACTACCAGAGACATACCGTACAGTAGCTCATTAACAGCCTAAACACAGCAGAATCAACCGTTCCACTGTGAAACTACAATACCCACCTGTGTCCACAAGGGGGAGGCAGAGACACACAGAAAGAGCGGAGGCCGCCCGCCCACTCCTCTATCAGATCCTGTAGTTCTCCTGGGGCAGCCATCTCTGCCTGATGGATTTTCAACCATCTGTCTTATAAATCTCTTAATTGGCCTAATTAATGGACTGGCCATGGGGAGGTGCGTGTGTGTGGGGGGGGTGTATCGCTGTGGGACCCAGGAACAGCTGGTGTGGAGGGAGTCCCCCTCTAAGAGGGGAAGTTTGGGGGGATGCCCGCCCCCCCCCCCCCCCCCCCCTCCCTCTCTCAGACTCCTCTAGGGCCCACAGGATTCACAGATGTGATGGATGGCTGGATGGACAGACGGACGGAAGGGCTGTGCTGATGTAACAGTTGTCATTGCGTCCATCTTAATCTGCCCCATGTCTGTGGTTGAATCTTGCATCCTCTGACTGACAAACACACGTGACCGCTTCCCATAAACACCCCCTTTAGCCTGCTATGCCACTGAAAGGCTAGCTATTTGATGGCGCAGGTGGGCGGTATTTACATTGAGGGGTGAGTTTAACCATTTCGACTTGGTTACACCAGCATCCTGAGATTGTTGGGGCAAACGAGAGAGATGTATGATGATTGTTTAATCCTGCTCCCCCTCTCTCCCTCTCTCCCTCTCTCCCTCACTCTGGTCTCTAAACAGACGGCTACCACATCCCTCCTTCCTGAATGACTGCTTCTATAACTTCCTCTCTCTTCCTCTGTCTTTCTCTTTGTATTTTTCTCCTCTCTCTCTCTCTCTCTCTCTCTCTCTCTCTCTCTCTCTCTCTCCCTCTGTTCACACAAACACACCGGGGCTACCCCTCCGTCCCTGGGCCATGCCTCCATCCCTCCATCAGCCCGGCCTGACTGATTACTCCCATGGATGGCAGTTAAACAAACAGAGGGATGGAAGGAAGGAGGGAGGGAGCGAGGGATGTCTTTGATGAGGGCGCTTTGATCGACCACAGAGCCATGATGCCCCCCCCCCCCCCCCCCCCCCAAAAAAAAACCCCTCCTATGAACCCTCCACCCCCTCCCATCCACGCAACCCCAGCCCCACCCAGACCGAACCCAGCATCGGGACACGATACCCCCTAATCTGGACAGAATAGAGATCCCAGGCAGTAGCTCCAGTCGCAGAGGCAGTTTCCAAGGCCTCGGGTGTGCGAGCACAGCACAGGTGGGTGAGGGGGGAGGAAGGAGGGATGGAGAGGGAGGAGGAGGAGGAGGAGGTGGGGGGTTGGTGGTGGTGGTAATAGTCGTGGTTCAGAGTTAGCACAGTAATAAATCAACACCATGACTGTGGCCACATCAAGGCTGCTCGGATCAGGAAGGGGAAGCTCTGTAGCTGTTACCGCACACACCAAACGCCCGAGCTCCACGTGAGGAGGGGGGCTGCTGCTCCCCAGGCCTCGAACCCCAGCATGGGTGCCCGTCGCTGGGCCCCGAGGAGCTGCCAGATGTAGGCCCTTCTGGAGCTCCGTATGAACTGAGCAGATGAGAGCAGCGAAGAGGAAGGGAAGTGAGAGAGGAAAGGGGAACAGGGCTAGAGGAGGGGGGGTGGTTGGGACCGGTGTGTTTGGTGATAAAAGGACTACTAATCGATCACAGTCCTGGAACTGGCCTCCTTGTGGGTTCCCTGGTAGGGCTAGCCAGTGGCAGTTGTGGCAATCGACAGAAATATAAAGCAGCAAGCTTTGAGAAAGGGAGTGAACAAATACAGTTGAAGCCGATGGGTGAATGCGTGTGTGTGTGTGTGTGTGTGTGTGTGTGTGTGTGTGTGTGTGTGTGTTGATGTGATTAGCCAACCTGAGGCACATGGAATGTTGTGCACATGATTGAAGGTCAGACATAACAGTTACCATGGAGACATCGGCAAGTCAGACGAAGCCAAGTAGAACATGTTCTCCTCCGTCTCTCCCCTTAAGGGGAAAGGGGCGGCTGTAGCTCAGTTGGTAGAGCGGGTCGTTCAATGATCGAAAGGTCAGTGGTTCGAATCCCGGCTCCGACTGTCCACATGTCGAAGTGTCCTTGAGCAAGACGCCTAACCCCAAATTGCTCCCAATGAGCAGTTTAGCACCTTGCGTGGCAGCTGCCGCCATTGGTGTATGAATGTGTGTGTGAATGTGTGTGTGAATGTGTGTGTGAATGGGTGAATGAGAGGCAATTGTAAAGCGCTTTGAGTGCCGCTAAGGTGGAAAAGCGCTTTATAAGTGCAGTCCATTTACCATTTAAGGATCTGAGTGTTTTTGTGTATTTGTGTGTGTGTGTGTGTGTGTGTGTGTGTGTGTGTACTGTATGTGTGTGTGTGTTTGTGTGTGTGATGCAGAGAGATGCCTTTGTGAATGCCGTGTTAAGGGATAAAGATAAGTATCTCACACTTCCATATTTTCCATCCAGGAATTTGTGGGTTAATGAAAAATTCACTGTTTTTCAAGTTCATGACGAGGGCAGTTCTCCAAACTTTTCTCTTCAAAAGCTGAAAGTTTTCCCTGAGCGGCTGAAATAAACGACGCATTATTCAGGTCCAGATTATGTGAGATTTGTTACATACATCAAAGTCTTTATAGCTGCGTGTGTGCGTGTTTGTGTGCGCCCCTGTGCCTGTACACAGTGTGTGCTTCTGCGTGTGTGTATGTGTGTACGCATGTGCGTGTGTGCATGTCTTCACAATGAAGCTGATGATTTGAGGCAAAGTGGCAACCTTCAAGCTCCAAGTTTCCATAGAAATACGTTTTTATTGATGTAGTTAGTGAAATAGTAAAAAAAAAAAATCCTTCTGGTGCATTAAGCGAGTACAGAAATAGAGAAAGCATACATGCTTGTTACTTCCTTTTATAAGGCATAATCCTTAAAGCTACTAGACATTTTTACACATGCTCCAACACCCTAAACCATGTGCTCAGTGATTCTTATCACACGCCAGCTCTCATTCAGAGAGCATTAAGTCTCCCTGCTTTGTAGCGCGGTTTAAATCTGGTTAATTCAGATTCCTTCCTCCCCTCCCTACCCCTTCCACTTCCCAGCTGCCCTGGAGGAAGGGAAGGAGGAAGGGAGGATGGAGAGAGAGAGGGAGGGGGGGGGGGGCTTTAGATCAAACGGCCTGGTGTGGAAGTAGAGGAGAGACCAATTGGATCTCTGACCAACTGATCTCTATTCCCATGGAAGTGGGAGAGAGAGAGAGAGAGAGAGAGAGAGAGAGAGAGAGAGAGAAAGACTGTGAGATAGAGAAAGAGAGAGAGAAAGAGAGAGAAAGAGAGACCGGGTGCCTGTGCCTCCACTATTAACAGCCACTAATCCTGTAATGTGATTTCCTCTCTCCATTTCTTCTCTTGTCTCTCCTTTCTGCCATCCATCCATCACTCCATCCCTCCCTCCCTCCATCCCTCCCTCCCTCCCTCCCTCCTTCTCTCTGGCGCATGGTAATGCTCTACCAGTACTGCTGTTCTCTGTATGCATCTCATGCAGACTCAGGCCTGCGGCAATGTTTTATGAGTCCTGTAATATTCTCAACAACTTTTTGGGGTGAGGGAGAAAAATGATCCATCTCTGTGTGTGTGTGTGTGTGTGTGTGTGTGTGTGTGTGTGTGTGTGTGTGTGTACGTGCGTGCATGCGTGTGTGTTCGCTACGTGCGTGAGACTGTGTGCACCTGTGTGTGTGTGTGTGTGTGCGTGCGGCATGCATGCGGCGTGTGTGCGGCGTGCGTGTTTGCGCGCGTGTGTGTGTGTGTATGTATGTGTGTGTGTGTGTGTGTGTGCGTGTATGTGTGTGTGTATGTGTGTGTGTGTGTGTATGTGTGCGTGTATGTGTGTGTGTGTGTATGTGTGCGTGTATGTGTGTGTGTGTATGTGTGTGTGTGTGTGTGTATGTGTGCGTGTATGTGTGTGTATGTGTGTGTGTGCATGTATGTGTGTGTGTATGTGTGTGTGTGTGTATGTGTGCGTGTATGTGTGTGTGTGTGTATGTGTGCGTGTATGTGTGTGTGTATGTGTGTGTGTGCATGTATGTGTGTGTGTGTGTGTGTGTATGTGTGTGTGTGTGTGTGTGTGTGTGTATGTGTGTGTGTGTGTATGTGTGTGTGTGTGTGCGTGCACCTGTGTGAGTATGTGCTGGCATGCGTTCTGTTGAAAGATAGCCATTGGACGGTGAACAAACAAGACATTTGTCAGGTGTCCTGCATGGCCCCTGAGGGCTCCGGCTGCTCCTCTCTGACTGATCTGGGATCTGCAGCCTCGCTTACTCCCTCGCTACCTGGGAGTTCACGTAGCCGGGGCCGGGTTCAGGGAGACGGTGTGTGTGTGTGTGTGTGTGTGTGTGTGGGAAGCAGATTTCTGACACCTGTCTGTCACTTGGACAGCAGGGGCTTTGACACCTCTGCACATAGAGTTTGCTCGCCTTCTCTCACTCACACACATCACACACACACAAAAAAAAAGTAAGTCGTAAACGTGTCTTATTTAAGCAATAAACCACGAGAGGCCGTGTTTTTATAACAGCTAGGGGGCGTTGTTAGGCACGACGCGAAGCGGTTATGAAATCACTATAACACACGGCCTCGAGTGGTTTATTGCTTTTATACAACGGTTACTACAGCTATTAGTGTAAAATAAACACACAGCAATGTAAAATATTAACATTTATTCAAACGAAGCGTCATTCCCCTCAATTCCGCCGAGCAAAATAGTTCCTCTAACAAAAGGGTTGCCAAGCAACAGATGCATTGGATTGAATGTTCAATTGTTTGAAAAAACACAATAATAGGCCTTCAATGCATTGGATTAAATGGGAGGCGCATTAATACTGAAA
>NC_140261.1:1222343-1239843 GCF_949987555.1 Borostomias antarcticus | reverse complement strand
CTGGAAGGGGGGGGGGGGGGGGGCATGACTACCTGACATTAAAGAGATGTGTAATCACTGTGGGGACTTGGCCCAATGATGTGCGTATCAAACGGCATATTTCAAAAAGGCTTCTCAAAAGGCCCGGAGGCGAAGCAGCAATAAGAGCAGATTTGTATGTGGATGAAAGGGAGAAGTGTAGACAGACCTTGCATCAGAATACAGAGCAGGGAGATCATTAGCATCCTCTGGTAAATCAGCCACACAGCGGAGCACAGAGAGAGAGAGAGAGAGAGAGAGAGAGAGAGGGATGGAGAAAGACAGCAAGAGAGAGAGGGACAGAGAAAGAGAGAGAGAGAGAGAGAGAGAGAGTGAGAGAGAGAGAGAGAGAGAGAGAGAGGGAGAGAGAGAGAGAGAGGGGTGGAGAAAGACAGCAAGAGAGAGAGGGACAGAGAAAGAGAGAGAGAGAGAGAGAGAGTGAGAGAGAGAGAGAGAGAAAGAGAGAGAGAGAGAGAGAGAGGGAGAGAGAGAGAGAGAGAGGGGTGGAGAAAGACAGCAAGAGAGAGAGGGACCGAGAAAGAGAGCGAGAGAGAGAGAGAGAGAGAGAGAGAGAGAGGGATGGAGAAAGACAGCAAGAGAGAGAGGGACAGAGAAAGAGAGCGAGAGAGAGAGAGAGAGAGGAATGGAGAAAGACAGCAAGAGAGAGAGGGACAGAGAAAGAGAGCGAGAGAGAGAGAGAGAGAGAGGGATGGAGAAAGACAGCAAGAGAGAGAGGGACAGAGAAAGAGAGCGAGAGAGAGAGAGAGGGATGGAGAAAGACAGCAACAGAGAGAGGGACAGAGAAAGAGATCGAGAGAGAGAGAGAGAGAGAGGGATGGAGAAAGACAGCAAGAGAGAGAGGGACAGAGAAAGAGAGCGAGAGAGAGAGAGAGAGAGAGAGAGAGAGAGGGATGGAGAAAGACAGCAAGAGAGAGAGGGACAGAGAAAGAGAGCGAGAGAGAGAGAGAGAGAGAGAGAGAGGGATGGAGAAAGACAGCAAGAGAGAGAGGGACAGAGAAAGAGAGCGAGAGAGAGAGAGAGAGAGAGAGAGAGAGAGAGAGAGAGAGAGAGAGAGGGATGGAGAAAGACAGCAAGAGAGAGAGGGACAGAGAAAGAGAGAGAGAGAGAAGTCAGGGAAGGATGAATACAGCGAGGGAAGGAAGCGCAGACGTTTCTAGGATTCAAAGACGTTACGGGGCTGAGGGAACGGCATCAGGAAGTCAGGGGCGTTCGTAGGATCCAACGACATCAAGGGCGTGGCCCCATGGGGATTGCGCAAAATATTACATACCTGTTTACTGTAACTACATTTATAAACTACTGTAAGTTAACTACTAGTCATAAATAGCTAGCTAACCACCTAGCTGCTTATCTATATATATAATGAATATTGTGCAGCATGCTTTCTTGGCTAGAGCTGAGTTTAAAGTGAAGAAGACTGAGTTAATAAAGTCCCAACCGCACCACTATCTCACATACATCTACTGTACCTTGACCCCTGGCGGTTCTAGGGCGTGGCTTCTGAACTAAGCCCTGAAATAAGCCTCGCAACCCCAGTTGCCATCTCTGAAGTTGTGTATGGAGGAGATAACCTCTGCCCCCACAGCTGGAACCCCTGCCTCTCTTTTGCCACCCCAGGTCAAACTGAACCGCCACATGTAATGTGTCGTGTTGACAATGAACTTAGACCAAACCAGAAAATGTCATTATTTTTAGTATTAAGTTCAATAAACAGAATGTGGTGGTTACAGACGCTGTTATTTTGAAAGACTCTATTAACCAGCATGCATTGCGTGAAACTGAGTTATAGGGAGGAGGCGAACGGAGTCGGAATTCGTCAGAACAACAGCAGTAGCCATCATTATCTCTCGAGCAAACATTTGTCATTCAGAACATTTATCTAGCTATTGAAGTAAAACACAGACAATGCAAAAAATACTGTGCAGTTTGTGGAATTAAGGATTTACCTGTAACGGCGGGAGTGAGTTTCCATCAGTTTCCAGAACACTGCAAAAAGTTCAAAGAACTCAGGTAAATTAAACATCTGTGCATCGGTTGTCATCTTTTTTGTCTTTGAGTTTGTGCGATCGCATATTTTTCATTTTGTTGAACTAACTTTATAGAGACAGCTTCTTGTCTTTGAAATCGAGAGTTTAACATGTTTTTGAATGATTTTTCAAGATGCCCATCCACATGTATGACCAAAACGGCGGTAGAGCAATTATCAGACTTTCTCAAAAGTGCTAGTTTTGTCAACGTTTTGATCTGAACTATTGTATATGATCATAAGTAACCTTAAAACAGGGCTAAACATGCATTTTCCCTTTACTACTCCTTTAAGAAAGTTTCCCTTGGGTAAGGTATACCTTGGCTAAGGAGGCTCTGGGAAACAGTGCGTCATCTCAAGGGAGAGCTTACGACATACCTTCAGATGGTACATCGTAAACATGATTTACGATGTACCTTGGGAAGAGTTGTTTCCCAGAGCCTCCTTAGCCGAGGTATACTTAGCCTGAGAAGGCTCTGGGAAACGATGCGCCACCGAGAGGGAGAGCTGACGACGTATCTTACGATGAACGTAACGCTACGATGGCTCTGGGAAACGCGACCCAGGGCTATTCATAAAACATCCGGAAGCCCAGACCGTTCTTCCTCGCCATTCTTCCTTTTTCGTCGTTCACCGCTCCCCAAAAAGAGAACAAACATAGTTTTCAACAAAGTCAGGGGTCCTTGAAGTGGAAGGCCATGAGGGCCCCCCCCCCCGCCCCCCCAAACCCAATCAGAACAGGGATGTGTGAGCTTTGATATGCCACTAGATGTGCTGCTCTGCTCTCTCAAATCAGAGCACAGGGAATGTAATAACCTAGCGAGTCCCAGACACTTAAAAGAGAAATTGTCCCTGTCACTAGAGCTGATGTGTTGGACACATCAGTGACTAGGCTGGGAATTAACTTCCCTTGGTGTAATAGGCGGGATCAAGGTTAACATAAACTAACAAAAAAAAGGGGGGGGGGGGGGGGGGGGGACTACTGTAGATCTGAAAAAACATTTTAGTGAACTGAAATAAAAATAAAAACTAAGGTTTATTTTTTTTTTTTAAGTTTACTAACTAAACTGTATTGTGTTTACAAAGCTAATTAAAAGAATACAATTATAGAGAAAATTACTAGTTTTAGTCTTTTTCATTTCATATGTAAGCTTAGTATTTTGGGTGGATATGAAATCTATCCTCCATTTTTTTTTTTGCTGAGCCCCTGTGCAGATGTAACCTGACCTGGTCCAGATGGTTTGTTAACGTGAAATAACGTGAGTTTGTGAGATCAGGATAGTCTCACGAGGCTAACGCAGAAGAAATAAAAACTAAAACTAATAAATACTACACTAAAACTAAGCACTTTCAAAAAATAAAAAATAAACTTACTTAAACTGGCAAACTTACTTAAACTAGCAACCCACTTTAAAAACTAATTAAAATTAAATTGAAATTGGAAACAAAAAGTTAAAATGATATAAAAATAAAAACTAATGAAAAAAGCAAAACTATTACAACCTTGGTGTAGATGCTTCTCTCTATTGGCTAGTCTCCATTAGAGACCCAGCTGTAACGGAGAGAGACCCAGCTGTAACGGAGAGAGACCCCTCAGACCACAACCCTGAAGAGTCTGAAGTTAGCGCTGAGTTTAACCCAGCTTAGTAGAACCGAGATCATCCGGGGCTGAGTTTCCCAGAGGCATCGTTGCGCTACGTTCATCGTAAGCTATGGCGTTCATCATAGCGCTACGATGAACGTAGCGCTACGATGCCTCTGGGAAACTCAGCCCAGATAAGTAAAGAACACAGGCCTCTCTCCACTGGACGCTGGGACTTTGATTACAACAACGTTTTCTACAATAATGCCTTCATCAGCTCCAAGACCAGCCACAGTCTCCTTCCCTGGGATGGAAGAGCTTGTGAAATGTCCAGTAGTCTCGGACTGCCCGCGACCTTTAACAATGCGGTTCAAACAGTAATGGTGGGAAAAGTTTAGATTTCATTGTTTCATGTCCATGTTTTGATGACTTCTTTCTTCTTTCCCATGGGAGAGTGCTTCTCAGCTAGGAACCCTGATTTAGGTCTTTGGGACTTTCCTCTGAGGAATCCGACCACAGCGCTTGATTTGGGCTTGTGTTGTGTCATATCTCCCTGTGTAGCCCTGCTGTGTAATTTCAATTATTTATCTAACTTCAGAAACAATATAAATACTTCATCCAGAAAACTGGGCCATCCTTTGTCTTCTAGTGGTGTTCTATTGTTTGCTCGCTGGCTGCTGTTGTCGTTATTGTTGTCTTGTTTTGTTGCGCCACACAAACACGCGCTCCGACAGAGGAAGGAGGGAGGGTGTGTCCAGGATCGGTCTCCCGAGGTTTGGAGTGTCCATCGGGGGAAACACGTCGGAGGACACACAGGGGTTAGTGTTGCTAGCCTGGCAGATTCCACACACAAACACTAAAGCAACACACACACACACACACACACCTCATCAGACCCAATTTAGAAAGTCAATTTGGGATCAAGAGACTAATTATCTTAATTATTTTCCTTCTCCGTGATCCTGCCTCTCTCTCTCTCTCTCTCTCTCTCTCTCTCCCTCTCTCTCCCTCTCTCTCTCTGTCTCTCTCTCTCTCTCTCTCCCTCTCTCTCTCTCTCTCTCTCCCTCTCTCTCTCTCTCTCTCTCTCTCTCTCCCTCTCTCTCCCTCTCTCTCTCCCTCTCTCTCTCTCTCCCTCTCTCTCTCTCTCTCTCTCCCTCTCTCTCTCCCTCTCTCTATCTCTCTCTCTCTCTCTCTCCCACTTGTTTCCCTTCCTCTTCCTTTTTTTAGCTGTGTTTGCATGTGTGTGTATTTCAGTGATGGTACAGTATTGCGCAACACAAAATTACCTCCCAACTCTGAGAGAAACTTGTGAGGCCTGCTCAGCACTACGAGGAAGATATCCCATGCTCTGCTTTGTTGTATTAAAACTTGGTTTACCATATCAAACAGGTTGGTCTCATCTTTTATAATTTTAATAATATATATATAATAGATTTAGAGCAAAATTGTCACATTGTCACATGATAGGCCAGTAGAAGGATTTATTATAATTCAGCACATGTTCAGTGATGAGCAGTGATAGCCTTCCTTACCTTCCTTAGTCTGGAATTAGGAACTGATAAGTAACTGTGGAGAGAAGCAGGACCACGAATTCTGTACCTGTGTTTGTACTTGTTGCATATGGCAAACTAAACTTGAAACTACCTCTTCGTGGTGCTGGATGTAGCCCACACTGTTCAGATGATCCTCCCAAAGTGACAGCAACTTGACACACAGCCTACAGATCATAATTTCCCTTCCAGGAGATAATCATCATCATCATCATCATCATCATTACATTCACCTGGCACCCTCAATAATTACTGGAGCGGCACACCTTTCATCCCAGCAGGGAAGGTGGTTGGATCCAGCTCTCCGAAATGAGACTCTTTGAAGATAGAGCTGAACAAACTATTCATTTGTACCTCGTCTTCTTCTGGCAGTATGTACGCTGGAGGAGCCTCAACTGGCCAAACTCATCAGAAATCATTCTGCTATCTCCAAACGTGTGAAGCTCTTATACTGCTTGGCTTCCTCATCCCTATCTGCTAAGATAGGCATGGGAGTCATGTGTTTGTGTCATGGCTGATAGTGGTTCATCAGGAGAACAGCGACAAGGACAAGGATCTATGGAGGCAGGCGGAGTGGATATCGTTCAAATTAAAGACAGGATCTCAATGGAATAGGAACTGGGGTGAAATCCACTTATAGTTCATGATGAACATATGAGATATATCATGGAATATTGAATACATGATGTTCATAATACTGTGTGAAAGATGCAGCATGCATTATGGATGTGATGAGGAGTCACATGCATGTAGACATTAAATCCAGATATTTTAAATACCAATGGAAATATTTGAAACACACCAGGGCAGTCAATAATGAAGTGATAAAGAACAAATCTACATATATATTTATATTTTATTTATATTTCATTTCTGGTAGGATATCTTGTACACCAAATATCCCATTGGCAGTTAAGCGCATTCAAATGTGTTCATAAAGCCAGAAACAGTCACTTGGTTTGACGAACACAAATACAAAATAAAACCACAAAATAATGAACCGCATGTATATAACATACAAAAAGAGTCCCATGCCTACTCAGTAGGTAAACTTCAACATTCCAACTTTCGAAGATGTGGATATTTACATTTTTTCCGTTTTACAAAAATATACTTTATAATTTCTCTCCCTTTTTTGCTTACATTCTAAAGAAATGAAGCGGTGTTCTCACGTCTCTCCTTCTCCCCCTCCTCCGACTTACTGTACATTCCGTAATAAAAATATCCATTCAACCCTTAAGGCGAGACGCAACGCATCTTCCCTCGCTAACTACCCCCCCTCAGCAAGGCTCCACAAAGGCACCAAAAACAGGAACGTTTTGTCTGTTTTGTTGTTGTTGATTTTTTATCCTTTTCTCTTTTTTTTTCCCACATAACAGATGGAAGAAGAAAGAGAGAGAGAGCGAGATAGTACCAGTGGATGATATTTACAAAAAAAAGAAGAAAGTAACATCACTCTTACTCATGCTAGTTGAATACTTAAGTGCTTTTTTGTCAAACAAAGTCAGAACGTCATCACAGCATCTCCACTACGTTAATAGAAGAAGGTATTTAGAAAGTATGGCCTTGCTCACTTCAAATAATACAAATATGCAAATATGCAAATAAGTTTTCACATCAATGGTACCAAAGAATGAAAAATAACCAAACATGGCACATTTACAATATACATATACGGTAGCTTATGTATATTATTCAATGTCTTTTCAGCTGTAAATGACTGCTTCAGAGGGCGCGCCCGCCTTAGCACCGAGACTGCTGGCAACTTGCGTCTGTTTGTGTGTGTGTGTGTGTGTGTGTGTGTGTGTGTGTGTGTGTGTGTGTGTGTGTGTGTGCGCGCGGTACAAGGGCAGAGGAGCGACTTGCCAACACCTGCTTCTACTCTCTAAAGTCTCTCATAGCTGCTTTACAGAGAGAGAGAGAGAATAATATTCCCTTTGTCTTTTCTTTTGTCTTTGCCCTCTCCTTGAGAGATTGTTCTTTTTTTCTCCCGCTCTCTCTTTTTCAGGTAAATCTTGAAGACTGGCTGAGCACTGCGTCGACGGAAAGGAGGCAGAAAAGTGCTTTCCAGAGGGGGAAGTCTTTTGATGCTGTCTTACTCCCTCAAGGAGCCACTACAAAGAGGGGAGGAGGAGAATTTAAAGAGTTTTTACTCGGTCTCGGGCTCTTAGCAGATCTCAATCGTCCTGGGGGAGAGTGTGCTCTGCATGTCTGACAGGGGGGTGGGGACGGGAGAGCTATAGAGGTTGGAGGCGACGGATGAGGGGAAGGATGACGTCACCTGAGACTGAAAGGAGATGGACATGGAGACGGAGGGGTAGGTGGTGGCGATGGAGGGGGAGGGATAGGAGGTGTGGATGGGGGAGGAGTAGCAGGAGGTCACCGGGGAGGGGTAGGAGGACACCGGGGAGGGGTAGGAGGCGATCGGGGAGGGGTAGGAGGAGGAGGCGGGGGAGGAGGCCGAGATGGCGGCCGATGACGACACCACCACGGCGCCGCCGACCACCCCGCCCTTCTCCAGCTTCTTGTCCTTCTGCCGCAGGTGGATCTTGGTGTGCCTCTTCCTCTCGTCGCTGCGCGCAAACTTGCGGCCGCAGATCTCGCAGGCGAACGGCTTCTCGCCGGTGTGCGTGCGGATGTGCGTGGTCAGGTGGTCGCTGCGGCTGAAGTTGCGCATGCAGATGCGACACTGGAAGGGCTTCTGGCCGGTGTGGATGCGGATGTGGCGCGTCAGCTCGTCGGAGCGCGAGAAGCGCCGGTCGCAGGTCTCCACGGGGCAGGCGTAGGGGCGCTCGTGGGGGGGGGTCTTGCTGGGACGGTTGGGGTATTTGCGCATGCGGCTGGGCTTGATGAGCTGCGACTGGTACACGCTCTTCAGGTCCTGGGAGCCCGTCTGGGTGGCGAACGCCTTGATGGTGGAGAGGGGGGTGAGGGAGGGCTGGCCCGACTGGCTCTGGAAGGGCTTCTGGTCGGGCGGGACCAGGCTGATCTCGCCTTGCTGCTGCGGGAACAGGTAGTCTGGGATCATGGGCACTGGGAAGCTGGTCCCGCAGGTCTTGCCGTTGGGGTAGGCGGGAGGGGGGTACTGGAGGGAGCCCCCCGCAGGGCTGGCGAAGGCCTGCACCTGGTCGGGGAAGAGGTCTGAGGTGGCGGAGGAGTAAGTGGGCGCGGCCGAGTAGATGGGGTTGGGCTCGCTGTGGTGCACGGAGCAGCTCATGCTGGAAGAGGAGGAGGCGGGGATGGAGGACGAGGAGGAGGTCGAGATGGTCTGCGACGCGGAGGAGGACGGGATGGAGCTGGAGGAGGGGGTGTTGATGCCGACCAATCCGCTGACCAGGCTGAAGAGGGGCTCCGCCCACAGGGAGTTGCTGCAGTTGCTGGCGGGTTCGAGGGTGAAGCGGCCGGTGTAGGAGATGGGCGGGAGCCGCTGGGTGGGGTAGGTCTGCTCCGCCATCGACTTCTCACAGTTGAGGGAAATGTCAGGTAACGTATCTGCAGAGAGGAGAGATGAAGGGAGGGGCGGAGGGAGGACATTAATCAGCCTGTCAGTATGGAGCAGAGGTGGGAGGGAGGGAGAGGGGAACCCTGCCAGCCCAGCGAGGGGGACAGTGCCCCCCTCCCTCGGTTCCTCACGCAGAGCAGCAGGTGCCCAGGCCGATGGACGAGAGGGAGAATCCCCTCTCTAACTAAAATGCCCCTTTTTGCCTGTAACGAAATTCACAGTACCGATCCCCATAGACCAACGTATGTACAAGAGCTATGCAAGCTTATCTTGATGCATGTAGGATTTTTCCCTTCACGTTCCGCTCCTCCTTCTCTCTCTTTCTCTCTCTTTCTCACTCTTTCTCTTACACACACACACACATCAACACACACACACACACACACACAAACACACACACCAACCCCATCACATAACCAAAGGCAATTGATTACTGAAACTGCAGTTCAGCTGGTTTTAGGAATGCAATTTCAATTGAGCTGCGCTGTGTGAAGGTATGCAGAGAGTGAGCAGGTTAACTCTATGTGAGATTCAATATTTAGAAGTGATAAAATAATCTGAACTTTAAGATTCAATATTCAAAATGTCTTTATTTGTTACGTGTAATGTATGTGTACAGTCACAGTGAAATGTAGCTGAATATCTATTTAGATATCGACCTGAAAATGTATTTATTTATGTATTTATCTATTTCTAATCATATTTGGGGGAGATTTTTTTTTTTACTCATTTTATAATGAATGCCTGTGATTGAATATCAGAGAGCCAAAATTATTATCTGAGTCATGAATCCAACTCAAATAACATATTTTTCCATTTCCAGTTTTTGAGCAATGCTGAGCTGAAATTGAATTAGTAACAGGCAGCCAGACACAAATAATGATTCAAGTTACGCAATTGATTTACCATGCGTTCCACAACGTACACTAAAGCAGCCAAACACAGTATCGTTCCAAACATCTATCCATCCATGCCATACAGTAGGTATCGCTCTTACCTCCAGCAAGGTGGTCGTACTGATCCCCTGGCTCCCCAGAGCCAAAGCCCGCTCCCTCGGGCGCGGAGGCTGTGAGGAAGGGGGTGCCTCCGGAGCTCAGCATCATCATCTCCTCCAGTTTGGGGTAGTTATCCATGGGGGAGTGCGGGAAGCTCAGAGGGTCGGAGATCTGCAGGGCTGGAAGAATCATCTCAGTCTTGGCTGCAGCCATCCTCCAGAGGACCAGCTGTCAGGGTGATGAGGCTGCAGAGGAGAGCTGGAGGGCTGGGTGCACGCTGGGCTGAGGAGTGCTTCTCACGAGCACAGAGCGGAGGAGATCGCCAGTCCAGCTCAGGGAGCACTGCTGGTCTCTCTGCTTACTGCTGAGGATGAGGAAAGAGGGATGGCTCTCTTCTCCTCTCTCTCTCTCTCTCTCTCTCTCTCTCTGCTGGTCCCAGTCTTTTTCCTTCTGTTTTCCAAGAAGGTTAAAAAAATCCGGGTTGTCTTGTTTTCAAAAAAAAAGATTGAGATCAGAAGTGTCCCTTTTACTCATTCCCTAAGATTAATCAAAATTAATCATTAACTGATTAATCTTGATTTGCTCAAGACGTTTTTTTTTTTTCCTGAGCAGATCTGATCCAATTAGGATTTGGATCTCTTCTTGGATTGAATGTGTTGTTGTTTTTTGAATTCACTTTGACTTTTTTTGCGTGTGAAATGTCTGAGTTAGGGATCTATCGCTGTGTTAGTCTAAAGCTGCTCTGATAGTTTCTGTTGTGGGCTCTGAGGGCTCTCTCTCTTCCGAGAGATTCCCCACTCCTTTATATACCCTCCCTCCGTGACGTAGATGTCCATATATGGATCGAAGGAAGCCCATATTTAGGCACTGCAGTGGAGGACACATGACGCTAGCCTGGGGAAAAGCGGAGAGGAGAGAATTTATATTAAGCCTGTGCAATAAATCGCGGGCAGATACCCGCTCTTCCTCCAGCCTGAATCGATGCATCTTCATGGTAGAATCCCTCCTAGAGAAAGCGCCATATTTCTCCCTCTCTCCCCAATGCACCGTAGATCAGATTCGGATTTCCCATCTGTGCGGCAGGCTGCGCTCTAGCCGGAAAACCCGGCTCCGCCATGCCATATAAGGTCATGTCTACATAAGGACTTATTCCGGTAGGTTTCCATTTCCCTGCCCTTATTTGGAGTTTCCTTTGGCAGTGAATGAGAGGAGCGCAGCTTCAGCCCAGCGCTCCGCACAATAAGTAATGTCAGCACTATATCCACCCTGTATACGGCCAAGCACAAACATTTTGAGCTAAAACATTATGCAATAACCAATGCGACATTTCAACAAGCACTGTTGGAGCATAAACTAATAGTCTAAAATGTGTTATTGTCTCGACGCAGACTGTTTCTTGACATCTAGTAAATGCGTTGGGTTCTGCAGCATGGCACGCAGGTATAATGCACAGGCGAGAGGGGCAGATAATGATTTGTAAAGATCATATAATAAATAAATAAAAGAGATATCGGCTCTCATCATACATAATCATCATGAGAAGTGCATTTTCGCATCGCTTGTATGCACTATAAAGGCGTTAAAACGCTGGGATGTGGGTGAGACGGGTTGCATGTTAGATGAGTTGACCGGGCGAGTAGAGAGCAGGGGCCAGACAGACAGACAGACAGACAGACAGACAGACAGTCAGACAGTTAGACAGCCAGACAGCCAGACAGACAGACAGCCAGACAGTCAGACAGACAGCCAGACAGTCAGACAGACAGCCAGACAGTCAGACAGACAGCCAGACAGTCAGACAGTCAGACAGACAGCCAGACAGTCAGACAGTCAGACAGCCAGACAGTCAGACAGACAGCCAGACAGCCAGACAGTCAGACAGTTAGACAGCCAGACAGTCAGACAGTTAGACAGCCAGACAGCCAGACAGCCAGACAGCCAGACAGCCAGACAGTCAGACAGCCAGACAGCCAGACAGTCAGACAGCCAGACAGCCAGACAGCCAGACAGCCAGTCAGTCAGACAGCAGCTCCGCGGGAGAACACGCACAGCAACGAGGCGTGGGAATAAATCCAAAGTCCACAGGCTGGCGAACAGTCGTCGCATTCGTAAGATAAAATGAATTTAATTAAAATGCGGGTTCTGGATAGGTGACTTGCAATATAAGAGTAGGCTAGGCTACATATATTGAACACACAAGGAGGCCTATAATAGGCTACCAGCAGTATATCGATGTGGTTATATAGGGTATAATAACTTTGTTGGCAGTAGACTTGCCTTTGAAAAGCAGTGAGTCCTGCTAATGAGTTTGAGGGTGCCCTTCCTTATTTCCAATCTCTCTCTCTCTCTCTCTCTCTCTCTCTCTCTCTCTCTCTCTCTCTCTCTCTCTCTCTCTCTCTCTCTCTCTCTCTCTCTCTTATCTCTTATAATCAGTGGGACGCCGTCCCTTCGTTATCATTGATGAATGGAGGCAGATGAACGTGGGTGCTGACGAGGTGCGGGACTATCCGTCTAATTGAGGGGTGTCCCCGGCTCGATATTCGCGGAATCTCTCTGCCACTCACGGGCCTAATGGGCCGCATTAACAAAACGCTGTTCGCTGCTACCGGGACGCCCGCGGGATACTGATGCTCCCGGCGGCTGCTCCAGCCCAGCGGCACACCGGGGACTCCACCGGGCCACGGACAGGAAATCGATGTCTTTCCCCTCGCTGCTGACTGAATCTATGCAAGCAACTTCATTGGTAAACATCCAAGGGTTTAGTGTGTCGCTGATTGGAGGGAGGCCTATGGGAGAGACGGAGAGAGAGAGAGAGAGAGAGAGAGAGAGGGTATGGAGCACGATACTTTGGAGAGGGCACAAACTTGCCAGTTGATGAAATAAATGTGTTTTTATATTTTATCTAGAGGGAGGGTATAAAATGAGGCATATGTTGCTAAATTTCTTAGGCCTATTGATGCAATGTGTGGACAATCCATCAGCCTTAACTGCTGTAGGCGACATGTTACCAAACACACACATATGCTCATTCACACACACACACACACACACACACACACACACACACAAACACGAACATTTCTACAACCTTCTACTGCTGAATAGTACGCAGTTGTTCCATTTGGCAGAACACCCTGCATGCTTATGTTTCGGGGGGGCTTATGCCATGGCTTGGATTTTCAGCCTGGGATAAATCTCTCTGTATATCAACATAAGAGCCAGACCTAAAGTCATATATATATATATAGAGAGAGAGAGAGAGAGAGAGAGAGAGAGAGAGAGCGAGCATTGAAATTGATGCAGAGAGAGAACTCGTTCTCTCTTCAGACAGAGAGAGAACGTCTCGACTCATGAAGACTTCCAGGCTTGTCCTCGGGCTGGTGGTGCGCTGACCAGGGTGTGAGGGAGAGCTGGACCAGGGTGTGAGGGAGAGATGACCAGGGTGTGAGGGAGAGATGACCAGGGTGTGAGGGAGAGCTGGACCAGGGTGTGAGGGAGAGCTGGACCAGGGTGTGAGGGAGAGATGACCAGGGTGTGAGGGAGTGATGGACCAGGTTGTGAGGGAGAGCTGGACCAGGGTGTGAGGGAGAGCTGGACCAGGGTGTGAGGGAGAGATGACCAGGGTGTGGGGGAGAGCTGGACCAGGGTGTGAGGGAGAGCTGGACCAGGGTGTGAGGGAGAGATGGACCAGGGTGTGAGGGAGAGCTGACCAGGGTGAACCCAACGGTGTTCAGCCTGTGTTGTTGTTGTTGTCGTTGTTGTGCTTCACTCCCTCAGGTCGATAAACACACACAGCGAAGAGACGAGAGACCTCATCATCTGATGACAACGTAATAAAATCCGTTTGGAGAAAAGTCCCAGAGAAGTGTTAGAGCAATAAAGATGATGAACATTGTGGGGGTGGGTGGCGGAGGTGGGGGAGGGGGGGGGGGGGGTCCTTCTTCACTGACGCACAGAGGGGGGTGGAAGTGAGAGTTTGCAAGGTACATGTTTGTGTGTGTGTGTGTGTGTGTGTGTGTGTGTGTGTGTGTGTGTGTGTGTGTGTGTGTGTGTGTGTGTGGGTGTGTGTGTGTGTGTGTGTGTGTGTTGGATTAGCCAGTTTATTCTACCGAGGGTGTATCCCTCTACCCACACAGCCTAGCAAGAGGAGTCTTCGTCTGATGAGGATCCAGCATGCACACACACACACACACACACACACATTCACACACACACACACACACACACACACACACACACACACACACACACACACACACACACACACAGGCAAGCGTTCCCCTCACCTATGCTGCCCCAGCCTCATCCCCGGTAAGCCCCGCCCCCCCCGTGCAGAGCGCCGGTTAATATTTAATTATGCCCCAATCTGCTAGAGAGACAGGAGGAGGAGGAGAGAGAGAGAGGCGGAGGAGGAGGAGAGAGAGAGGCGGAGGAGAGAGAGAGAGAGAGAGAGGCGGAGGAGAGAGAGAGAGAGAGGCGGAGGAGAGAGAGAGAGAGAGAGAGAGGCGGAGGAGAGAGAGAGAGAGAGACAGGAGGAGGAGGAGAGAGAGAGAGAGAGAGAGAGGCGGAGGAGAGAGAGAGAGAGAGGCGGAGGGCAGAGAGAGAGCTGAGTGAGCGAACGAGTGAGGGTGAAGCAAACGCAGAGAGAGAGGACGAGTCGGAAAAGTGAGAGATGGAGAGAGAGAGCGGGGTGAGGAACGGAGAGAGAGACAGTGAGGGGGAGGGGGGGGGGGCAATAACCAGAGGAAGGAGGAGCGGGAAAGAAGATGGACGGAGGGAAAGGATAGAGAGTGGTCGAGAGATAACGAGGAGGGAGGGAGAAAAAGAGAGAGGGAGAAAGAGAGAGAGAATCCTCCACACCCCCACGCTGTGAAGCTAATACCAGGCTTCTGCTAAAAATGAATCACCGCCAGTCAACGGCAGGCATGCGGGCAGCAAGGCAAGGGAGACAAGACACTCAGATCACACCCCCACACCCGCGTGTCCCGCCCCGCCCCCGGAGCGCGTCTCTCCCTTTAGCATACAGGTGTGCCCGGACGGGGCGTACCATTATAGACTGATGGAGAGGGGAGATTAGGAGGCGAGCGGACGATGACAGCTAGCAAAGCCGAGATGTTATATAAATTGATGGCTGTGGGGGATTGAGGGATGATAGAGAGAGAGACAAGGAAAGAGGGGATGACTATCTTGCGGCTGACGCTGAATGAAGCCATCACAGTTGGTGGATGGTGATCATGTGGAATTCATTGCACCGACCATAGTGCTGTATTTTCCTTCTTTGAACTTCTTTTGATAATTTACAATCTTTTGTTACAATAATTTTAGATGTGTGATTTCGTAAGTAGCTGTGTTTTTGAACTATTGTATTTTACTGTTATTATTGTATTTACTATCATGTTTCTTTCTTTTCTTATTTTTTCTTGAATTCTATTTATGAATTGTAGTATCTTCTGCGTTATTGTATTGTACTGTATGTTTTAGTTGAGGACTCTTGGAAGACGAGCCGATGGCTAAAAGAGATCCTAATAAACAAACAAGCCATCACAGTCTTGAGTGTTGTGTTGAACGTAGCGAAGGCGTTGAAGGATTTAGATGGGAGATTGAGGTTCTAGATAACCCAACCTGAAATAACGTTATTGTGTTGTCATTCAGGCCGGAGCAGAGCCAGTAAGGGGGGGGGACAACTGAAGCAGAGAGAGGACAGGGGGGCCTGTTTCCTCCGAGCGGCGTCTGGTTGGGAAAACGCTCCCGTGTCAAAGGGTGGGGGGCGCGCTTGATAAATGTCATTTTTCATCCCACCTTCTAAGTGCTTCTAGCGGGAGTCTGACCTTTCTGACTGAGACCTGCCTGAGAGGCAGCGCGCGGACGCGAGGACGGGGAGGAACAGTCGCACGCGTCGAGGGAGACGGAGAGACAGGAAGTCGGAAGAGAGAGACGTGGGAGAAAGGTGTCGGCTGATATCCCGGGTGCTGTTTGACTTGTCTGTAGGTGGCCGTGTGACTGTCACTGGCAGACGGTCGGGACACGCTGTGGGTGGCCCTGTGTTCTTACTGTGTGTGTGTGTGTGTGTGTGTGTGTTTACCTCCCTCTGCAACTCTCCCCCCTAGGCTGTGGATGAGAAAGAGCTTAGGCAACTGGCTGTTAAAATAAAGGGAAGACTGTTGATCACTAAGGTGCAATACTGTAGTATTATCTACGCGGGGTTATGTCATGTGACTCTGCAGCCTCCACAGCTGTAGGCCGCAGCCCCTCCCCCTGAAGCTGACTGGTGACACAAAGACAATTACCAGCCAGGAGTGCCCACGAGGTTGCAATACAAAACCCTAATCTGCCACCCACACACACACACACACACAAATACCCCCCTCCCCCCCTCCTCGTTCCTTAGGGACCAGCGAGTGACTCACCTCCACCCCCTCCCCTTCTCACCGGGTTGTTGGCTTGATGTGTGTGACAAAAGAGCTAACCTTTGACCTTTCAGCAATCAGATGAGTCACTAGCGGAGCGAGGAGAGAGGGAGACGGGGCTTCCCCTCTGGAGCCGCTGTGATTGGCTAGTATTTAAAGGTTGTCGCTAGCTTAGAGTTTTTTTTCGTGTGTGTCACTTATGACGAGTGAATGTTGGAGGGGAGTGTCTGGCTTCAGATGACGGATGACAGGCACAAGGGTGACACGAGAGACAGCAGAGCCACCCGCTGTTCCCTGGCAACACCCAACACTAGGTCGACGCCTCCCCCCTCGGATCCGGCTTCTGTCCCTCTCTTCGTCAGTATCTCCCCTCCTCCCCCTCGTCATTAGTGAAGCATGTTCTAGACACTGCCTCCCCAACCCTGACTGTCCATGATAAGGGAAGAGAGACAGGCCAGGGAGAGAGACAGGCCAGGGAGAGAGACAGGCCAGGGAGAGAGACAGGCCAGGGAGAGAGACAGGCCAGGGAGAGAGACAGGCCAGGGAGAGAGTGCTGATCTAGGATCGGGTCACGCCTGCCTGAACCATCTTACTCATCATGATCTAGAGGCCAAAGACGGATGCTAGATCAGCACTCCTGCTCCGTGGGTTCTTTGCGACCGCAGGCCCAGGTCAGGTGGTTCCGTGTTGGTTCCGAGTCGACCAGGCAACCGACTGACGGACGCAGACGGCATCGTCAGCGCTGTCTGACCGTTCCGCCCGACCGCACCGGGACAAAGCTCCTTATTGGCTGAGCTGGCCGAAGCCCGCCACTCCACTTAACACCACGGACGTCCTCATAGGCCGGCGAGGAGGGAGGGAGGAAGGGGAGGGAGAGAGATGGAGGAGGGAGGGAGGGAGGGAGGGAGGGAGAGAGATGGAGAAGGGAGGGAGGGAGGGAGGGAGGGAGGGAGAAGGAGGAATGAGGGAGAGGAAGGGGGGAAGGGAGGTAGGGAGAGAGAGAGATGAAGGAGAGAGACAAATGGAGGAGAGTGGGAGAAAGTGGAAGAGGTGGGGAGGATAGAGGGAAGAGAAAGAGAGACAGAGAAAAATAAAGTGGTAGAAAAAAGGAGGCGTCCATAGAGGCAGACTAACCCTGGTTTGTTGTTGTAGGGAGCGCGTCTGGTCTGACTCATGTGTCCTCTGAGCAAACAGAAACCGCCAAACTTATTTTTTCTTAAAACGTTTTCACATTCTGCAAGGCATTTTAACTTTCAGTCCGCAGACGCGTGGCCCTTAGCCAGCCCACATGTGTTTGTGTGGAGGAGATGGTTTGTGTAGGATGGGTTTATTTTGGTGTCAGTCATGCCATCACTCTTTTACAGTCCTTGGCCCTCAGACCTGAGGCTTTCCTGAGGAA
>NC_140261.1:1209028-1214643 GCF_949987555.1 Borostomias antarcticus | reverse complement strand
CATAAGAATATATATCACCAAAAAGAAGTCCCCCCAACTGTTTCTGGAAAAATGAAACAGAATACAAACTTGTGGGAAGAGAATGCAGATTGTCACATGAACCTCGGGCAAGACAGACTCTAAATATAATCAACATAACAGAGGAGAGGAGAGGGGAGGAGAGGAGAGGTAGAGAGAAGAGGGGAGGAGAGGAGAGGTAGAGAGAAGAGGGGAGGAGAGGAGAGGTTGAGAGAAGAGGGGAGGAGAGGAGAGGTAGAGAGAAGAGGGGAGGAGAGGAGAGGTAGAGAGAAGAGGGGAGGAGAGGAGAGGTAGAGAGGAGAGGAGAGGAGAGGAGAGGAGAGGAGAGGAGAGGAGAGGAGAGGAGAGGAGAGGAGAGGAGAGGAGAGGAGAGGAGAGGAGAGGTAGAGAGAAGAGGGGAGGAGAGGAGAGGAGAGGTAGAGAGGCGGAGAGGAGAGGAGAGGTAGAGAGAAGAGGGGACGAGAGGAGAGGTAGAGAGAAGAGGGGAGGAGAGGAGAGGTAGAGAGGAGAGGAGAGGAGAG
The DNA here is from genome assembly GCF_949987555.1 of Borostomias antarcticus. Classification (NCBI taxonomy): domain Eukaryota; kingdom Metazoa; phylum Chordata; class Actinopteri; order Stomiiformes; family Stomiidae; genus Borostomias; species Borostomias antarcticus. Next base: position 1,214,104 of record NC_140261.1, on the reverse strand, counting down.
GAGAGGAGAGGAGAGGAGAGGAGAGGAGAGGAGAGGAGAGGAGAGGAGAGGAGAGGAGAGGAGAGGAGAGGAGAGGAGAGGAGAGGTAGAGAGAAGAGGGGAGGAGAGGAGAGGAGAGGAGAGGAGAGGTAGAGAGGCGGAGAGGAGAGGAGAGGTAGAGAGAAGAGGGGACGAGAGGAGAGGTAGAGAGAAGAGGGGAGGAGAGGAGAGGTAGAGAGAAGAGGGGAGGAGAGGAGAGGTAGAGAGGCGGAGAGGAGAGGAGAGCACAGCACGTTGCGGGTAATGTGTTTTCTCTGCTGGTGTTGTCTGGCAGATCCGGAATGATTGAGTGCTGATGTCGTGTGTGTGTGTGTGTGTGTGTGTGTGTGTACGTGCCGTGTATGTGTGTGTACGTGTTTGTGTGTGTGTGTGCGTGCTGCGCGGGCGTGTGTTAGTGTGTGCGTATGTGAAAGAGAATGCATGACTGAGTGTGGACGTTCGAGTGCATGTGTGCGCACTGTACGTGCATGTGTTTGTGTGCATGTGTGTGTGTGTGTGTGTGTGTGTGTGTGTGTGTGTGTGCGCGCTGATGTTCGTCTCCAGCGACGGAGCATCATCTCTCCATCACCCCCCCCCCCCACCCCTCCTCCCCTTCTCAGCCCCCCTTCATGCAGTCTCTCTTTCAACATCAACATTTTAAGAAACATTACCATTTTCCAGGGTGAGGTATTGATTCCTGCATGGTGGCTGTGTAGGATTCCTATTCTGTAATTACCACGGGGTTTAGTGAATTAGGGCAGCAATGTGTAATGAACTAAATTTGCATAATCTCTAGTGAATGGAAGCGCGTAAACTTGTGTGACACAAACATAAGCAGAAAATCATGCATACTATAGTACACCTAAACGTGTGACACCGATAAGGCTGCACAGCCAAGATTAGATACAGTACAGAACAATAATATTGTCAAAATAGTTTTTATTTAATTTCATGGAGACATTTTCTGCAGTGTATAAAGCTACTTTTTAATAGTTCGGGCCAACTATCAGTCCGACGCATTAACAATATATTATTATTATACGCATTATAAATAAAAATAACATAACATAACATAACAATGTTATATAAGTACTGCGTGCATAATAAAACAATTCGTGGCGAGGCAAGTGCACTCGACTGGACAGGCTGACTGGTCCTACCAGTGAACTTCAAAAAAGTCAACAGCTGTTATTTTGAAACTGACCACATGTTACTTTGTCGCCTGAAAAAATATAACAACAACAACGATAACAACAATTACTAGACAGCTTGCTCGTGTTTGTTGCTTTCTCTAAGTGTCCGTTTGGTTTAGGCGAGTCATAACGTCATAACGTTAGATTTGGGCGGAGGGTATGAAAGTATTTTTATACTTGGTTTAAAAATAAGAGCACGTGAGTGGTCGGTCAAGCTGGTTTCAAACAAAGACAATAGTTTTATTCTGTTACGATTTGCAAATTCGGTCTCGAGAACAGGAAGTGTATCCAAGTCAAGAGTGAGTCACTGGGGAATGAGATCGATAGTTTATAACGTGAAAAAGGAAGTGACATAGTTTCAGGATGAAGAGGACAGGGAAGTGATGTCACACAGGAAGAATTTGTAGTTTTAACAGACTGATTCTAGAGGAACGAACTACAAAGTTAAAACAACAGTCAAGTAGGAAAACAAAACACAATGGTGAGACTTGAATTTCATTCACAAGGGACTACTGCCTCTTGTGGTGCCATCAGAGAGGTGTCGGCAAGCGACAAACAACGCTACAGAGTCACCGAGTGACAATGTGACAATCCCTAGTATCGGGGTGTGTCGCCACCAGCCCACAAAAAAGGAGACTGGGACATTGTGACATACAGTACAGTACATATGCTTAACTATGGTTAATGGACCCCTTATTGTCACAGCCTACAGTATTTGGTGTGTTTTCCTGCTGACAATGCATCCCCCCCTCGAGCACCCAGCTCTGTCTGCTGAGACAGACCAACAGGTGTCCTGGATGGTGATTGGCCCGAACCCATGATCCATTTTTCCCAAGACTTCCAAACCCAGGCAGCTGTCTTCATCAGAATCTGAGATCTTGATTCTGGAAAAAGTGTGTGTGTGTGTGTGCGTTCCTGCACGTGTGCGTGTATGCGTTTGTGTATGTGTGTGTGTTACTCAATATCATCTCCTCTTAATACTGTCGCCGAGTCATTGTATTGTACCAGGTCAGAATCAGCTTTTCATGTCATGGCAGCCAGTCTTTGGTGGATCTTCTAGGAGGTGAGATGCTCTCTATCGACGTCGCAGGGTCGCTTCTTACCGCTACAACCCTCTGAGAGCTCGAGCTGTTTGGAAACAAGTTTCCCTAATCTTCAAAGAGAAGTCATGCAGGTTGCGCTGCTGATTAAATTCCTTTGAACCGAGCATTGACAGCCTCAGACGAGCCAAGGAGACAAGGACTCCGACTCGAACCCTTACTCTACGCTGGCTTGCTTCAATTCTGTTGGAATAGACTTTCCTCCCTCTCTCTCCCCCCATCTGTCTGTCTCTCGCTCTCTCTTTATTTCACTCACTGCTATCTCTACCCCCTTCTCTCTCTCTCTCTCTCTCTCTCTCTAAAGAGTTACTCACTCACTACCTATTTCACTCTCTCTCTCTCCCTCCCTCATTTCTTTCTCTCTCTCCCTCGCTCTCTCTCCATCCCCTTCCCTTTCTCTCCCTCACTATCTCTCCGTCCCTCCCCCTTCCCTTCTCTCTCGCTCTCTCTCTCTCTCTCTCTCTCTCTGCTGCAGATAACTGAGAGGAAATGAGGGTGAGTAATGAATAAGTGAGTAATGAATAAAGAGTGAAAATCCTCTCTTAGATGTGTCTCTTGATGCTCTTCAGATCTTTAAGGCTTCATCACAGGAACATGCAGAACTAAAAGTCAGAACATCGTCTTCAAGATGCTGTCTCCACATCCTGTCTCCACTACCACATCCTGTCTCTACTAACACATCCTGTCTCTACTACCACATCCTGTCTCTACTACCACATCCTGTCTCCACTACCACATCCTGTCTCCACTACCACATCCTGTCTCCACTACCACATCCTGTCTCTACTACCACATCCTGTCTCCACTACCACATCCTGTCTCCACTACCACATCCTGTCTCCACTACCACATCCTGTCTCCACTACCACATCCTGTCTCTACTACCACATCCTGTCTCTACTACCACATCCTGTCTCTACTACCACATCCTGTCTCTACTACCACATCCTGTCTCCACTACCACATCCTGTCTCTACTACCACATCCTGTCTCTACTACACACATCCAGATGTTATCTCTACTTTACACATCCAGATGTTATCTCTACTACACACATCCAGATGTTGTCTCTACTTTACACATCCACACATCCAGATGTTGTCTCTACTACACACATCCACACATCCAGATGTTGTCTCTACTACACACATCCACACATCCAGATGTTGTCTCTACTACACACATCCAGATGCTTCCAGAAGACACCACGCTTAGGAAGGGAGCAGTTTTCCACTTTGTCTTTCCTCTCTGTTTTTGATCTTTCCCTTTTGGTTGTTATTTATTGATGAACAGGTGGATGTATCAGGTTGGCACACGCTCCATTTCACACTGGAGCAGAGTAGAGAAATCAAGTAGAATAAGAGAATAAATGAAGGAGAAATATTCAAAGATCAAGGAGTTAAGTTTTTCTTGTGCTTTAGGTAATTCTATGGCTCTGATGCATTAAGGTAGAATTCAATGGGAATAAAATAGCTAAAGGCGTAAGGAAATTAACCGGAAAATGTCTATAATTCATTCAGGAAGACATTTCACAATGGCTTATATCCCTCATCCCATTTTCAGAGAGAATGAGATATTCCTCAGCGAGGAGGGCCAATCTAGTTCATTTTAAGGGTGTCAGAACAAAAGTCACAAAGTCTATTGAATAGTGATAGAAGCATTCCATAAACAAGCAAATGAGTTCTGCGAGACACTGACCTAAGATCAGTATAGTGTTTGTCCTCTGAATGGTTGAGGACAGTGTAGAGAGGGGGTTAATCTGATCCTAGTGCAGTCCATCTGGAGCCAGACCAGACACACTGATGGATGTTCCTGCCATAATATTAACACAAAAAAAACATTGCCGGCAAATTAGATCTGATTGGATATCAGTTATCAGCTCCACCTCGACAGCAGCTCGGCAGATCAGCCTTGTAACAGATACACACACACACACACCAACACACACGCACACAAACACATACACACAGCGCACACGCTTTCTCTATCTCTCTCTCTCTCCATACTTCCTCTCCTTCTCTCTCTTTCTTCCACCATCTCGCTCTCTCTTTTCCTACTCCCTCTCTCTTTCTCTCTCTCTCTCTCTCTCCCTCCCTCTCTCTCCCTCTCTCTCCCTCCCTCTCTCTCTCTCTCTCTCTCTCTCTCTCTCTTTCTCTCTCTCTCTCTCTCTCTCTCTCTCTATATATATATATATATCTATCGTCGTTGTCAAATGCGCGTTAACGTGAGCCAATGCATTGTCAACCTAAAACATGTTGGCGCAGTAGAACTACTACAATGTGTGTAAGACAGATGTAGCATATGTCATCTGCAATGTACGCCAGGACAAAATAGCCTACCTCTTGGAGAAGCAAGGTAAATAAAAATAAATAAATAAAAAGTTTCAACACAACCCGCACAGTCTCTCCCCACACACAGCCTCTCTCTCTCTCCTGTACCCAGCGTGTGTGTGTGTGTGTGTGTGTGTGTGTGTGTGTGTGTGTGTGTGTGTGTGTGTGTGTGTGTGTGTAGCTCTGTTCACTCGCATGCAAGCTGAGGCAGGACACAACGTTTGCAAACATATTGCAAAACTGTCTGAAAGGTAGTTTGTGGTGAACAAAAATAGATGCTGGACTGAGGGAAACGTTATCCCAGATGGGGATTTCAAATATCTTGCAACTAACGTTCTCTGAAGAGGAGGAATGTAACTCAATTCAGACTCAGGGTAGTGTGTAGAATGTGGTCACTACTCCGGTTATCTCGTCAAATCAACCTAGATTCACATA
>NC_140261.1:1199028-1201528 GCF_949987555.1 Borostomias antarcticus | reverse complement strand
ACACAAGAATCAAGCCTTTCAGAAATACCAAAACATTTAGTATTGTGCGTTTCCACCACGGATGTCTTGTCTCTCTGCGTGGTGTTGGTCTCTCTCGCCAGGGTATCATAATGTGCTCCTATGCTCCTGCACACACACACACACACACACACACACACACATGCACAGACACACACACACACGCGCCCTTGCCCAGTGATGAGGGCCGTGCTTGGAGTCAGAGGTGTGCTGAGGGCACACAGCGATATGTCACCGTGTCACGGTGTGATGGCTTATTAACGGCCTGGGGGAGAGGAACAGGGCTCAGCAAATTAAGGCAGGTTCCCCCCGATCTGTCAGCCGGTGACTCACATTACTCCAGCCCTGCATGTCACACACACACACACACACACACACACACACACACACACACACACACACACAGCTATCTTACACCCACACCTATCTTATCACATCACACACACACAAAACGCACAGCTATTTTACACCCACACCTACAGTATCTTATCACATCACACACACACACACACACACACACACACACACACACACACACAAAATGCACAGCTATCTTACACCCACACCTTATCACATCACACACACACACACACACACATACACACACAAACACATTTATACTGTACACTCTGTCACCCTCTCTTTCTCTCTTCCCCCTTCACACACATACACACACAATTCGGCGCACACATGCACAAACATACACCACACTTAGGAGGTCAGGGGCACCATCTGTGAATGTTCAATACTTAATTAGAATCACTAAATTATACATTTGTGATCCAGGAATAGCAGGGAGTTTGGAGAATACCTGCGATTGAGGCGGCACAGTCTTTCTGTGGTAATTTTGGATGGATAATATTCATCATGTGTCCTCCCTCAAACACACCCTCTCCTTTCAATGAATATCCAATTAACTTTAAGAAGTATCGTCCTATAGCTGTCCTCTAACATTGTCAATCAGGCTCCAATTGGATAAAAGTTTGAGTTGCACATTATTTATTTATTTGTAGCTATTTACTTATTTATTTGAGTTTCTAGGATGTTTTGAGGTTTTGAGAAGCGGAAGATGACAGCGTACGGTATGACTAATGCCTCGTGCATCATACAGGTTGACTCAGTTGGCACCTTTGTAAAAGTGTGTCAGTCTACAATACAGGTTATATAAAATCTGTTTATCAGCCTTGTGCTGATGGGAAGATCTGTGATGAGACCCTAACACGAACAGAACCGTTAAAAGAATGTGGGGGTTAAAGTAAGAATGAAAGAGTGAGAGAGAAAGAGAGAGCGAGAAAGAGAGAGAGAGAAGCTTTGATACATCAACATTTTCAGGGAGATACCAGTGACATTGACAGGCTCGTGAAGGCGCACAAAGGAAAAAGCCCACACAATCCTGTTGACAAATCGGGGGGAATAACGCTATTGTCTGATCGGACGTGTTTGGCGTTCGCCATTCCAAATGTTTAGAAAGAGACTGCGGTAGGTGGGCTCCACGGAGTATCAAAGAGACGCGCTTCCGTCAGACGCAGAAAGTCAACTGATCTCGCCACGCATCGGTTTGAAAAACCCCACGGTGACAGACGGATCGTTGCTGGGTGCCGTCGGGAATTACCACTCTCACACACACACACACAGAGGCTACATCTGACACCTCTCTGTTTTTACCCATAGTCCTCTCCTGGGCGTGTTGTGTTTTCACATTTTGTCTGCCGTTGGTTTTGTTGTCCGCCTGTCAGAGACAGAGAGAGAGAGGAGCAGCTTTCATTCGAACCTGCAACTCAACTGGGTGTGTTGGAGACACTTAGTAAAACAACAGCCCATAACCTTTTGTTGCTGTCTGGTCTCACTGCTCTTTACCTGCTGTAATCTTACATGATGCTCTTCATGAATTATGAACGCTGCCGCCGTCAGCCAGAGGAGAGATGGATAGATGAGGGAGAGAGAGGAAAACGACAGAAGAGAAAGGAAGGGATGTTGTTAAAAAGCAAGGCGGAGAGATGGTTTCGCAGGCCCTTTGCTAGGCGCTAGAGACTACATCATGTATGGATTATGTATTGTTTAGCGCCAGAGTCCTGTTGGAGATTGTTTGTTGTGGAGAATGTTTGTTGTGAACTAATCAGTAGCCAGATGGGTGTTTGATCGGCTTTGTGAGAAATGTTTCTTTAAAGTCGGTTTAAGCTCAACTGAGCCGATTACAGTAACATTTCCTACTGCAACCCTGATATCATGTACAGATGGAGAGCTCCTCTACCTACTGACTTGTTTAGTTCGTTCGTTTACCGTGGAATGCTTTCATTCCCTTTTTCTTTGTTCCTTTCTTCGGTTTGCTCTTTCTTTCTTTCTTTCTTTCTTTCTTTCTTTCTTTCTTTCTTTCTTTCTTTCTTTCTTTCTTTCTTTCTTTCTTTCTTTCTTTCTTTCTTTCTTTCCTTTCAATGTTCTACCCTTTTTTATAGGTACTTCCACCCAGTCTCATTAGAATCGG
>NC_140261.1:1191528-1196528 GCF_949987555.1 Borostomias antarcticus | reverse complement strand
CTTCTTTCTGTCGGGGCGAGTGGGCGCCTCCGGATACGGCCTGCCAACAACGCCATGATGCTCCGCCAGCTTTACATGGCCGTCCCTGGACTAACGCACAGGGCGCGGTCACGCCTCTCTCCTCGCCCGCCGCCCCACCATCAAACGGGCGAGCAAGCCCGACCAATCAGGTCTGTGCCTTCTAAGTACTGCACAAACACTCGTATAATGAGAGCGGAATATTATTCCACCTTTAATTACAAATGTACTTTTCCTCCTCTCATCCACCACTCACAGACATCTCCTCTGAGACCAGCTCGTATTACAAGCGTGGTTTAATCTAAAAGGGGGAATTAAAGCAGGGATAATTAGTTTATACTGGAGCCTAATTATCTTATTGTGCTTTTAAAAACAGGCCTTCCTTCTTCGTCTTGTTCATCTTCTTCATCATCTCCTCGGGAAATTTGAAAGTAGGATAACGTTCTTTCTCTCCCTCCCTGCAGTCTCTCTCTCTCTCTCTCTCTCTCTCTCTCTTCCTCCCAGCGTCGTTCTCCTCTCTCTTCCTCTCTCCCCCCTCGCTCTCTCTCCCCTTCACTCCCTCTCTCTTCCCTGCCGTGCAACAAAGCTATTCATTAAAACCAATCATCTCTCAAGTCATCAACACTTATCAAAAAGGCCACAAATTAATTAGCATAACTGTGGAGATTTTAGATCTTCATTAGATCTTCAAATTTGTTCACTTCATCAATTCAGAGAAGAACTCGGCAAGTTGGATTACAGTTGATTTTACTCTATTTAATGAAGCAAGTTTTTTTTTTTTTCATTAATTGGATTATGATCAATGGGTGCCTTTACTGTTACGTAAAACACTTTCTTTCCAATCTATCGTGACATAATTTAGTGTTGAAAAGAGTAAAAAAAAAATGCAATATCTTCATTTGTCAAATATCAAACCCGTCCTCTCCTAACGATGTCAGAGCAGAGATCGTCGTTAATCGTCTCTGACGAACACACATTTCTGCTCCGCAAAGATAATGAGTCTGCCTGTGTCAAAGACACACAACAAACAGACAGGGAGAAAAGAAGAGGGGGGGGGTTCGAAAAGAGAAACGCGGAGGAGGAGGAGGAGGAGGAGGAGGAGGAGGAGGAGGAGGAGAACGTCGACAGAAAGACAAAACGTGAGACGTGCGCAGGAAGAGACCCTGAGACAACGAGATGAAAGTGAGGTGAGAAAAAGACGGGATGAAAGAGGGTTGAATAAAGGAGGGAGAGGAACGAGGGAGGGCGAGAGGGGGGGGGGCGAGGTGGGGGGTGACACAGTCATTAGGGTTGACCTTGTGGTTGGAGCTGACCTATAACAGCAGAGGAGACAAGGGAGAGACGTTAGTGAGACGCGCCGACCAAGGAAGGAGGGAAGGTGTCAAGGAGACAGAGAAGGAGAGAGAGAAGGGGGGAGAGGCACAGAGAGGGAGGGGGACATTGGGGGGGAGGGAGTAGGAGAGATGCTCATAGTTGAATACCAGCTGGGTCATTCATTGTATGTGTGGTCTGAGTAAACTAACCACAATGACCATCTGATAGTGACATGTTGCCGAATTGTAGAGAGAGGTACTGTAGTCTTACACCTGTTACCACTGCTAATATCACCTGCACACACACACACACACACACACCCACACACAGACACACACACACACGCACGCACACAAAAACGCACACAAACACACACACACACACACACAGACACACACATACACACACACACAGACACACACACACACACGCACGCACACACACACACACACACACACAGACACACACACACACACGCACGCACACAAAAACGCACACACACACACACACAAACACAGACACACCGCAAACACACGCACACACACAAAAACGCACACACACACACACAAACACACGCACACATACACACACACACACAGACACACAGCAAACACACGCACACACACACACACACACACACACACACACACACACACACAGGTGGTGCTGGGAGGACTGTGGTGAAGAGGTGAGCGCTCTCTCGCTCCACTGAGTGGAAAACCTGATCTTCTTACCTCAGCAACTTCTCAGATGGAGGGACTCAGCAGTGTGTGTGTGTGTGTGTGTGTGTGTGTGTGTGTGTGTGTGTGTGTGTGTGTGTGTGTGTGTGTGTGTGTGTGTGTGTGTGTGTGTGTGTGTGTGTGTGTGCAAGGTAGAGAGAGAGAGAGAGAGTGGAGAAAGAGGGATTTAGGGAGGGGGACACCATACACACTAGAGAGAAAAAGCTGTCCCTTGCTGTCGTGCCAAGATCCCACCATTCCTCAGCGTAAACAAACGTGTCCTCTTAACTTAATCCTATTAGCCTGATTGGCTGACCAGAGGCTCTGATGATATGATGTCATCTGAACTACCGGGGGTAGTACCAGACAGGACAGGCTCCAGAGAGAGACCAGCTGAAGAGAGACATGCAGCTCCCAGACAACAGCGTCCCGCGTTGCTGACGTGTCGCCATTTGATGCGTATCATGTTTTGTGTAACGATCTCTATGATCTATTATACATTTATGGCCAAACCATGAAATTAATCCCATATCTATCTACTGTACCACTTATGACCACTGATGACCTATTGTATCTATCCGTGCGACTGCGCTGTCTGTCTGGGATGAGGCCATTAGAGCAGGGCAGCTATGGTTGTTGGAGCACACTCTTCGTCGTAATGGTGGGTGCATGTCCGTAGATGGAGAATGAAGCAAGCTTTATGCCTCCCCTTCTTCTCAGGCTCTGGGGCATAAGTATGATAGCAGGAGCTTCTTTGTGTAGATACATAATCAGACAGGTATTAGAAGAGCTGTAATAATAGCTCTCTCTCTCTCTTCGCTCTCTGTCCCCCCTTTCTCTCTTCTCTCTCTCTCTCTCTCTTTCTGTATCTCTGTTCACCCCCTCTCTCTCTCTCTTTCTCTCTTTCACACACGTAGCAACCGTAACCAATAATAGGAGGAGAGCTTTGTTACTGGATCTGACCTTCTACTGTCAAGAAGAAATGATCCACTAAGTGATGGTGGAGTATATGATGATGATGATGATGATGATGATGATGATGATGAAGATGATTGTAGGAGCCGTTTATACAATGTGGACTGTTTGACTGCAAATGACGTATTGAGGATTTATTGCGATTTGATTTGATTATGATTAATGAGTTGAGTTAATTACTTGATTTTGGGGATCCCTTGATTTATTATATCAAACATATATCTATTTATCTACCATCTGTCTAACTCGCCCTTAAGGAGGTAATGCCTGCTACACGTCATGCTTACCTGGGTGTCCCACCTGTATTTGAATGGTTACTGAATTGGGAAGGGGGGGGGTCATTCAGACTTATTTTGTTTCCAGTTCAGCGGTCAGGTAATCTCGCAACTCGCGCAAATTCGTAGTGTAGCTTAAGATTTGGTCCGCTATACAAATAAAGCTTTGATTGATTGATTGATCTGGTCAACGTCGCTTGACGCCTCTTTCCCTTTGTGGATTATATGCTTTTGGGGATTATATCTTTTATGGACTACACCCCTTTTACAGATAATACTTTTTGGGGGATGTTTAGATTTCTTCAAAGGACTATAAAAGACATTCTGATCTTCAGGCTCATGTTGAATATATTTGCATATAAAGTAATTTCCCTTTTGAATAATGGACAATTAGGGGCCGGAATGTAGGAGCCGTTTATACAATGTGGACTGTGGCAAATGACTTATGGAGGATTTATTGTGATATGATTTGATTATGATTAATGAGTTGAGTTAACATTAATGACTAGATCTTGGGGATTCTATGTTTTATTTGATGAAACATCTATCTATGTATCTATCTATCTATCTATCTATCTATCTATCTATCTATCTATCTATCTATTGCCCTTTTAGAGGTGATGCCTGCTACACGTCATACTTACCTGGATGTCCCACCTGTATTTGATTGGTTACTGAAGTGGGAGGGGGAGGGACTGGGGAAACATACAGTTTTCTACTGCACGCTACAAAGGGTTGTTTGTTGTTTGTAAGGGATAAATGATTGATTCGTTTTATTCTCTCATTGATCGGAACTCTTATTTTCCGATGCACGTAGAACTAATCTATCCCTGGTCTGAAGTAGCTACAGTTTTAGACTTTACGGAATACGAAGTCACTACAGTGATGATGATGCATATGATCCGTGAGGGGGATGTGATGAAGATGGAGGCTGCTGCTCGTACTATAATGATTCTTATGATCGCTTTTAAGCAGTTGTGATAATGATCCTCTCTCTCCCAGAAACTCTGCTCTAAGATTGGTTAATGCTCTCCATAGTTACACGTTTAACCATTGTGCATTTGACAAGCTCACCATCTAAAAAAGGAGTTTAAAAAGTGGAATTTTAAAAAGTGACTGTGATCGGAAGTGCTCATGTTTACTGATTATATCCCTTTATTAGCACATAATTCTGCTTTTCTCTGGTAGAGATTTCTTTGCATAAACATTTACAGTACTGCTATTTAACTCTTATACTCCTTTTACTCAGTAGTAGTCTAATGTTGGACTTTCATTTGTACATTTTATTCAAGTATTGCTTTTGGGTACTTTTTCCACCACTGCGTATAAGCTATCCTCAACCTGTGGTAAACATAGACTTTATGAAGGTGATTTTTCTCGAACCCTATTGGAAATTGTAATTGGATTTTCTGTAACGAAACAGAAGGTGTGTAGTCCGTCTCTGTCAGCGCTACAGTATGATGACACAACTTCACATCTCTAGAGACATCCTTCGTATTATTAAAACATCAAAATGCCACTTCATCCTTAATTGATAAAACAAAGTCTCACTTCATCTGATAAAGGCACATGCGTCTCTCACAGCGATACATGATATCATAACGTATTCATATGAAGTGGCCCTAACTTGAGTCCAGGTTGTTTATGGTTTGCATCACATCTTTGGAAAGATCACCTGTGGGAATCACATGTTCTGTGA
>NC_140261.1:1154028-1186528 GCF_949987555.1 Borostomias antarcticus | reverse complement strand
TCCACAGGGACCATTTAAACTCTTAGAGTTTCTTCCTGTCCTCCACAAGATCTTTTTCCATGGATACAGATGCTGCCATCTCCTCCCAGCTCCACTAATCTCCATCTGTGTCCATCAGCTGACTGGCTCTGTCCCAGTATATGTTTAATACCAAAGGCGTGAACATCACTAATCAATGAACCGTCTGATCATCGTATCAGAAGCCGTTCCGCTAATCCGTCTCCGGAGCGCCATGCCGGTGGAGCAGAAGCGCTTCGTTACGCTTCAGAAGTAAACCACGACGCAGCGTCGTCCACGTCAACCGCTCTGGAGTAGGATGGCGGTTAACGCCCGGGAGCACATATTCGCCTTCGCACGCACGCGCGCGCACGCACAGCGCAAGAAACCGGTCGGCCGATTAGATGAGGTGCATCTTGGGAAATCTCCTTAACGAGCGTTGAGAGAATGAGAGAGAGAGAGAGAGAGAGAGAGAGAGAGAGAGAGAGAGAGAGAGAGAGAGAGACAGACAGGGACAGAGAGAGGAAGGACCCTGCTCAGAACAGTATGCATGATCATAAGTCATTCTTTTATCATCACCCCTTCTCCCCCACCATCTCTCTCTCTCTCCCTCTCACCCCGTCTCCTTTCTTTCTCTCTCTCACCCTCTCTCTCACACTTTCCGTTCCTCTCTCTTCTCTCTCTCTTTCTCTCTCTCCCACTATCTCTCTCCCTCTCTCTCTTGTTCTTCTCCTCTCTCTTTCCGTTTAATGACTACAGCCTCAGTGCAGACTTTTCCTTCGGCCTTCATGAGCCTAATAATGCACAGAGATGCAGGGAGGTCTATGGCAGGTTGTCTTTGTACACGGAATCCCTGGTGTGAGTCAAATGGACATAGATCTATGAGGATTCTGCTTGTTATGGAGAATCTGTCACTTCTGGGCTTGGGGGGGCAAGTGTGGGGGGGGGGGGGGGCACAGCAGGTCACACGGCGGACACACATTTAAGGAACACGACTGGGAATGGTAAAGCTTTGCTTTCATCTTGGGTGGCGGAGGGGACAGAGAAAGAGATCATTATACACACACACACACACACACACACACACACACGCACGTGCACTCTACGCTTGGTTTGCTGGGCTCAGCTTAAACATTGGCCAATAAAGAGTGGGGGCTAGAGGAGCAGAGGTGGGTGTGTGTGTGTGCGTGTGTGTGTGTGTGTGCGTGTGTGTGTGTGTGCGTGTGTGGGTGGGGGCTGTTGATTTAATTGGGAATTAATGAGGGAGCAGAACGGGGTGGGAGGGGGGAGGAAGGAATAGAGAGAGAGAGAGAGAGAGAGAGAGAGAGAGAAAGGGAGGATTACCTTGGAAGGGTGTGTGTGGGAGGGATTCTCCTTTCTCTTCTGCTACAGGCCTAATGGGATAGGGATCCCCCTGGAAACAACAGCTCTCACACACACCCACACACACACACTCACACACACACACACACACACACACACACACTCACACACACACACACACACACACGCGGAAACAGACCAGACGAGACAGAGAGTCGGAGGCATCAGTACAGACGATGCCTCTAAAAGCAGAGGAAGACATAAAGACACACAAACATTCAGGCAGATATCACAGTGCGCATCAACCTCATTAGACTAGCAGCTATCAGCAGCTGTGTCTGTTTTCGTTAAGATGTGTGGGGGTCTCTGTGTCTATCGGGAATAATGTTCCACTTTCACCCATAATCTCTCCTTCACACACACATCAGAATATGTTAATAACACATGAGGCCGTACCATAAATCACAGCTCAGTCCTATCAAATAACACTGAATGTAGTGAGGGAGGGAGAGAGGGAGGTAGAGAGAGAGGGGGACGCTCTCCCTTTTCGCCCTCCACCCTCTCTCCGTCTCTCTCTCTCTCATCTATATTTATGTTCTCCATATTGGAAAGTTCTTGTGCGTTTAGACAGAAACTGTGAGCCGCTCCTCACTGCAATTATTCATTAATTACAGGGAATTGAAACAATTACAGCAGCAGAGACATACAATTAGCACATGCGCTTCCTGATGCTAGCACAGGCAACGCAGCAGAATACTATACAAATACCTCTCTTTCTTCCAATCACCCCCTCCTCACCCACTCCCCTCTCTCTCTTTCTCTCTCTCTCTGTCTTTCTGAAGGTGGGGGGGGTAGTATTGTTTTGAGGGAGGTCTGACCCCCCAGAATGAAACTAAACTAGGAGAGGAGAGGAGAGGAGAGGAGAGGAGAGGAGAGGAGAGGAGAGGAGAGGAGAGGAGAGGAGAGGAGAGGAGAGGAGAGGAGAGGAGAGGAGAGGAGAGGAGAGGAGAGGAGAGGAGAGGAGAGGAAGGAGAGGAGAGGGGGGAGAGGAGAGGAGAGGAGAGTACAGGGGAGGAGGAGAAGCTCTTGTAAAAGGTAAGTGGTTATGGGACAAGGGGAGCTTATGGTTGTTACCAAAACAAGATCAATATTATCAACCATCTAATAACCTATACCGCTAAACTGTAAAAGCATGCAATTACATTGCTACAAATGACTGATTACTAGCACCTGCAGTTTGAGATTACTTTTAAATCCCCAGACAAACTTTAGACATCCAACTTTATTGCATGTTCTTAGGAAGAAGAAGAAAAAAAGGCGACGCTCAAAATAGTTTACTACTGTATGCAAAGATGGGATGAGAGGAGGAAGAAAGACAAGAACAAAGGAGAGAAAAGTGAAAGAATGGAGTGATGGCTGACATAGTTCTATCTGTTTCTCTCTCCATCTCCTCCCATCTCTCTCCTCCTCCTCCCATCCCTCTCCTCCTCCTCCAGCTGTCACCGTGTGTGTCGCCTGAAGTCATGCCCACGGACAGAGACAGTGTCTCTCTCTCTCTCTCTCTCTCTCTCTCTCTCTCTCTCTCTCTCACACACACGCACGCGCGCGCTCTGCTCCTCTCTCTCGCTCTGCTCCTCTACTTCATTCCTGTGTTCCTTTATCTATCTATCTATCTATCTATCTATCTATCTATCTATCTATCTATCTATCTATCTATCTATCTATCTATCTATCTATCTATCTATCTATCTATCTATCTATCTATTTATCTCTCTATCTCTCTCTCTCTCTCTCTCTCTCTCCCTCTCTCTCTATCTCTCTCTCTCTCTCTCTCTCTCTCTCTCTCTCTCTCTCTCTCTCTCTCTCTCTCCGCAACTCTTTACCTCTCTAACTAGGTTGTACCGTGTTGCTTAAAAATATTCTAAAATCTTTCAAAGCTTAGGAGTGTTGAAATATTCAATATGTATATTTCTGACTCTCTTTTCTTTCTTTTTTTTGAGCAAGAAACATTTTTCTGCACTTTAGATGTGTTTTATATTTATGAGGGGAGCAGGGAGAGCAACAGCAACAGAGCGACTCATCCCAGAGTCATGCCAGGGTGAGGAACCCCCGACAGCACACACACACACACGCACACACACACACACACTCTCTCTCTCCATCTCTCTCTCTCCCTCTCTCTCTCTCTCTCTCTTGCTCATACACACACCATCCGCATACAAGCAAACTAGTAGTAGCAGTAAAAGGTGATTTTCATCAGAGATAGATGAGTTCTATATTGTTATTCCCAGGAAACGATGACATCACTACGGTACGCACTCCTAAATGACTTGATGTGCTTGAGGGCCGAAGGACATGATGGTGGACGGTTTACGTGACCGTGGTCAACAATGTTTCGGTGTGAATGTCAGGATGCTGCAGAAGAGTGTATCTCTATTAATCTGAGCCATGAGGCCAGGATGGCAGAGAAGAATGAGAGGAGGCCATTCTCTCTCTCTCTCTCTCTTTCTCTCTCTCCCTCTCTCTCTCTCCTAAACCTTGCTCCTCTCTGCATGCTGTAGCTAACACACAATACATTTAACTGTAAATGGAATAGTTTTCCATTCACATACCTTTCTACACCCTCTCCTCTCTCTTTCTTTCTTTCTTTCTCTCTCTGCTTCCTTTTGTTCTCTCTCTCTCTCTCTCTCTTTCTTTCTTTCTCTCTCTGCTTTCTTTTGTTCTCTCTCTCTCTCTCTCTCTCTCTCCCTCACTCCCTTCCGTTCTCTCTCTCTCCCCCTTACAGAGCAGTTTAACAGATAATAACCATTCAGGACAGCTCGCAGAGATGTCTTCTAATGCACTGAGCTTCAATAATGTGCGCTGTCGTGTCTCGCATTTCCCTACTGAGGAGGACGCCTCCTGATCCATCACCGTCTCCAGACACCATTACAGTCATACTGCACCTGAGGGAAGGGAGAGAGAGGAAGAGAGAGAGAGAGAGAGAGAGAGAGAGAGAGACAGAGAAATCAAGACTTTTAAAGAGCCCAGGAAAAGTCAATGTGTACTTATTAGCATAAATAAGTGTGTGTGTGAGAGCGAGTGCAGGAGTACAATCTGTTTGGAGTCACTTCAGGTCAATCAATCAATCAATCAATCAATCAATCAATCAATCAATCAATCAATCAAGCAATCAATCAAGCAATCAATCAATCTTTATCTATCTATCTATCTATCTATGTGTCTGTTTCTGTCTCTTGCTCTCACTCTAGGCACGACATCGACATGACTCTTTCTGTGTCCCTTAACCATTATCACCATCTCACCTTACCCCTCCCCCCCTCTCTCTCCCTCTCTCTCTCTCCCTCCCCATCTCCCCCCTCTCTTTCTCTCCCTCTCTCTCCATCTCTCCCCCTCTCTCTCTCTCTCAGTCAATAACACAGAGTGACAGCTTATATAACGAACCGAGTTCCAAACTGAACTCAACTCTCCTTGATCTCTGAGCTTGTTCTGTTGTAAATGACTCACTTCAGCTATAGCACTTCATCTAGGGCGAGAGACACAGAGAGGGGGTGAGAGAGAGAGAGAGAGAGAGAGAGAGAGAGAGAGAGAGAGAGACAGAGACAGAGAACATGAGAGAGAATGAAACATAGGCTTAATTATTCATCCTCAGAATCTTTCCTGCAGAAAGAGAGAGATAGGTAATAATGAGAGAGAAAGAGAGAGAGAGAGAGAGAGAGAGAGAGAGAGAGGGGTGGGGGGGGGGCAATTCGGACCCAAATGAGTAGGTGTCTTTGTTCATAGTGCTGTGCACCCTGGGAGCAGAGGCGTGAGGGAACTCCTTTATGAGCTGGCAAGGGAAGGGAGGGAGAGATGGAGAAATGGAAGGAGTGAAAAAGAGAGAGGGAGAAAGAGAACAGTGAGATGGAGAGAGAGAGACAGACTTTCCTGCTTTGACTTTTTCAACACAGCAGGATCAAGGGCCATTACATAAAGGACGAGGTACAGGAGTGAGAGGAAAAAGGAGTGAGAGACATTACATTTACATTACAGTCGTCATTTAGATGCTTTTATCCAAAGCGACTTGCAAAATACTGTACTAACTACTCACCAGAACTCACAAGTGCATCTCCCTTCTAAAAAAAAAAATGACTAAGAGCATAATCTAGTACTAAAGCCAAAGTGCCAGAGACGCAAAATATAAATACAACAGGTGCTTAAGAGGCAGGGTCCTGGTAGTGTGTTGGACCGTCTTTGTCCTGTGACTTGAGGACCAACTTGAAAACGAGATGATGCATCTCAAGGGGTTATCCTCTAAACAATACATTTCAAATTTCAAATTACTAATTGAAGAGGTGAGTTTTGCGCCCGCGGCGACTCTGCTGTCCTGACGTCAGCGGGCGGTTTCTTTACATTACATTACATTACATTACATTACAGTCATTTAGCAGACGCTTTTATCCAAAGCGACTAACAATAATTGCATTTAACGTAGGAAGAGCCAATGTACTACTACTTGCCAGAACTCACAAGTGCATCTTCCTTCTAAAACAAGTGACTAAGAGCATAATCTAGTGCTGAAGGCAACGTGCAAGAATCACAATCTAAAGTACAGTGCAATATAATATAATAAGTGCTTAGGTGGGAGGATTGTTGTAGTACTTCTTGAAGAGATGAGTTTTGAGCCTGCGACGAAAGATGGGCAGCGACTCTTTGTGGTTGGGTGGTTTCTTCCACCACTGACCACTACTGACCACGTCGATCGACTGCAGGGACCTCGGACCCCCGATCACCCCGAGGTAGCCGAGTCTAGTGTTCGGGAGACAGTGAGAGAGAGAGAGAGCTTTCTCCAGGTGTCTCCCGTCCGTTGAGAACACAATCTTCACTTTTCTTTTTTTTTCTCTTTTTCTTTCTTTCTTCTCTTTCTTTCATTTTAAGTTTTCCTATTGCATAGGAACTTCATACATTGTATCCGCAGCACCATCCTCCCGTAACAAGGAACGATCCACCGCAGGGAGTAAACCAGAGAGCTTTTATCCATATGTCCCAGTACGCTCTCGAACCTCCTGAGGGGTGTACGTATCCAGTGTGTGTGTGTGTGTGTGTGTGTGTGTGTGTGTGAGTGTGTGTATGCTGTCTGTACGTTGTGTGTGTACCCTGGGACAGAGGTGAACCAGGGGACCTCCATTTCCGAGGGCCCACTCTGGAGACACCCTATCCCAGGCACGATGATCTAATCCTGGGGAGAGCGCGGGGAGATGCTGGGTCTAACCGTCCGGGCTGCGGCTCCCCTGGGAACAGATCTCTTTCATCTCCACATCTCCTAAGGGCGGGCAACAAGACACCACAGAGAGAGAGATAGAGAAAGAAAGAGGGAGGGAGAGAGAGAGAGAGAGAGAGGGAGAGAGAGAGAGGGAGACAGAAAGGGAGAGAGAGGGAGACAGAAAGGGAGAGAGAGAGGGAGAGAGAGAGAGAGAGAGGGAGGGAGAGAGAGAGGGAGAGAGAAAGAGAGAGAGAGGGAGACAGAAAGGGAGAGAGAGAGGATATTGAAAGTTTGGGCCTGGAGTACAAGAGAAGCATATACTAACACATGGGTCATTCCCAGTGTTAGCTTGGGTCCATCTCTAGACGTAAACACAACCAAAACCAAACCAAACACAGCCAAACAGGTTAGTACAGTAGAGTGAAAGAGTTTGAGCGGTTGGATTCATGCTCCAGTGGATGTAAAGTCATCCCCTATAGCCTCTGAATGTCATACACACTGGAGATGTGTCAGACGTGTAAAGGATGCTTTATAGATGTGTTATAGACAGGTATACTGATACAGGAGATACTTGTATTATAAACTGGAGCGGGTGTGGTTATTCTATTTCCTATGGAGTTGCTAGTGCCTATGGGAAGTCATACAACTCCCTTGTTCTCTGTAAAGCGCATTGTGTTGCCTCTGGGTATGAAATGCGCTATACAAATAAAGCTTTGATTGATTGATTGATACAGCAGGGCATATAGATGTCTTATGTATGCTTCATGGAGGTGTAATGGAGGTATGATTGAATGGCTATACATGTGTAATTGACAGTGAGGCAAAGCGCTATGGTTCCCCATGGAGCTGCTTCCTGTCCCGTTAGCCGCCAGCTCCCATAAGGCTGTGTGGCGCCAGGCCAGCCTGGCATCGCGCACGCCGTCTCAGAACCACCGACCCGGGCTGGCACCGGTACCCCGCTTAACGCCCGCCATCGGGCCGGGATGGCTTTCCATGGATGGAGAGGGGGATGGAGAGAGGGAGGGAGGAGGAAAAGAGGATGAGGGGATGAAGGGAGTGAGGAAGGGAGGGTATTACAGAGATGGGTGGTGGCAGGTGTGGGCTGACGGGAACAAAAGACAGATCTGAAACGTACGTCGGAAAGAAGAAAAAAAAAGTATTTGCAACTATTCCATGTGAACTCTCATATGCTCAAAACTTTCTTCTTCTCTCTCTCTCCCTCTCTTAATTGCCGCACTGAGAATCCATTGTTCTTTCTTCTTATCCCCCTGCTTGGCTTCCTCCCTTCTTCTGTCTCTCTCTCTCTCCTTCCTTCTTCAAATCTCCTCTCACCTGTCTCTTCTTCTCCCGTCTCCTCCCTCTCTTCCTTTCTGTCCTCCCCCTTTTCCTCTCCCTTCTCTCCTCTCCTCCCTCCCTCGCTCCCTCTCTCCCCGACGGACTGTTCCAGAAGCTCGGTGATGCTCAGTGAGTCGAGCGCATATTCCATCAGGTTCCAGCGTGACGGCACGTGACCGTGGTGACTAAATCTCCGATAAAATCAGTGTTTAATTCAGATGACTGCAGGCCATCGGCAGAACCAGGGGAACCCTTTCATCTACAAAGGCCTAGGAAGGGAGATGGGCATAGAGGAGGAGAGGAGAGACAAGAGACGACAGAGCAGAGAGAGAGCGTAGAGGAGAGACGGGGGAATCTACAGGATTAATACAGTGAACGCCAGCTATCCCATTTACTGCACAGAGAAAGCATTCACTCACTGGCTCTTTCAAGATCACACAGTATTGTGTGTATGGTGTGTTTGTATTTCTTTGTGTTTGTGTGGGTGTGTGTGTGTGTGTGTGCGTGCGTGCGTGCGTGTGTGCGTGCGTATGTGTATCCTGGTGTGTTTATAAATAAATAAATAAATAAATGATAATAACCCAAGGGTGGTCATGGGTGTGTTATGTACATGCTATAGCTATAATAAATAATCCCAGGGAGTGAGATAGACATTTGCATGTGTAGTTATGTTATATACACTAGATATTCTGATCCGCTGTACAATTAGGGGCGACTGGCTCAGTGGTAGAGCAGGTCGTCCAATGATCGTAGGGGTCAGCAGTTTGAATCCGGCCTCCTCATGTCGAATTGTCCGTGGGCAAGAAACTGAACCCCAAATTGCTCCCAATGAGCAAGCTAAGACCTTGCATGGCAGCTGCCATGAATGTATGTGTGAATGGGTGAAAGAGAGGCCATTGTAAAGCAGTTTGGATAAAAGCGCTGTATAAGGTCAGTCCGTTTACCGTTTATCATAGTGGTACTATACATTAGATTGAGCCAGGTGCCAGATGGCTGGTGAAAAGAGGCTCAAGAACGAGAACAGCTGAGCAGAGCAGAGAACTGACTGGAGGAAAAAAAAAACATACATGCACCTGCGACCAATCAGAACAGGTGACCCACTAGTGTATAAAGTACACTGACAGCCGCACATCTGCTCCTAGACGAAACATTCAGCAAGCAGACTAATCTTCAGCAAAGTCTGCGCCTTGTGGGGCTTCGCTCCACTCACAGAACTAGAGTTACAGTACGTAACCGCTCCACAGGGCAAGCGCCATATTGGCGTAAGTGGAGCTACACGGGACTCCAAGGTAATGACCATACCGAAGGTTGGCACCACCCTAGCACTGGCCCTTACCCACTGCACACTTATCCCAGCTGAGGGCAAGGAAGGGAACATGAGGGGAGACCTTGACCGGGATCGGCTACGCACCATAACAAGAGTTACGGTGACTCACCCAGACCCAAAAAGGACAGAGCACTTCTCACCTGATGCCCCCGTCCCAGGCCAAAAAACCATTATGTCTGATGTTGGCCAAGATAGATAGCGGCTCGTTCAAGTATCTTCAGGAGATTGCGATCGAAAGGGTCGCCGTCGGTCTCAGAACCTCCTTCTTCTGCTTTGTCCGGCGGGGGAAGGACCACATGGGTGCTGAGGCGGAACGCCGATTTCCTCTCCCTCATCTGAGCCGCCTTTCGCGGATGCAGGGTCTTTGCGCCGCCTGCAGTGGTGGCAAGCAGTTGAAGAAGTGCGCCCGGCGAAGCCTCTACAGAGGCTCCGCAGCACCAGACCTACCCTGGCACGCCATGCTGGGGCCCCATGCAGAGGAAGCTGAGTGGATGTCCCGCGTTGCCGTTGAAGGCGGCGTCATGTCTCACTGTGATGTGTTTTAATGTTGTTATTTTATTGTTTTAATGTTTGTTTGTTTTTATTTTGGTCTTATCTGCTTAAAATGAATGTTTAATATAAATGTTTTATTTCATTTGTATTATTGCTTGCTTGTATGTTTTGTATGTGTTCCTTTAAGTGTAACTGAGACCATGCTGCATGGTGAATCTGCACTCTGAATAAAAATTGATTGATTGATATGTGGACTCTCAATAAACTTTTTGTGCAACCCTTTTGTGTGGTTGATGTGCAGTCATCATTTGTTGGATCGAGCCTCCGTCACTGCCACCATGTGCCCCATGAGCCCCAGCAAAGCACTTGTGTCTGCTTCCATCTTCTGCAGTAAGGCATCATTCATGTCCCTGCTGCGCTGCGAGAAAGAACCTTTCATCTGCCCTCCCTCTCCATATATTGCAGCAGCTCCGTGTTATTCTCTCTCTCATTGTTCCTGTGTTCAAGAGCAATAACAATTATGTAACAGACATTCACTGTGTAGTCTTGCCATTGCAAATAATTTTGTGCAGAGAATGCTCTGCTAAATATTGGTCAAATACTGTCTGGAGCAAGTACATGTAGCTTTAGCTAATTTAGCTTATTTTAATTCATGTTATTTATCAAAGCAATTTGAATTGATGTGGATTATGGCTCTACTTTTTGTCACACATTTCAACTATCAGGTACATTTGACTTTTTCATTTGTTAGTATTTATAAGGCTTTCTCCATGGCAGTGTTAATTTTGACAGCAAATTATGATTTTGTTTTAGTCATAGTCTTTTGACTAAAATGCCATTTAGTTTTAATCATATTTTAGTCATCTGACTTGTTTTAGTTTTAGTCTAGTTTTAGTTGACTAAATATCATTACGATTTTAGTCGACAAAATCTACCATAGATATGCTATGGACATGTGTCGCATACTGAGAAGCAGCTGCACATCTTAAAAAAGTAATCATTCATAACGAGGAACAGCGAAAGAGGGATAATAATAGATGTGTGGACTGTGGTGTGGAAGAAGACGTTGAACACTTTTTACACAGTTTGAGGGAGAAAGGCGGAGACTACGAGATGAAATAAGGCAGGATGAGATTGGATTCTAAGGGGATTATTGAGCACTGAGGTTGAGGGGTAGGACTCAGCAGGAAGGCACTTTTCACATCCTTGGGTGACAAGGGGCTCTTGAAAAGCAATGTGCCAGCGTCGTGCCAACATTGCGCCAGCGTCGGGCCAGCATTAATTAGTCCATTACTAGGCCGAGCAGTGAACAATTCAATTATGTCCACCTGAAAAAAAACATAAGGGGTATGTATGCCGTTTTTTTTTCAGACCAAATTTATTTTTTGTCTACAATCTTCATGAACATTCACAGGTATGTAGTACGAGCAATTCTGATCATAGATCTGCCACCCAGGGGTCTCTAGTCCATTACTAGGCCGAGCAGTGAACAATTTAATTATGTCCACCTGAAAACAAAACATGAGGGGTATGTTGGCTTATTTTTTTTCAGACCAAATTTATTTTTATCTACAATCTTCATGAACATTCACAGTAGGCCAAGCAATTCTGATCATAGATCTGCCACCCAGGGGTCTCTAGTCCATTACTAGGCCGAGCAGTGAACAATTTAATTATTTCCACCTGAAAAAAAACATAAGGGGTATGTATGGCTTTTTTTTTTTTCAGACCAAATTTATTTTTATCTACAATCTTCATGAACCTCCACAGGCATGTAGTACAAGCAATTCTGATCAGAGATCTGCCACCCATGGGTCTCTAGTCCATTCCTAGGCTGAGCAGTGAATATTTTAATTTTTTCCACCTGAAAAAAAACGTAAGGGGTATGTATGGCGTTTTTTTTTCAGACCAAATTTATTTTTATCTACAATCTTCATGAACCTCCACAGGCATGTAGTACAAGCAATTCTGATCAGAGATCTGCCACCCATGGGTGTCTAGTCCATTCCTAGGCCGAGCAGTGAATATTTGATTTTTTTCCACATGAAAAAAAACGTAAGGGGTATGTATGGCGTTTTTTTTTCAGACCAAATTTATTTTTATCTACAATCTTCATGAACATTCACAGTAGGCCAAGCAATTCTGATCAGAGATCTGCCACCCAGGGGTCTCTAGTCCATTACTAGGCCGAGCAGTGAACAATTTAATTATTTCCACCTGAAAAAAAACATAAGGGGTATGTATGGCTTTTTTTTTTTTCAGACCAAATTTATTTTTATCTACAATCTTCATGAACCTCCACAGGCATGTAGTACAAGCAATTCTGATCAGAGATCTGCCACCCATGGGTCTCTAGTCCATTCCTAGGCTGAGCAGTGAATATTTTAATTTTTTCCACCTGAAAAAAAACGTAAGGGTATGTATGGCGTTTTTTTTTTCAGACCAAATTTATTTTTATCTACAATCTTCATGAACCTCCACAGGCATGTAGTACAAGCAATTCTGATCAGAGATCTGCCACCCATGGGTGTCTAGTCCATTCCTAGGCCGAGCAGTGAATATTTTAATTTTTTCCACATGAAAAAAAACGTAAGGGGTATGTATGGCGTTTTTTTTTCAGACCAAATTTCTTTTTATCTACAATCTTCATGAACCTCCACAGGCATGTAGTACAAGCAATTCTGATCAGAGATCTGCCACCCATGGGTGTCTATTCCATTCCTAGGCCGAGCAGTGTATATTTTAATTTTTTCCACATGAAAAAAAACGTAAGGGGTATGTATGGCGTTTTTTTTTCAGACCAAATTTCTTTTTATCTACAATCTTCATGAACCTCCACAGGCATGTAGTACAAGCAATTCTGATCAGAGATCTGCCACCCATGGGTGTCTAGTCCATTCCTAGGCCGAGCAGTGAATATTTGATTTTTTTCCACATGAAAAAAAACATAAGGGGTATGTATGGCTTTTTTTTTTTTCAGACCAAATTTATTTTTATCTACAATCTTCATGAACCTCCACAGGCATGTAGTACAAGCAATTCTGATCAGAGATCTGCCACCCATGGGTCTCTAGTCCATTCCTAGGCTGAGCAGTGAATATTTTAATTTTTTCCACCTGAAAAAAAACGTAAGGGTATGTATGGCGTTTTTTTTTTCAGACCAAATTTATTTTTATCTACAATCTTCATGAACCTCCACAGGCATGTAGTACAAGCAATTCTGATCAGAGATCTGCCAACCATGGGTGTCTAGTCCATTCCTAGGCCGAGCAGTGAATATTTTAATTTTTTCCACATGAAAAAAAACGTAAGGGGTATGTATGGCGTTTTTTTTTCAGACCAAATTTCTTTTTATCTACAATCTTCATGAACCTCCACAGGCATGTAGTACAAGCAATTCTGATCAGAGATCTGCCACCCATGGGTGTCTATTCCATTCCTAGGCCGAGCAGTGAATATTTTAATTTTTTCCACATGAAAAAAAACGTAAGGGGTATGTATGGCGTTTTTTTTTCAGACCAAATTTCTTTTTATCTACAATCTTCATGAACCTCCACAGGCATGTAGTACAAGCAATTCTGATCAGAGATCTGCCACCCATGGGTGTCTAGTCCATTCCTAGGCCGAGCAGTGAATATTTGATTTTTTTCCACATGAAAAAAAACGTAAGGGGTATGTATGGCGTTTTTTTTTCAGACCAAATTTCTTTTTATCTACAATCTTCATGAACCTCCACAGGCATGTAGTACAAGCAATTCTGATCAGAGATCTGCCACCCATGGGTGTCTAGTCCATTCCTAGGCTGAGCAGTGAATATTTTATTTTTTTCCACATGAAAAAAAACGTAAGGGGTATGTATGGCGTTTTTTTTTTCAGACCAAATTTCTTTTTATCTACAATCTTCATGAACCTCCACAGGCATGTAGTACAAGCAATTCTGATCAGAGATCTGCCACCCATGGGTGTCTAGTCCATTCCTAGGCCGAGCAGTGAATATTTTAATTTTTTCCACATGAAAAAAAACGTAAGGGGTATGTATGGCGTTTTTTTTTCAGACCAAATTTCTTTTTATCTACAATCTTCATGAACCTCCACAGGCATGTAGTACAAGCAATTCTGATCAGAGATCTGCCACCCATGGGTGTCTAGTCCATTCCTAGGCTGAGCAGTGAATATTTTAATTTTTTCCACATGAAAAAAAACGTAAGGGGTATGTATGGCGTTTTTTTTTCAGACCAAATTTCTTTTTATCTACAATCTTCATGAACCTCCACAGGCATGTAGTACAAGCAATTCTGATCAGAGATTTGCCACCCATGGGTGTCTAGTCCATTCCTAGGCCGAGCAGTGAATATTTGATTTTTTTCCACCTGAAAAAAAACGTAAGGGGTATGTATGGCGTTTTTTTTTTCAGACCAAATTTATTTTTATCTACAATCTTCATGAACCTCCACAGGCATGTAGTACAAGCAATTCTGATCAGAGATCTGCCACCCATGGGTCTCTAGTCCATTCCTAGGCTGAGCAGTGAATATTTTAATTTTTTCCACATGAAAAAAAACGTAAGGGGTATGTATGGCTTTTTCTTTTTCAGACGAAATTAATTTTTATCTACAATCTTCATGAACCTCCACAGGCATGTAGTACAAGCAATTCCGATCAGAGATCTGCCACCCATGGGTGTCTAGTCCATTCCTAGGCTGAGCAGTGAATATTTTAATTTTTTCCACCTGAACAAAAACGTAAGGGGTATGTATGGCTTTTTTTTTTTCAGACCAAATTTATATTTATCTACAATCTTCATGAACCTCCACAGGCATGTAGTACAAGCAATTCTGATCAGAGATCTGCCACCCATGGGTGTCTAGTCCATTCCTAGGCCGAGCAGTGAATATTTTAATTTTTTCCACCTGAAAAAAAACGTAAGGGGTATGTATGGCGTTTTTTTTTTTCAGACCAAATAAATTTTTATCTACAATCTTCATGAACCTCCACAGGCATGTAGTACAAGCAATTCTGATCAGAGATCTGCCACCCATGGGTCTCTAGTCCATTCCTAGGCTGAGCAGTGAATATTTTAATTCTTTCCACATGAAACAAAACGTAAGGGGTATGTATGGCGTTTTTTTTTTTCAGACCAAATACATTTTTACCTACAATCTTCATAAACCTCCATAGGCATGTAGTACAAGCAATTCCGATCAGAGATCTGCCACCCATGGGTCTCTAGTCCATTCCTAGGCTGAGCAGTGAATATTTTAATTTTTTCCACATGAAAAAAAACGTAAGGGGTATGTATGGCGTTTTTTTCAGACCAAATTTATTTTTATCTTCAATCTTCATGAACCTCCACAGGCATGTAGTACAAGCAATTCTGATCAGAGATCTGCCACCCATGGGTCTCTAGTCCATTCCTAGGCTGAGCAGTGAATATTTTAATTCTTTCCACATGAAACAAAACGTAAGGGGTATGTATGGCGTTTTTTTTTTTCAGACCAAATACATTTTTACCTACAATCTTCATAAACCTCCATAGGCATGTAGTACAAGCAATTCCGATCAGAGATCTGCCACCCATGGGTCTCTAGTCCATTCCTAGGCTGAGCAGTGAATATTTTAATTTTTTCCACATGAAAAAAAACGTAAGGGGTATGTATGGCGTTTTTTTCAGACCAAATTTATTTTTATCTTCAATCTTCATGAACCTCCACAGGCATGTAGTACAAGCAATTCTGATCAGAGATCTGCCACCCATGGGTGTCTATTCCATTCCTAGGCCGAGCAGTGAATATTTTAATTTTTTCCACATGAAAAAAAACGTAAGGGGTATGTATGGCGTTTTTTTTCAGACCAAATTTATTTTTATCTACAATCTTCGTGAACCTCCACAGGCATGTAGTACAAGCAATTCTGATCAGAGATCTGCCACCCATGGGTGTCTATTCCATTCCTAGGCCGAGCAGTGAATATTTTAATTTTTTCCACATGAAAAAAAACGTAAGGGGTATGTATGGCGTTTTTTTTTCAGACCAAATTTATTTTTATCTACAATCTTCATGAACCTCCACAGGCATGTAGTACAAGCAATTCTGATCAGAGATCTGCCACCCATGGGTGTCCATTCCATTCCTAGGCCGAGCAGTGAATATTTTAATTTTTTCCACATGAAAAAAAACGTAAGGGGTATGTATGGCGTTTTTTTTTCAGACCAAATTTATTTTTATCTACAATCTTCATGAACCTCCACAGGCATGTAGTACAAGCAATTCTGATCAGAGATCTGCCACCCATGGGTGTCTAGTCCATTCCTAGGCCGAGCAGTGAATATTTGATTTTTTTCCACCTGAAAAAAAACGTAAGGGGTATGTATGGCGGTTTTTTTTTCAGACCAAATTTATTTTTATCTACAATCTTCATGAACCTCCACAGGCATGTAGTACAAGCAATTCTGATCAGAGATCTGCCACCCATGGGTCTCTAGTCCATTCCTAGGCTGAGCAGTGAATATTTTAATTTTTTCCACCTGAAAAAAAACGTAAGGGGTATGTATGGCGTTTTTTTTTTTCAGACCAAATACATTTTTATCTACAATCTTCATGAACCTCCACAGGCATGTAGTACAAGCAATTCTGATCAGAGATCTGCCACCCATGGGTCTCTAGTCCATTCCTAGGCTGAGCAGTGAATATTTTAATTTTTTCCACATGAAAAAAAACGTAAGGGGTATGTATGGCGTTTTTTTTTCAGACCAAATTTATTTTTATCTACAATCTTCATGAACCTCCACAGGCATGTAGTACAAGCAATTCTGATCAGAGATCTGCCACCCATGGGTGTCTAGTCCATTCCTAGGCTGAGCAGTGAATATTTTATTTTTTTCCACATGAAAAAAAACGTAAGGGGTATGTATGGCGTTTTTTTTTCAGACCAAATTTATTTTTATCTACAATCTTCATGAACCTCCACAGGCATGTAGTACAAGCAATTCTGATCAGAGATCTGCCACCCATGGGTGTCTAGTCCATTCCTAGGCCGAGCAGGGAATATTTGTTTTTTTTCCACCTGAAAAAAAACGTAAGGGGTATGTATGGCGGGTTTTTTTTCAGACCAAATTTATTTTTATCTACAATCTTCATGAACCTCCACAGGCATGTAGTACAAGCAATTCTGATCAGAGATCTGCCACCCATGGGTGTCTAGTCCATTCCTAGGCCGAGCAGTGAATATTTTAATTTTTTCCACATGAAAAAAAACGTAAGGGGTATGTATGGCGTTTTTTTTTCAGACCAAATTTCTTTTTATCTACAATCTTCATGAACCTCCACAGGCATGTAGTAAAAGCAATTCTGATCAGAGATCTGCCACCCATGGGTGTCTAGTCCATTCCTAGGCTGAGCAGTGAATATTTTATTTTTTTCCACATGAAAAAAAACGTAAGGGGTATGTATGGCGTTTTTTTTTTCAGACCAAATTTCTTTTTATCTACAATCTTCATGAACCTCCACAGGCATGTAGTACAAGCAATTCTGATCAGAGATCTGCCACCCATGGGTGTCTAGTCCATTCCTAGGCCGAGCAGTGAATATTTAAATTTTTTCCACATGAAAAAAAACGTAAGGGGAATGTATGGCGTTTTTTTTTCTGACCAAATTTCTTTTTATCTACAATCTTCATGAACCTCCACAGGCATGTAGTACAAGCAATTCTGATCAGAGATCTGCCACCCATGGGTCTCTAGTCCATTCCTAGGCTGAGCAGTGAATATTTTAATTTTTTCCACATGAAAAAAAACGTAAGGGGTATGTATGGCGTTTTTTTTTCAGACCAAATTTCTTTTTATCTACAATCTTCATGAACCTCCACAGGCATGTAGTACAAGCAATTCTGATCAGAGATCTGCCACCCATGGGTGTCTAGTCCATTCCTAGGCCGAGCAGTGAATATTTGATTTTTTTCCACCTGAAAAAAAACGTAAGGGGTATGTATGGCGTTTTTTTTTTCAGACCAAATTTATTTTTATCTACAATCTTCATGAACCTCCACAGGCATGTAGTACAAGCAATTCTGATCAGAGATCTGCCACCCATGGGTCTCTAGTCCATTCCTAGGCTGAGCAGTGAATATTTTAATTTTTTCCACCTGAAAAAAAACGTAAGGGGTATGTATGGCTTTTTTTTTTCAGACCAAATTAATTTTTATCTACAATCTTCATGAACCTCCACAGGCATGTAGTACAAGCAATTCCGATCAGAGATCTGCCACCCATGGGTGTCTAGTCCATTCCTAGGCTGAGCAGTGAATATTTTAATTTTTTCCACCTGAAAAAAAACGTAAGGGGTATGTATGGCGTTTTTTTTTTCAGACCAAATTTATTTTTATCTACAATCTTCATGAACCTCCACAGGCATGTAGTACAAGCAATTCTGATCAGAGATCTGCCACCCATGGGTCTCTAGTCCATTCCTAGGCTGAGCAGTGAATATTTTAATTTTTTCCACATGAAAAAAAACGTAAGGGGTATGTATGGCGTTTTTTTTTTTCAGACCAAATTAATTTTTATCTACAATCTTCATGAACCTCCACAGGCATGTAGTACAAGCAATTCTGATCAGAGATCTGCCACCCATGGGTGTCTAGTCCATTCCTATCCCGAGCAGTGAATATTTGAATTTTTTCCACCTGAAAAAAAACGTAAGGGGTATGTATGGCGTTTTTTTTTTCAGACCAAATTTATTTTTATCTACAATCTTCATGAACCTCCACAGGCATGTAGTACAAGCAATTCTGATCAGAGATCTGCCACCCATGGGTCTCTAGTCCATTCCTAGGCTGAGCAGTGAATATTTTAATTTTTTCCACCTGAAAAAAAACGTAAGGGGTATGTATGGCTTTTTTTTTTCAGACCAAATTAATTTTTATCTACAATCTTCATGAACCTCCACAGGCATGTAGTACAAGCAATTCCGATCAGAGATCTGCCACCCATGGGTGTCTAGTCCATTCCTAGGCTGAGCAGTGAATATTTTAATTTTTTCCACCTGAAAAAAAACGTAAGGGGTATGGCGTTTTTTTTTTCAGACCAAATTTCTTTTTATCTACAATGTTCATGAACCTCCACAGGCATGTAGTACAAGCAATTCTGATCAGAGATCTGCCACCCATGGGTGTCTAGTCCATTCCTAGGCCGAGCAGTGAATATTTGAATTTTTTCCACCTGAAAAAAAACGTAAGGGGTATGTATGGCGTTTTTTTTTTCAGACCAAATTTCTTTTTATCTACAATCTTCATGAACCTCCACAGGCATGTAGTACAAGCAATTCTGATCAGAGATCTGCCACCCATGGGTGTCTAGTCCATTCCTAGGCCGAGCAGTGAATATTTGAATTTTTTCCACCTGAAAAAAAACGTAAGGGGTATGTATGGCGTTTTTTTTTTCAGACCAAATTTCTTTTTATCAACAATCTTCATGAACCTCCACAGGCATGTAGTACAAGCAATTCTGATCAGAGATCTGCCACCCATGGGTGTCTAGTCCATTCCTAGGCCGAGCAGTGAATATTTGATTTTTTTCCACCTGAAAAAAAACGTAAGGGGTATGTATGGCGTTTTTTTTTTCAGACCAAATTTATTTTTATCTACAATCTTCATGAACCTCCACAGGCATGTAGTACAAGCAATTCTGATCAGAGATCTGCCACCCATGGGTGTCTAGTCCATTCCTATCCCGAACAGTGAATATTTGAATTTTTTCCACCTGAAAAAAAACGTAAGGGGTATGTATGGCGTTTTTTTTTTCAGACCAAATTTCTTTTTATCTACAATCTTCATGAACCTCCACAGGCATGTAGTACAAGCAATTCTGATCAGAGATCTGCCACCCATGGGTGTCTAGTCCATTCCTAGGCCGAGCAGTGAATATTTGATTTTTTTCCACCTGAAAAAAAACGTAAGGGGTATGTATGGCGTTTTTTTTTTCAGACCAAATTTATTTTTATCTACAATCTTCATGAACCTCCACAGGCATGTAGTACAAGCAATTCTGATCAGAGATCTGCCACCCATGGGTGTCTAGTCCATTCCTATCCCGAGCAGTGAATATTTGATTTTTTTCCACCTGAAAAAAAACGTAAGGGGTATGTATGGCGTTTTTTTTTTCAGACCAAATTTATTTTTATCTACAATCTTCATGAACCTCCACAGGCATGTAGTACAAGCAATTCTGATCAGAGATCTGCCACCCATGGGTCTCTAGTCCATTCCTAGGCTGAGCAGTGAATATTTTAATTTTTTCCACCTGAAAAAAAACGTAAGGGGTATGTATGGCTTTTTTTTTTCAGACCAAATTAATTTTTATCTACAATCTTCATGAACCTCCACAGGCATGTAGTACAAGCAATTCCGATCAGAGATCTGCCACCCATGGGTGTCTAGTCCATTCCTAGGCTGAGCAGTGAATATTTTAATTTTTTCCACCTGAAAAAAAACGTAAGGGGTATGGCGTTTTTTTTTTCAGACCAAATTTCTTTTTATCTACAATGTTCATGAACCTCCACAGGCATGTAGTACAAGCAATTCTGATCAGAGATCTGCCACCCATGGGTGTCTAGTCCATTCCTAGGCCGAGCAGTGAATATTTGAATTTTTTCCACCTGAAAAAAAACGTAAGGGGTATGTATGGCGTTTTTTTTTTCAGACCAAATTTCTTTTTATCTACAATCTTCATGAACCTCCACAGGCATGTAGTACAAGCAATTCTGATCAGAGATCTGCCACCCATGGGTGTCTAGTCCATTCCTAGGCCGAGCAGTGAATATTTGAATTTTTTCCACCTGAAAAAAAACGTAAGGGGTATGTATGGCGTTTTTTTTTTCAGACCAAATTTCTTTTTATCAACAATCTTCATGAACCTCCACAGGCATGTAGTACAAGCAATTCTGATCAGAGATCTGCCACCCATGGGTGTCTAGTCCATTCCTAGGCCGAGCAGTGAATATTTGATTTTTTTCCACCTGAAAAAAAACGTAAGGGGTATGTATGGCGTTTTTTTTTTCAGACCAAATTTATTTTTATCTACAATCTTCATGAACCTCCACAGGCATGTAGTACAAGCAATTCTGATCAGAGATCTGCCACCCATGGGTGTCTAGTCCATTCCTAGGCCGAGCAGTGAATATTTGATTTTTTTCCACCTGAAAAAAAACGTAAGGGGTATGTATGGCATTTTTTTTTTCAGACCAAATTTATTTTTATCTACAATCTTCATGAACCTCCACAGGCATGTAGTACAAGCAATTCTGATCAGAGATCTGCCACCCATGGGTCTCTAGTCCATTCCTAGGCTGAGCAGTGAATATTTTAATTTTTTCCACATGAAAAAAAACATAAGGGGTATATATGGCGTTTTTTTTTTTAAGACCAAATTTATTTTTATCTTCAATCTTCATGAACCTCCACAGGCATGTAGTACAAGCAATTCTGATCAGAGATCTGCCACCCATGGGTGTCTATTCCATTCCTAGGCCGAGCAGTGAATATTTTAATTTTTTCCACATGAAAAAAAACGTAAGGGGTATGTATGGCGTTTTTTTTTTCAGACCAAATTTCTTTTTATCTACAATCTTCATGAACCTCCACAGGCATGTAGTACAAGCAATTCTGATCAGAGATCCGCCACCCATGGGTGTCTAGTCCATTCCTAGGCTGAGCAGTGAATATTAAAAAAATTTCCACATGAAAAAAAACGTAAGGGGTATGTATGGCGTTTTTTTTTCAGACCAAATTTCTTTTTATCTACAATCTTCATGAACCTCCACAGGCATGTAGTACAAGCAATTCTGATCAAAGATCTGCCACCCATGGGTGTCTAGTCCATTCCTAGGCCGAGCAGTGAATATTTGATATTTTTCCACCTGAAAAAAAACGTAAGGGGTATGTATGGCGTTTTTTTTTTCAGACCAAATTTCTTTTTATCTACAATCTTCATGAACCTCCACAGGCATGTAGTACTAGCAATTCTGATCAGAGATCTGCCACCCATGGGTCTCTAGTCCATTCCTAGGCTGAGCAGTGAATATTTTAATTCTTTCCACATGAAACAAAACGTAAGGGGTATGTATGGCGTTTTTTTTTTTCAGACCAAATAAATTTTTACCTACAATCTTCATGAACCTCCATAGGCATGTAGTACAAGCAATTCCGATCAGAGATCTGCCACCCATGGGTCTCTAGTCCATTCCTAGGCTGAGCAGTGAATATTTTAATTTTTTCCACATGAAAAAAAACGTAAGGGGTATGTATGGCGTTTTTTTTCAGACCAAATTTATTTTTATCTTCAATCTTCATGAACCTCCACAGGCATGTAGTACAAGCAATTCTGATCAGAGATCTGCCACCCATGGGTGTCTATTCCATTCCTAGTCCGAGCAGTGAATATTTTAATTTTTTCCACATGAAAAAAAACGTAAGGGGTATGTATGGCGTTTTTTTTTCAGACCAAATTTATTTTTATCTACAATCTTCATGAACCTCCACAGGCATGTAGTACAAGCAATTCTGATCAGAGATCTGCCACCCATGGGTGTCTAGTCCATTCCTAGGCCGAGCAGTGAATATTTTAATTTTTTCCACATGAAAAAAAACGTAAGGGGTATGTATGGCGTTTTTTTTTCAGACCAAATTTCTTTTTATCTACAATCTTCATGAACCTCCACAGGCATGTAGTACAAGCAATTCTGATCAGAGATCTGCCACCCATGGGTGTCTAGTCCATTCCTAGGCCGAGCAGTGAATATTTGATTTTTTTCCACCTGAAAAAAAACGTAAGGGGTATGTATGGCGTATTTTTTTTCAGACCAAATTTCTTTTTATCTACAATCTTCATGAACCTCCACAGGCATGTAGTACAAGCAATTCTGATCAGAGATCTGCCACCCATGGGTCTCTAGTCCATTCCTAGGCTGAGCAGTGAATATTTTAATTTTTTCCACCTGAAAAAAAACGTAAGGGGTATGTATGGCGTTTTTTTTTTTCAGACCAAATTAATTTTTATCTACAATCTTCATGAACCTCCACAGGCATGTAGTACAAGCAATTCTGATCAGAGATCTGCCACCCATGGGTCTCTAGTCCATTTCTAGGCTGAGCAGTGAATATTTTATTTTTTTCCACATGAAAAAAAACATAAGGGGTATGTATGGCGTTTTTTTTTTTCAGACCAAATAAATTTTTATCTACAATCTTCATGAACCTCCACAGGCATGTAGTACAAGCAATTCTGATCAGAGATCTGCCACCCATGGGTCTCTAGTCCATTCCTAGGCTGAGCAGTGAATATTTTAATTTTTTCCACATGAAAAAAAACGTAAGGGGTATGTATGGCGTTTTTTTTTCAGACCAAATTTATTTTTATCTTCAATCTTCATGAACCTCCACAGGCATGTAGTACAAGCAATTCTGATCAGAGATCTGCCCCCCATGGGTGTCTAGTCCATTCCTAGGCTGAGCAGTGAATATTTTATTTTTTTCCACATGAAAAAAAACGTAAGGGGTATGTATGGCATTTTTTTTTTCACACCAAATTTATTTTTATCTACAATCTTCATGAACCTCCACAGGCATGTAGTACAAGCAATTCTGATCAGAGATCTGCCACCCATGGGTGTCTAGTCCATTCCTAGGCCGAGCAGTGAATATTTGATTTTTTTCCACATGAAAAAAAACGTAAGGGGTATGTATGGCGTTTTTTTTTTCAGACCAAATTTCTTTTTATCTACAATCTTCATGAACCTCCACAGGCATGTAGTACAAGCAATTCTGATCAGAGATCTGCCACCCATGGGTGTCTAGTCCATTCCTATGCCGAGCAGTGAATATTTGAATTTTTTCCAACCTGAAAAAAAACGTAAGGGGTATGTATGGCGTTTTTTTTTTCAGACCAAATTTCTTTTTATCAACAATCTTCATGAACCTCCACAGGCATGTAGTACAAGCAATTCTGATCAGAGATCTGCCACCCATGGGTGTCTAGTCCATTCCTAGGCCGAGCAGTGAATATTTGATTTTTTTCCACCTGAAAAAAAACGTAAGGGGTATGTATGGCGTTTTTTTTTTCAGACCAAATTTATTTTTATCTTCAATCTTCATGAACCTCCACAGGCATGTAGTACAAGCAATTCTGATCAGAGATCTGCCACCCATGGGTGTCTATTCCATTCCTAGGCCGAGCAGTGAATATTTTAATTTTTTCCACATGAAAAAAAACGTAAGGGGTATGTATGGCGTTTTTTTTTTCAGACCAAATTTCTTTTTATCTACAATCTTCATGAACCTCCACAGGCATGTAGTACAAGCAATTTTGATCAGAGATCTGCCACCCATGGGTGTCTAGTCCATTCCTAGGCTGAGCAGTGAATATTAAAAATTTTTCCACATGAAAAAAAACGTAAGGGGTATGTATGGCGTTTTTTTTTCAGACCAAATTTCTTTTTATCTACAATCTTCATGAACCTCCACAGGCATGTAGTACAAGCAATTCTGATCAAAGATCTGCCACCCATGGGTGTCTAGTCCATTCCTAGGCCGAGCAGTGAATATTTGATATTTTTCCACCTGAAAAAAAACGTAAGGGGTATGTATGGCGTTTTTTTTTTCAGACCAAATTTCTTTTTATCTACAATCTTCATGAACCTCCACAGGCATGTAGTACAAGCAATTCTGATCAGAGATCTGCCACCCATGGGTCTCTAGTCCATTCCTAGGCTGAGCAGTGAATATTTTAATTTTTTCCACCTGAAAAAAAACGTAAGGGGTATGTATGGCGTTTTTTTTTTTCAGACCAAATAAATTTTTACCTACAATCTTCATGAACCTCCATAGGCATGTAGTACAAGCAATTCTGATCAGAGATCTGCCACCCATGGGTCTCTAGTCCATTCCTAGGCTGAGCAGTGAATATTTTAATTTTTTCCACCTGAAAAAAAACGTAAGGGGTATGTATGGCGTTTTTTTTCAGACCAAATTTATTTTTATCTTCAATCTTCATGAACCTCCACAGGCATGTAGTACAAGCAATTCTGATCAGAGATCTGCCACCCATGGGTGTCTATTCCATTCCTAGGCCGAGCAGTGAATATTTTAATTTTTTCCACATGAAAAAAAACGTAAGGGGTATGTATGGCGTTTTTTTTTTCAGACCAAATTTCTTTTTATCTACAATCTTCATGAACCTCCACAGGCATGTAGTACAAGCAATTCTGATCAGAGATCTGCCACCCATGGGTCTCTAGTCCATTCCTAGGCTGAGCAGTGAATATTTTAATTTTTTCCACCTGAAAAAAAACGTAAGGGGTATGTATGGCGTTTTTTTTTTTCAGACCAAATAAATTTTTATCTACAATCTTCATGAACCTCCACAGGCATGTAGTACAAGCAATTCTGATCAGAGATCTGCCACCCATGGGTCTCTAGTCCATTCCTAGGCTGAGCAGTGAATATTTTAATTCTTTCCACATGAAACAAAACGTAAGGGGTATGTATGGCGTTTTTTTTTTTCAGACCAAATAAATTTTTACCTAC
This sequence comes from Borostomias antarcticus, assembly GCF_949987555.1. Classification (NCBI taxonomy): domain Eukaryota; kingdom Metazoa; phylum Chordata; class Actinopteri; order Stomiiformes; family Stomiidae; genus Borostomias; species Borostomias antarcticus. The sequence continues at coordinate 1,161,239 of NC_140261.1, read as the reverse complement.
AATCTTCATGAACCTCCATAGGCATGTAGTACAAGCAATTCTGATCAGAGATCTGCCACCCATGGGTCTCTAGTCCATTCCTAGGCTGAGCAGTGAATATTTTAATTTTTTCCACCTGAAAAAAAACGTAAGGGGTATGTATGGCGTTTTTTTTCAGACCAAATTTATTTTTATCTTCAATCTTCATGAACCTCCACAGGCATGTAGTACAAGCAATTCTGATCAGAGATCTGCCACCCATGGGTGTCTATTCCATTCCTAGGCCGAGCAGTGAATATTTTAATTTTTTCCACATGAAAAAAAACGTAAGGGGTATGTATGGCGTTTTTTTTTTCAGACCAAATTTCTTTTTATCTACAATCTTCATGAACCTCCACAGGCATGTAGTACAAGCAATTCTGATCAGAGATCTGCCACCCATGGGTCTCTAGTCCATTCCTAGGCTGAGCAGTGAATATTTTAATTTTTTCCACCTGAAAAAAAACGTAAGGGGTATGTATGGCGTTTTTTTTTTTCAGACCAAATTAATTTTTATCTACAATCTTCATGAACCTCCACAGGCATGTAGTACAAGCAATTCTGATCAGAGATCTGCCACCCATGGGTCTCTAGTCCATTTCTAGGCTGAGCAGTGAATATTTTATTTTTTTCCACATGAAAAAAAACATAAGGGGTATGTATGGCGTTTTTTTTTTTCAGACCAAATAAATTTTTATCTACAATCTTCATGAACCTCCACAGGCATGTAGTACAAGCAATTCTGATCAGAGATCTGCCACCCATGGGTCTCTAGTCCATTCCTAGGCTGAGCAGTGAATATTTTAATTTTTTCCACATGAAAAAAAACGTAAGGGGTATGTATGGCGTTTTTTTTCAGACCAAATTTATTTTTATCTTCAATCTTCATGAACCTCCACAGGCATGTAGTACAAGCAATTCTGATCAGAGATCTGCCACCCATGGGTGTCTATTCCATTCCTAGGCCGAGCAGTGAGTATTTTATTTTTTTCCACATGAAAAAAAACGTATGGCGTTTTTTTTTCAGACCAAATTTATTTTTATCTACAATCTTCATGAACCTCCACAGGCATGTAGTACAAGCAATTCTGATCAGAGATCTGCCACCCATGGGTGTCTAGTCCATTCCTAGGCCGAGCAGTGAATATTTGATTTTTTTCCACCTGAAAAAAAACGTAAGGGGTATGTATGGCGTTTTTTTTTTCAGACCAAATTTATTTTTATCTACAATCTTCATGAACCTCCACAGGCATGTAGTACAAGCAATTCTGATCAGAGATCTGCCACCCATGGGTGTCTAGTCCATTCCTAGGCCGAGCAGTGAATATTTTAATTTTTTCCACATGAAAAAAAACGTAAGGGGTATGTATGGCGTTTTTTTTTCAGACCAAATTTCTTTTTATCTACAATCTTCATTAACCTCCACAGGCATGTAGTACAAGCAATTCTGATCAGAGATCTGCCACCCATGGGTCTCTAGTCCATTCCTAGGCTGAGCAGTGAATATTTTAATTTTTTCCACCTGAAAAAAAACGTAAGGGGTATGTATGGCGTTTTTTTTTTTCAGACCAAATTAATTTTTATCTACAATCTTCATGAACCTCCACAGGCATGTAGTACAAGCAATTCTGATCAGAGATCTGCCACCCATAGGTGTCTAGTCCATTCCTAGGCCGAGCAGTGAATATTTTAATTTTTTCCACATGAAAAAAAACGTAAGGGGTATGTATGGCGTTTTTTTTTCAGACCAAATTTCTTTTTATCTACAATCTTCATGAACCTCCACAGGCATGTAGTACAAGCAATTCTGGTCAGAGATCTGCCACCCATGGGTGTCTAGTCCATTCCTAGGCCGAGCAGTGAATATTTAATTTTTTCCACATGAAAAAAAACGTAAGGGGTATGTATGGCGTTTTTTTTTCAGACCAAATTTCTTTTTATCTACAATCTTCATGAACCTCCACAGGCATGTAGTGCAAGCAATTCTGATCAGAGATCTGTCACCCATGGGTGTCTAGTCCATTCCTAGGCCGAGCAGTGAATATTTAAATTTTTTCCACATGAAAAAAAACGTAAGGGGTATGTATGGCGTTTTTTTTTCAGACCAAATTTCTTTTTATCTACAATCTTCATGAACCTCCACAGGCATGTAGTACAAGCAATTCTGATCAGAGATCTGCCACCCATGGGTCTCTAGTCCATTCCTAGGCTGAGCAGTGAATATTTAAATTTTTTCCACATGAAAAAAAACGTAAGGGGTATGTATGGCGTTTTTTTTTTTCAGACCAAATTTCTTTTTATCTACAATCTTCATGAACCTCCACAGGCATGTAGTACAAGCAATTCTGATCAGAGATCTGCCACCATGGGTGTCTAGTCCATTCCTAGGCCGAGCAGTGAATATTTTAATTTTTTCCACATGAAAAAAAACATAAGGGGTATGTATGGCTTTTTTTTTTCAGACCTAATTTATTTTTTGTCTACAATCTTCATGAACCTTCACAGGTATGTAGTACAAGCAATTCTGATCATAGATCTGCCACCTAGGTGTGTCTAGTCCATTACTAGGCTGAGCAGTGAACAATTTAATTATGTCCACCTGAAAAAAAACATAAGGGGTATGTATGGCTTTTTTTTTTCAGACCAAATTTATTTTTTGTCTACAATCTTCATGAACCTTCACAGGTATGTAGTACAAGCAATTCTGATCATAGATCTGCCACCCAGGGGTCTCTAGTCCATTCCTAGGCCGAGCAGTGAACAATTTTATTATTTCCACCTGAAAAAAAAAATAAGGGGTATGTATGGCTTTTTTTTTTCAGACCTAATTTATTTTTTGTCTACAATCTTCATGAACCTTCACATGTATGTAGTACAAGCAATTCTGATCATAGTTCTGCCACCCAGGGGTCTCTAGTCCATTCATAGGCCGAGCAGTGAACAATTAAATTATTTCCACCTGATAAAAAAAATAAGGGGTATGTATGGCTTTTTTTTTTCAGACCTAATTTATTTTTTGTCTACAATCTTCATGAACCTTAACAGGTATGTAGTACAAGCAATTCTGATCATAGATCTGCCACCCAGGGGTCTCTAGTCCATTACTAGGCTGAGCAGTGAACCATTTAATTATTTCCACCTGAAAAAAAACATAAGGGGTATATTTGGCTTTTTTTTTTCAGACCAGTGTTAATTTTGACAGCAAATTATGATTTTGTTTTAGTCATAGGCTTTTGACTAAAATGCCATTTAGTTTTAGTAATATTTTAGTCATCTGACTTGTTTTAGTTTTAGTCTAGTTTTAGTTGACTAAATATCATTACGATTTTAGTCGACAAAATCTACCATAGATTTAGACAACTCAAATTTAACAGGCTTAGTTCAATCAATCAATCAAGTTGGATTTATATAGCGCCCTTCGTGAAACCCAGAGCGCTTTACAGAGTCCAGTATTCATTCAGACACAGTCATACCGGTGGTGGTAAGATACATAGCTACAGCTGCCCTGGGGCAGACTGACAGAAGCGTGGCTGCTTCTGTCAGACAGTTTCATAATGAAGCGTTCCTCTCCCCCAGTCTGATGCTAACTGTGTTTTTTGCCTGATATAGCAAGCTATAACATTATCATGTCAGCACTAGTTGGCTAGTCAGGCTAGCTAACATCAGGCACAGGCTAGCTAACGTCACACCGGAGGAGAGGGGCTATGGCGGCACCAGATAGCTAACTGTTCGTGTCTTATCCATCTAGCTACAGTATAACATTAGACAGCAGCAGTAGTTGCTTAGCTAGCTTACCCAGACTAGCTAACGCTAGATACCCCCGCCAGCCGCCACAAGCATAGCCCCACTTGTTGCTAGCTAACCTGTGCCTAACATTAGCTAGCCACTAACGTTAGCGTTGCAATGATCAGACACTTCAGTTCTCCCCCACCACAAACCTACGTGAAACACTGGTTTCTTTTAGCTTGTATTGTATTTGAAGTATTTCAGAAACACACCAGCTTGGGTTTAGCTAATACAGTAACGTTAGCCGGGGGTGGGGGGGTGCTTACCTTCTCGTGAATTTCGGGATGACTGTTCTCCAAATGTCGCTTTGAGTTTGTTGTATTTTTGCCAGTAATTTTCACCCCACACGGTTTACAAATGGTTTTGTTTTCCTTTGCATCAAATATGAAGTTTATCCAGATGTCTGCTCTCCTCTTTCTCCCGATGTGTGCGAACGTTGACAAAGACATTTCTGAACTGTGGTAATTTACTGAACAGTTCAGGCGCAGCAGTCGTATGCTGTTAGTTGACTTCCCGCCGGCCAGTGTAGCAACGGTACTATTCAAATGTAGGTCTACACACAACAGGCTGCCTGTAGGTTGCATCCAACTCGTTCTATTAATACATCCATGATCCAACTGCGCACATCCCGAACCTCGACATTCTGATTTGAACTTTTCCCATACGTCCCTCCATAACCATTTTAGTCTAGTTTTTATTTGTTGACGAAAATGTGAATAGATATAGTCATAGTTTTTGTCATCATACATTCATTTTTATTTAGTTATCGTCTCGTGACGATAACCCAAAAAATGTCGTTGACGAATAGTTTTCGTCATAGTTCTCGTCAACGAAATTAACACTGCTCCATGGATGTACCTAGTTCTGCGGAACCACTCCAAAATTGAATGGGTTCTAAGCTGACCCATGCTACACCCCTCCACAGAGTTTCATGAAAATCGGTCTGGTAGTTTTTACGTAATCCTGCTAAAGAACCAACCAACCAACCAACCAACACACGCTACTGAAAACATTTTCCAGAGTGGAGCTAGCTACCTAGCATTATGGATACTCACATGTGAATGCCTATCAGAGGGCTGTCAGCCTGGTAGGCAGATCAGAGAGGCCTCTCATGAGTACGTAGAGGCAGTGGAGATAAAAACATGTAAAAAAATAAAAATAAAAAAATAAATCTGGCCAGCTAAATATAGCAGATGAATGTCTAATCTCACAAACAGACAGCATTATACAGAGAGATTGAGACTAGCTTCATGGCTGAGAGCCCTGAAAACTTTGCTATGTGTCCTCCGGCACTTGGCCAGAAAAACTGGCTCCAGAGCACCAGTGCCTGGCTGGTCTAGAACGAACAACGTACTTCCTCAGGAGACGCCTCCCAGATCTGCCTAGCAGGCTGACTGCCCTCCGACAGCCATTCACATGCGAGTATCTTTGGGAGCGCTTTTTTTTGTATCCAGCGCATTGAAACCAATGGGATCGACCCAAAAGTGGCAAAATCAGAGTTAAATCAAGCGCACCTCAATTGCTTCCACAGTAGCCTACTATTCATAGAATTGTAACAATGAGCCCCATTTCCATTATGAGCTCTCCAGGGTCTGATGCTCTCCTGTTCTGATGTCCTCTCCCTGTCTACAACGCTCCTGACCGACCCTGGCAGCAGCAACCTCCTCTCAGGGACAGGGCGCCCCCTACTGGGGGGTCTGGCTACTGCAGCCCGGATGGATGGATGGATGGATGGATGGATGGATGGATGGATGGATGGATGGATGGATGGATGGATGGATGGATGGATGGATGGATGGATGGATGGATGGATGGATGGATGGATGGATGGATGGATGGATGGATGGATGGATGGATGGATGGATGGATGGATGGATGGATGGATGGATGGATGGATGGATGGATGGATGGATGGATGGATGGATGGATGGATGGATGGATGGATGGATGGATGGATGGATGGATGGATGGATGGATGGATGGATGGATGGATGGATGGATGGATGGATGGATGGATGGATGGATGGATGGATGGATGGATGGATGGATGGATGGATGGATGGATGGATGGATGGATGGATGGATGGATGGATGGATGGATGGATGGATGGATGGATGGATGGATGGATGGATGGATGGATGGATGGATGGATGGATGGATGGATGGATGGATGGATGGATGGATGGATGGATGGATGGATGGATGGATGGATGGATGGATGGATGGATGGATGGATGGATGGATGGATGGATGGATGGATGGATGGATGGATGGATGGATGGATGGATGGATGGATGGATGGATGGATGGATGGATGGATGGATGGATGGATGGATGGATGGATGGATGGATGGATGGATGGATGGATGGATGGATGGATGGATGGATGGATGGATGGATGGATGGATGGATGGATGGATGGATGGATGGATGGATGGATGGATGGATGGATGGATGGATGGATGGATGGGTGGGTGGGTGGGTGGGTGGGTGGGTGGGTGGGTGGGTGGGTGGGTGGGTGGGTGGGTGGGTGGGTGGATGGATGGATGGATGGATGGATGGATGGATGGATGGATGGGAATATCACCAACAGCTCTCAGGATTGCAAGGACCTATAGAGAGTGGTACGGTCAGCTGAACATACCTTAGGGAGACCATTGTCCCACCTCGAGGACATCTACACCAGAAGATGCAAGACCAAGGCCAACAAGATCCTGAAGGACCCCGGCCACCCAGGCAACGGACTGTTCTCTCTGCTTCGGTCAGGGAAGAGATACCGCACACACATGGCCAACACAGAGAGACTCCGGAAGAATTTTCTCCCCCAAGCCATCCGGCACCTGATTGACTCTCAAAAATGTAGTTCTATGTTCTATTAATACATCCATGACCACATCACACCCTGGGACCCAACTAGGACTACCACACCACACCCTAAGACCTGACTAGGAGTACCACACCCTGGGACCCAACTAGGACTACCACACCACACCCTGGGACCCAACTAGGACTACCACACCACATCCTAAGACCTGACTAGGACTACCACACCACACCCTAAGACCTGACTAGGAGTACCACACCCTGGGACCCAACTAGGACTACCACACCACACCCTAAGACCTGACTAGGACTACCATACCCTGGGACCCAACTAGGACTACCTCACCACACCCTGGGACCCAACTAGAAGTACCACACCACACCCTGGGACCCAACTAGGAGTACCACACCACACCCTAAGACCTGACTAGGACTACCACACCCTGGGACCCAACTAGGACTACCACACCACACCCTGGGACCCAACTAGGACTCCACACCATACGCTGGGACCCGACTTTTTCCCATCAGTAGCATAGATATAACTGAACCAACGTTGAAGCAGTTATTCTTTTATTCTTGT
>NC_140261.1:1141528-1149028 GCF_949987555.1 Borostomias antarcticus | reverse complement strand
CATGTGGCGGGGAGGAAGCCCGGCGTGCTGCGCTGGAGAGTGCTACATTTGGTTAAAAGCCATTATTATGGTAATGCGAGGGTGCTTGAGATAATGGCAAGATAAGAGCACAGCTTCTCTCTCTGGCATAACAACCCCACTCTATCCATCTCCTCCTCTTTCTCTCTCTCTCTCTCCCTCTGTCTCTTTCTCCCTCTGTCACCCTCCTCTCTTTCTCTCTGTCCTTTCAATCAATTTATTCTGCATCCCTTCTTTCTCTCTCTCTCTATTTCTTTACCAGTCTCTTCTCTGCTTGCTGATCACTGTCTTTACCTCGTTAAGTACGACTAGGAAGGAGTAGGTCTGCCTGCGTACAACGATGGGTGCTTCTCTATAGAAGAAATCCCTCCGTTAAAACCCGCGGCATCTTTACAGATACGACCCTTCTCCTGTGTACCATTACACACTCTGAGCCTGTAACATCTGCAGGATGCACAGTTTATCATATTCAGCTGCTACCCTTTAACCCGGCGCCCCACCAATCACTTACAGCGGAGATAAACGACAGAGAGAGAGAGAGAGGGAGAGAGAGAGAGAGAGAGAGAGAGAGAGAGAGAAGGGGGGGATACATGGCGGAGTCTGAGGAAAAGATGAGGACGAGAGGAGGACAAGCACATGAATCATAGGGAAGAATTTTCCAGGTCACTAACAGTGGAAAAAACAGAGAAAGGGGGTGATAGAAGAAAGGGGATAGGAAAGAAAAGAGAGAGAGACAGGAAGAGAGAGAGCAAGAGAGACATTGAGAAGGAGAGAGAGAGAGAACGTGTGAGAGAGAGAGAAAGATTGAGAGAAACGTAATGCCATGCACATCGAATTTCCCTTAATATGATTTTGTGTTGTGTGTCTATTCAAGTCAGCGGTGATGTGGTTGTGTGTTCTAATCGCATCAGAGGAGGGATTTGCTCCGGCTCTCCTTCCCGGGTTGCGTTCCTGCTCTTATTGTGGCTCGCATCAGCCTCCATGACACAAATCCCCTCTGATAAATTAAAAATGATTGATTCAGAGTCAAAGATAGAAACGGCACCGCGGGAGGTGTGCACGCGCATGCGCGTGAATGTGTGTGTATGTGTGTTTAAGTATGTTTGCTGTGTGTACACAGTATGTTTGTGTGTGTGTGTGTGTGTGTGTGTGTGTGTGGTAGGATAGAAGGCGGTGTATTTCAGACTCATAACACACTTGACACCTTGCAGCGAGGAGAGATATGTTTAGATGTGTAACTGGAGTATAAGTACTTTCCATCACATTCAGACATACTCACTTATTGTTGAAATATATAGTATAGAGACAGCTAGTGAAAACACACATCACACACACACACACACACACACATATAAGCTGTGTTCGAAACCGTTCCCTAGTCCCTATATAGTGCACTATATACCGTAGGGCGTCTGCCATTTTTTGTAGTGTTCGAATTCTCAACGGTTAATTTCATCACTAAAAAATAGTCTCTCATCGCTGACCGGCAGCTGCCAACTTGGGCTAATGCTAGTTAGCTAGCTACATCGTAAATTCGTCAAACTTAATAATTATCACAAATATAATTTAAAAATACAGATAGCTAGTTCAATCATGATGTAACTAAAATATCTGCTAAAATTTATATATATATTTTCCATCAACAGATTAGCTACAATGTCCGCAAACCATTAAGCTAGGTTGCCAAATTACTGTCTCCCCAATGCCCACCATATTTGTTGATAAATTATTGACCGTTTTATGTGCTCGGTTTGTTTACGTGATCCATGAATATCCAACGCAATGACGTTCCATGTAGTGTCCGAAAACCTTTAAATCGTTCCCTATGTAGTTCACTATATGGGGAACACTATATAGGGAATAGGGAGCGAGTGAACGAGGGAACGATTTGGAACACAGCTTTACTCTCACATGCAAATTGTATTCTGTGTGTTCTCTCACAAAACACATCATACACTCACATACACATAGTTCCCATACAGTATGTAAACACTTGCCCTCACTGTCTCACACACACTTCCTCTTAGGTTCACACACACACAACACACACAGACACACAGACACAGGCGCGCACACACGTTGCCGGTTCGGGCTTCTCCAATTAGGTGCAGCGTTGTGGAGCGTCAGTGTCGGGGGATTCTGCTTTCTTCTCCTCTGTCAGCTCCCATCACAAAGACTCTCATTAGTGTCAACCTCAGCTCTGCCACCACACTCTTCTCGCTCTCTCTCTCTATCTCTCTCTCTCTCTCCTTAATCTTTTCCCTTGTTCCAACTCTCTTCTTTCTCACACATTTACCCGTCTCACTCTGTCACTCGTCCTCATCACCCTCTCACTCCATCTCAGGTCCCATCGCCACCTTCTCTTTCACCTCCTCTGAAAACCTACGGCTGCTCACCGTGGCACGACGCCACTCACGCCATAGGCGAAGACGAGCGCAGTACTCTTTCTGTCGGGAGGAGATGTCTATCAAAGTGACATACAGCATTGGCGCACATGCTTTTACAGTATGTAGTCATATAGCGAAATCTTGATTGGCCTGGGGATGGCACAATCTTGCAAAATTGCTTTATTATTCTGCCCTTATGACAGACGGCGACTGACTTCCGGACACTTTTTCCAGAGCGAAGTATCAACATTTGAACATTGTGCCTATTAGCCGATGCCGTTTGACAAAGCATCTCTCCGTTGTCAAAGAGCGACACCGTGATAGAGGCCTACTGTACGTCCGTACCTTTCCACATGCACAGTGAAAATACAGTACACTATTTACACGTCCTGCTATACACATACCATACTGTATTCATCCAGGTATACTCCTCAGTGTATCAGCAGGTGGTAAGAGCCTGATAAGAGCCTCAACTCATGAACCTACAAACCTACAACCAACAAAGTAAACAACAAAAACAACACGTAAATAGACAACGTTGTCTTTCTAATGATCTTCCACACCTTATAGTTGAGGAACAGCGAGATGCAAACATGCCGGTGAGGGGTGGGTCTACCCCGAGGTGAGAAGTGTAGAGATCACTGGAGGCCCCGCGGAGAGAACGCTGAGGAGAACGAGGGAGAACAGAAAAAAGAGATAAAACAAGCGACTGTTGTTTGTTGTCAGTAGTACAAGATTTCATTCCTCCTTAATCAACCGTCACCCCTACCCTCTATTCTCCCTGTCCTCTCATCCCTTCTTCTCTTCTCTACCCTCTATTCTCCCTGTACCCCCATCCCTTCTTCCCTACCCTCTATTCTCCCTGTCCTCTCATCCCTCCTTCTCTTCTCTCCAGCCCTCCTGCTCTCTCAGTATCTCTCTCCCTAACCGTCTCTCTCTTTCTCTCTCTCTTTCTCTCTCTCTCTCTCTTGCTCTCTCACTCTCCCTCTCTCTTTCTCTCTCTCTCTCCCTCTCTCTTTCTCTCTTTCTTTCTTTCTCTCTCCTGCTATCTCTGTCTCTCTCTGTCTCTCTCTTTCTTTTTCTCTCTCCTGCTCTCTCTCATTTTCTCTCTCTCTCCATCTCTCTTTCTTTCTCTCTTTCTCTCTCTCTCTCTCTAAAGTAATTAAGAGAGACACTTTGCATTGACAAGCTTCCCTCTCCAGATACCATGGCGAGACTCAAACAAAGACCCCCTATATCCTCTATTATTCTCTATTACTCTCTCTCTCTCTCTCTCTCTCTCTCTCTCTCTCTCTCTCTCTCTCTCTCTCTCTCTCTCTCTCTCTCTCTCTCTCTCTCTCTCTCTCTCTCTCTCTCTCTCCCTCCCATCCCTACTCACTTTAGTATCAAAGACATGATAATTAGCCTGTACAGAAGTTCATCTGGTTTATATTATATTCCTCTTTAATTAATAGTGCATAATAATGATATACTGCAATTTGCACTGTGAATGTTTGTGTGTGTGTGTGTGTGTGCGTGCGTGCGTGTGTGCGTGCGCGCTGCACGTGCACTTCGAGGTTGTTAGCAAGTGCGCGAGCGTGCATGTGTACGAATATCTTTTACACACACAACTTTATACCAAATCCTGAAACTGCACAGATAAAAGGCAGCGAATGTCAAAACCTTGCAAACTTTTCCCTCTTTCTCTCTCTCCCTTTGCTTTCCAATCCCCTCTCCTCTCTTCTCCTCCCCTCCTCTCTCCTCTCTTCTCCTCCCCTCCTCTCTCCTCTCTTCTCCTCCCCTCCTCTCTCCTCTCTTCTCCTCTCTTCTCCCAGCCTGCATGACTCCTTTCATGGCATTTGTAGAGACCTAATGAGGACATTTCTGTCATGCTTCTCAATCACGCACACACACACACACACACACACACACACACACACAAAGCTGACAGCAGGATGCAGGTCCCAGGTATCTGAGCCTCCCACACATCACAATTTCCCAGATATGAAGAACAACAAATAAATAAATAAGCTATAAAGGTTCTTTAATTCACTGAGATAGTGGGCGTCAGCGGAGGGGGGGGGGGGGGGGGGGGGTATGAGAGGGGGGACTTAAAAGTCAAACAGGGTTGAACAGAGCAAGGCTGGATTCACTTATCTCTAAGGAGGCATGAAGTGAGCACGCCAAATACCTCCAGCTCCGGGAAGAATTCAGTGGACTGGCGGGTTTAATGTTAGAGGGATTGTGTGTGTGTGTGTGTGTGTGTGTGTGTGTGTGTGTGTGTGTGTGTGTGTGTGTGCGTGTCTGTCAATACTCTATATATCTGCATAGACATTAAATGCAGGAAACAGATACACAGCCATGGGCAGCCTCCAGTGCTTTGCTTTATGCTCATGGTGACTTATCTCCAAGAAACAAAGATGGATTTGTCAGAAGGCTTATTAAAACATGTTCTTTACACACACACACACACACACACACACACACACACACACACGCTCTCGACGCCGACCGCCACTCTCCGCCAGGAAATCGCTTCTTCTCTCGCGGAGATTGACAGAGCGCAGAGAGGAGAAAACAACTTCCTCATTTAGCCTCAACATCCTGGACACGACAGCTCATTCAAAGCTCCGACTCTGAGCCGAGCGTTTTAATTGTTGAGCGGCTTCTCTTTATGGTGCTTAGTGCTCACAGCTCGGCAGCCAGATGGACACGGTTTACATCTTTAATTACTTTCCTCGCCTGTCCCCTCGTTTCAAAACAATCGGCTGATTAAAATATTTACTGTACTGCTTCTCTCTATTTAAAGCTCACAACGTTGTAAACACCTTGGCACCCGAGACGACGGGATTTTGGTTTGTCGGCTCTGATTGTTTGTTTGACTTGTCAAACGTTTTTTCCTCGCTGCGCCGGGCGACGCAAGATACCACCTCGATGGCCCAGGCGGGTCTTAAGACCCACACACGCAAGCGCACACACACATACCCACACACACACATACGGACATGCGGACACGCATCAAATTGGGGCCAGCGTTTCCTCTCTATCTCCAGTATCCCAGAGACAGGGTCAGCTGAGTGTCTCATAGAGGACACAAAGTGATCCTAGCATCTTAATGCCGTTCCATTAGATCAAGACGTGAGAGGATAGGAGTGTAGAGGAGAAACGAGGAAGGGAGGTGACAGGAGAGGAGAAGAGAGGAGGGTAGAGGAGAGGAGAAGAGAGGAGGGTAGAGGAGAGGAGAGGAGAGGAGAGGAGGAGAAACGAGGAAGGGAGGTGACAGGAGAGGAGAAGAGAGGAGGGTAGAGGAGAGGAGAGGAGAGGAGAGGAGAAGAGAGGAGGGTAGAGGAGAGGACAGGAGAGGAGGGTAGAGGAGAGGAGAGGAGAAGAGAGGAGAGGAGAGGAGAGGAGAGGAGAGGAGAGGAGAGGAGAGGAGAGGAGAGGAGAGGAGAGGAGAGGAGAGGAGAGGAGAGGAGAGGAGAGGAGAAGAGAAGAGAGGAGGGTAGAGGAGAGGACAGGAGAGGAGAGGAGAGGAGGGTAGAGGAGAGGAGAGGAGAGGAGAGGAGAGGAGAGGAGAGGAGAAAATAGGAAGGGAGGTGACAGGAGAGGAGAAGAGAGGAGGGTAGAGGAGAGGAGAGGAGAGGAGAAGAGAGGAGGGTAGAGGAGAGGACAGGAGAGGAGAAGAGAGGAGGGTAGAGGAGAGGAGAGGAGAAGAGAGGAGGGTAGAGGAGAGGAGAGGAGAGGAGAGGAGAGGAGAGGAGAGGAGAGGAGAGGAGAGGAGAGGAGAAGAGAGGAGAGGAGAGGAGAGGAGGGTAGAGGAGAGGAGAGGAGAGGAGAGGAGAGGAGAGGAGAGGAGAGGAGAGGAGAGGAGAGGAGAGGAGAGGAGAGGAGAGGAGAGGAGGAGAAAATAGGAAGGAGGTGACAGGAGAGGAGAAGAGAGGAGGTAGAGGAGAGGACAGGAGAGGAGAATCATATCTTTCAGTCTGTGCGGAATGACCTGAGTCCTTCCTGTATCAGAAGATTACCGTTATTTTATGAGCCAGTCAGATCAGATGCTGCGGACTGTGTGAAGAGTGTCTGTGTGCACTGGAACACAGCAGGATGAAGAGAGGCACTCTGAATGCCAGATTCCGGTCTGACGGAGGGAAGGAACCATCTAGAACCGCGCTGACTAGGAATCACCAGTCAGGAGAACATGCAGGCATAGCCGACTGGGGGAGAGTTGACATTCTGCTTCCAGTAGCAGCTCCTTTGAAGCCTTTGAAGTGATTTATTGTCAGTTTCACTAAAGTACTTGTATGATCTTGAATGGATTCCTTATTAATGATCCAAATATCTATTATACATACAGTATTATGAATAGGGCTGGGTGCTGTTTAAATTTGTTAAATTCCGGGTACCGATTCCTAAACAATTATTTTTCTATTCCTATGTTGAATGGGGGTTATGTAAATCTTCATTAACCTAAATATAGTTTTACCCCTCTCATTAATGTAGTATGCACCAAAAACAAGGAATTATGTTACTATGAAGCTAGTTGCCCAGTCAGAAGTGAAATTATTCTAATACTGTAAAGCTTCATGAAAAAAAAAAGTTGCCTACATCTTTTCAAAATCATCAGTGCTGACCCTAGTGTGACGTAACACCCCCCCCCTCCCTGGCAGGGGGTCAAACATGAAAAATAGACAAAGTCCCCTAAGTGGCCAGGGCGTGACCGGATGTGAACAGGTCGTGGGGAGGCATGAGAAACCCTGGGGGAGGAGAGAGAAGGCAGTGGTGGTCTGAGACCCAGGAATGTACTCTCGATTTCAAAGACAAGAAATTTACTTTCTAGTTTAATTTTGTTATTCAAAAATTTTTTTGTTTTTTTTTTGCCCAAGTTTCGGTTATTCGATTCCCTGGGTGTATGTGTGTGTGTGTGTGTGGGGGGGGGGGGGGGGTTGAAAATGATATTGCACAACAATCTGTGTCTCTCTCCAAGTTTCTCACACCTGCTGTTGGTGGTCAGCCAAGCTGCTTCTCCTCTCACCGCTCTCCTCCTCCGGTACTCCGCCAGACGGAGGTAATCTCTGAGAAAGGAGGCGCACAAGAGGAGGAGGAGGAGGGTGTTCAAGGA